>NC_137428.1:69548811-69938957 GCF_964374335.1 Astatotilapia calliptera | reverse complement strand
ACGCCACCATCGGTGCCCCACATGTCCAGAAAAAACAGACAGTGGCAACTATGACTGGTGATGTGTCTGAGGAGACACCAGAGCCCCCCCAAGAGGAACAGGCTGAACCAAGTGTTCAGGCTGCCCCACTCATGGAACATAGCGACCCCAGGCCCCAAAGACAGGGACGGAGGGCCCCCCGGGGGTAGTGGTACAGGAAGACAGTTTTGACTTTGACATAGTGGACATAGAGGGGGAGGTAAACAGACTGGGTGCCACTCGTGCACAACGTCCATTGCCACAGTTTGAGCCCCTGGGTGGGGAGGAGGGCAATAGGCTAGATGGCACTCCTCCACTGATCCCCGCTGTCGTTGGCACACGTCCCCAACCGGGAAACCGAAGTAGCATTCAAGTGTCGGCGATGGTGCACCTGGACCCAACTGCGCACCAGGATTCACCTGACTTGGAGTGGAGTCCATTGTTTGATGATGGCTCAGGGCAGGTGACGTCTACCCCGATGCGGTTCAAAAACAAAGTCACGCGACACATTAACACTGATAGGAAAATGGTCGACTGGACCTTGAGTGTCAACAAAAAATGGTTGATTATAGGGGATTCGAACCTCGCCCGGTTTCCCCCATTCACAGTCCGTGACCTTCAGGTAGATAGTTATCCTGGGGGTAATTTCAGACATGCACAAGCCTTTATCTCGACCGCCACATCCCAAGTGACAGTGGAAAAGGTGGTCCTCGCATTTGGGATCAACTGTAGGTTGCAGAAACCGAAACAGACTGCCATCAAGCAGCTGCAAGCGGCAGTAAGGGCAGCCAAACGACAGTTCCCTTACTCTGAGATATGGGTTCCGGTCATCAACTTCTCCACTCTCTTGTCCAGTGAGGAGCGGACCAATCTCCGGACCTTGAATGGCCACATTGAACGGAATATGCCATTCATTCCAGCCTTGGACTACAACCTCTTCCGCACCGAAAGTGATTGTGTGCACTGGACTAGGGATACGGCCCGGGCAATGTTGGACCATTGGGCGACTTATTTAAACTTGAAAACCCGTTAAGCCCCTTACAGGACGGGAATGAGGGAGTAATGCCCCTTCTCTCCCAAAATGTAATGGTCTTAGCCAAAAACTTTACCTTGTCGGACACGCAAAAGTCTCTCCTAAACAGGGGGTTGACCTTTGTTCCGACGATGGACTTTAATTGGAATCAGAGAACTAAATTTGAATTTGACATGCAAAGTTACCACCGGAGACTCAAATTGGCTGCATACTTCAGGAATTCGACAAAACAGCATAAGGCCTCATTTCCCATGGCTAAATCTCATTGGACACCACCTGCAGAGAAGCTGCCGCCAGAAATCAATTTCTTGGTTAAAAAAGATCAAAAGGATTTTAATAAACACTTTAAAAACTATACAGAGAAACCGAATTTATTACCAGAAGAACAAGACGAATTACAACAATTGATGAAAAATACGCACATAGTGATCAAGCCCGCGGATAAGGGCAGTGTGGTGGTGATCCTCGATCGGGATCAGTACATAAGGGAAGTCGATCGCCAATTAAGTGATAAAATATATTACACCAAATTAAAAGAACCAATTTATTTAAAAACTGTTCCTGAAGTTCATGGGATAATTGATGATTTGTACAATAAAAAATACATTAATAACAGACAACGACAATATTTGAAGGGTGATTGTGAACCCCGGCCACGTAGATTTTACATCCTGCCCAAGATTCATAAGGATCCAATAAAGTGGACAGTGCCCTTCGAAATTCCTCCGGGTAGACCCATCGTCTCTGATTGCGGAAGCGAGACATATCAGACCGCCAAATTTATTGATTACTTTTTGACTCCACTGTCGATGAAGCATCCGGCATACCTCAAAGACACATATCATTTCATCAGCATAATTCATGGATTAAAAATTCCAGTGGAGTCCTTCTTTTTCACTATAGACATAGACAGTCTATACACGAATATAGACATCAGGTCAGGACTGTCTACTGTCGAAAATGTGTTCTTGAGTATCCGGATCCGGACAGACCGGACACGGAATTGTTACAGCTTCTAGAAATCAATTTGACCAAAAACGATTTTGAGTTTAATGGGGAGTATTTCTTACAAATTAAAGGCACGGCCATGGGCAAAACCTTTGCCCCGGCCTACGCAAACATCTTTATGGCGGACTGGGAGGAGAAAGCCCTAGACAAGTGCCATAAGAAACCTCTCCATTATCTCAGATATCTCGATGATATCTTTGGAATTTGGATTTATTCAAAAGAGGATTTTGCAGATTTTATCCAAATTTTAGATGCCCATGATCCGTCAATTCGGGTAAAGTACGAAATAGGTGAAAGATCTATCCATTTTCTGGATACGACGGTGTATAAGGGGAATCCTTCAATTCGGACCAGAAATTGGACATCAAAGTTTATTTTAAGGACACTGATACACATGCATTATTATTTAAAAACAGTTTCCATCCCAAACACATCTATAGAGGATTAGTGAAGTCACAATTAATAAGATTTAAAAGGATTTGCACGAAGGACAAGGACTTTCGGGAAGCTGTAACCATTCTCTTCAGGGCTCTAAGGAGCCGGGGTTACTCAAGGCCCTTTTTGAGAGAATGTCTTAAAACCTTCCAGGTCTCTAAACAAAGAGAACAGAAGAACATTATTCCATTAGTTACTGATTTTGCAACCATGACTGGAAGGTTACATCACAAATTTAAGAACAATTACCAATTGATCATCAAAAATTCGGGTCTATTACAGGATTATTTGGTTATTTCGGCATATAGGAGACATCAAAATTTGAAAGACATTCTGGTAAGAGCAAGATTACCATCTGTACAAGCATTTCAGAAAAGGAATACCCTTTCGGGAATGTTTGTGAGACTCAAATTTGTGCGAAATAGGGTGAAAAAGACTATTTTTGAAATCAAACAAGTTTTTTCACCGCACACAACCAATTGCATTTATCTCATATTTTGTGCAAGATGCGGTATGCAATACATTGGACAAACCAAAAATTCAATCCTTCTTAGAATGACCCAACATAGATTTAATGTGAGAAACCAAAAGAATGTTCACATTCCGTTAGTTCATCATTTTGTTTTGCATGGCTTACAATCAGTCAGAGTGTCGGGAATCCAAAGCAACTCTTCCTGGACGGAAGTAGAGAGAAAGAAATTAGAAAGGCGTTGGATCTATTGGCTAGATACCAAACAGCCTCATGGATTAAATATTAAAAGCAATTGAAATCTGAAGGTAAATTAAGCCCCCACCCAAACACTGAATTCTAACCCTAACCAATTTGGCCCTAATCCCACCCACTTGAATACTAATTTGTCCCAAGACCCTTAAAAAATGAGCCCCAACCCATATTCTGGCCCTAACCCTAACCACTCCATTAATCTGGCCCTAACCCTAACCTAATTAACCTTAATCTCTACCCCAACCCTATTTCTTACTTTAGCCCCAACCCACGTGACAAACCCTAACCACTTGGTGTTCTGGCCTTAACCCTAATTAATTGGGTTCATAATTCATAATTAAATATTTTTTGATTTGGCCCTAACCCTAATTACTGGATAAAAATTACTTACAATTAATTAAAAACATTCAATTCATGACTTACAAAAAAATACTACATACACAATAATAAAAAAATACAGTAGACATGGTTAAAAGTGGTTAAAAAATTGTTTCTACAATTATAAATTATTTACATGGTTAAAAAATTAAAATCTTTCTAAAAAGATGTTTTTGCCAGTGAGGAGTGATTAAAATATACATTTGTAAAAATTCTATTCGAAAAATTAAAAGCGAAAAGGTAAAAACACTAATTTGGCTTTCTAAAACTAAATTCAAACTGAAAAAAAGTGGGAGGGTATAAATAGAAGGGGATGGCACTCGCTGCTCATTTCATTCCAAACCATCGGACAGAGCAGACCTCTGAGAGCAAGCCTGTTTCCCATTTCTTTTTGTGTGTGCCTGGCCTGAAGAAGACCTTCACAGGTCGAAACGTTGCCACATAGGCACACAAATTCATATTCATTTGGCCTATTATAATTTGATTTCTTTTTTCTTTAATAACTAAAAGGTTTTTTTCAAAACCAATTCATTTTTTTATTTTGTTTCTTTAAAAATTTAGGTTAAAAATTACATATTTAAGTTAAAGCTTTAAAAATTTACTTTAAAAATTTAATTTAAACTTTGGTAGAAAAACCAATTAAAAAAAACACTCGCCTCCATCCAACTCACCATGGTTGGATGGACTTCTGACTGGACCCTGGTGCGACATGGCGGACGCCGTGGACAATCCAAGGTCCAGGCCCCTTACCGAGGGATGGCCCGTGCACCGCCCGCCTCCAATTGGAGGAGGGGCCCAAACACTCATCCTAACCGGCCTGCGCCTCCCTTCGGTACCTCAGCTAGATATCTGGGACCTCAATCACGGTCCTACGCTTCAGTGACCCGACACGGAACTTTTGGTTCAGTTGCCGGACCTCAGCGCTTGAACCAAGGCCGTCAACAGCAACCCACGGACCCAAAATTTGCCAAGTTGGTCAGACAACTTCATTCGGTCATCAAAGTGGTCCATCATTTACAGAACGTTTCCCAGGAACCAGGAAAACCTGAACCTGTCATGATCTCTCGCATGGTCGAGACCCTGTCCACCATGGTTAAGCCTGCATGCCCCAATCAAACAACAAGGGACTTGATTGACGGCAATGCCAGGAATTGGGGACATACCACACTCATCATTCTTGAGGATCATTACACAACCATATTGGAAGACGTTTTGTCGGAACTCAGTGGGACTCTGCCATCTGACTGGCAAACGGCCTTTGAGGTGGCCACCAGATGGGCAAAGAAAAACTTGCCCCGGATCACCCAGGAGGTGATCGACCATGCGGAGGCATTGGTCGCAACATGTACCGAGGTGGAAAGGGACCTCGCAACACAACCAACACCAGTTCCCCTGGACACGGAACAACAGTCAGAAGACGTACATGAACCACCACAACGGGCGCGCCCACAGAAACGGCCACAAGTACGTCCTCCACGAGCCAACTTTGTCACCATCGGTGCCCCACATGTCCAGAAAAAACAGACAGTGGCAACTATGACTGGTGATGTGTCTGAGGAGACACCAGAGCCCCCCAAGAGGAACAGGCTGAACCAAGTGTTCAGGCTGCCCCACTCATGGAACATAGCGACCCCAGGCCCCAAAGACAGGGACGGAGGGCCCCCCGGGGGGTAGTGGTACAGGAAGACAGTTTTGACTTTGACATAGTGGACATAGAGGGGGAGGTAAACAGACTGGGTGCCACTCGTGCACAACGTCCATTGCCACAGTTTGAGCCCCTGGGTGGGGAGGAGGGCAATAGGCTAGATGGCACTCCTCCACTGATCCCCGCTGTCGTTGGCACACGTCCCCAACCGGGAAACCGAAGTAGCATTCAAGTGTCGGCGATGGTGCACCTGGACCCAACTGCGCACCAGGATTCACCTGACTTGGAGTGGAGTCCATTGTTTGATGATGGCTCAGGGCAGGTGACGTCTACCCCGATGCGGTTCAAAAACAAAGTCACGCGACACATTAACACTGATAGGAAAATGGTCGACTGGACCTTGAGTGTCAACAAAAAATGGTTGATTATAGGGGATTCGAACCTCGCCCGGTTTCCCCCATTCACAGTCCGTGACCTTCAGGTAGATAGTTATCCTGGGGGATAATTTCAGACATGCACAAGCCTTTATCTCGACCGCCACATCCCAAGTGACAGTGGAAAAGGTGGTCCTCGCATTTGGGATCAACTGTAGGTTGCAGAAACCGAAACAGACTGCCATCAAGCAGCTGCAAGCGGCAGTAAGGGCAGCCAAACGACAGTTCCCTTACTCTGAGATATGGGTTCCGGTCATCAACTTCTCCACTCTCTTGTCCAGTGAGGAGCGGACCAATCTCCGGACCTTGAATGGCCACATTGAACGGAATATGCCATTCATTCCAGCCTTGGACTACAACCTCTTCCGCACCGAAAGTGATTGTGTGCACTGGACTAGGGATACGGCCCGGGCAATGTTGGACCATTGGGCGACTTATTTAAACTTGAAAACCCGTTAAGCCCCTTACAGGACGGGAATGAGGGAGTAATGCCCCTTCTCTCCCAAAATGTAATGGTCTTAGCCAAAAACTTTACCTTGTCGGACACGCAAAAGTCTCTCCTAAACAGGGGGTTGACCTTTGTTCCGACGATGGACTTTAATTGGAATCAGAGAACTAAATTTGAATTTGACATGCAAAGTTACCACCGGAGACTCAAATTGGCTGCATACTTCAGGAATTCGACAAAACAGCATAAGGCCTCATTTCCCATGGCTAAATCTCATTGGACACCACCTGCAGAGAAGCTGCCGCCAGAAATCAATTTCTTGGTTAAAAAAGATCAAAAGGATTTTAATAAACACTTTAAAAACTATACAGAGAAACCGAATTTATTACCAGAAGAACAAGACGAATTACAACAATTGATGAAAAATACGCACATAGTGATCAAGCCCGCGGATAAGGGCAGTGTGGTGGTGATCCTCGATCGGGATCAGTACATAAGGGAAGTCGATCGCCAATTAAGTGATAAAATATATTACACCAAATTAAAAGAACCAATTTATTTAAAAACTGTTCCTGAAGTTCATGGGATAATTGATGATTTGTACAATAAAAAATACATTAATAACAGACAACGACAATATTTGAAGGGTGATTGTGAACCCCGGCCACGTAGATTTTACATCCTGCCCAAGATTCATAAGGATCCAATAAAGTGGACAGTGCCCTTCGAAATTCCTCCGGGTAGACCCATCGTCTCTGATTGCGGAAGCGAGACATATCAGACCGCCAAATTTATTGATTACTTTTTGACTCCACTGTCGATGAAGCATCCGGCATACCTCAAAGACACATATCATTTCATCAGCATAATTCATGGATTAAAAATTCCAGTGGAGTCCTTCTTTTTCACTATAGACATAGACAGTCTATACACGAATATAGACATCAGGTCAGGACTGTCTACTGTCGAAAATGTGTTCTTGAAGTATCCGGATCCGGACAGACCGGACACGGAATTGTTACAGCTTCTAGAAATCAATTTGACCAAAAACGATTTTGAGTTTAATGGGGAGTATTTCTTACAAATTAAAGGCACGGCCATGGGCAAAACCTTTGCCCCGGCCTACGCAAACATCTTTATGGCGGACTGGGAGGAGAAAGCCCTAGACAAGTGCCATAAGAAACCTCTCCATTATCTCAGATATCTCGATGATATCTTTGGAATTTGGATTTATTCAAAAGAGGATTTTGCAGATTTTATCCAAATTTTAGATGCCCATGATCCGTCAATTCGGGTAAAGTACGAAATAGGTGAAAGATCTATCCATTTTCTGGATACGACGGTGTATAAAGGGGAATCCTTCAATTCGGACCAGAAATTGGACATCAAAGTTTATTTTAAGGACACTGATACACATGCATTATTATTTAAAAACAGTTTCCATCCCAAACACATCTATAGAGGATTAGTGAAGTCACAATTAATAAGATTTAAAAGGATTTGCACGAAGGACAAGGACTTTCGGGAAGCTGTAACCATTCTCTTCAGGGCTCTAAGGAGCCGGGGTTACTCAAGGCCCTTTTTGAGAGAATGTCTTAAAACCTTCCAGGTCTCTAAACAAAGAGAACAGAAGAACATTATTCCATTAGTTACTGATTTTGCAACCATGACTGGAAGGTTACATCACAAATTTAAGAACAATTACCAATTGATCATCAAAAATTCGGGTCTATTACAGGATTATTTGGTTATTTCGGCATATAGGAGACATCAAAATTTGAAAGACATTCTGGTAAGAGCAAGATTACCATCTGTACAAGCATTTCAGAAAAGGAATACCCTTTCGGGAATGTTTGTGAGACTCAAATTTGTGCGAAATAGGGTGAAAAAGACTATTTTTGAAATCAAACAAGTTTTTTCACCGCACACAACCAATTGCATTTATCTCATATTTTGTGCAAGATGCGGTATGCAATACATTGGACAAACCAAAAATTCAATCCTTCTTAGAATGACCCAACATAGATTTAATGTGAGAAACCAAAAGAATGTTCACATTCCGTTAGTTCATCATTTTGTTTTGCATGGCTTACAATCAGTCAGAGTGTCGGGAATCCAAAGCAACTCTTCCTGGACGGAAGTAGAGAGAAAGAAATTAGAAAGGCGTTGGATCTATTGGCTAGATACCAAACAGCCTCATGGATTAAATATTAAAAGCAATTGAAATCTGAAGGTAAATTAAGCCCCCACCCAAACACTGAATTCTAACCCTAACCAATTTGGCCCTAATCCCACCCACTTGAATACTAATTTGTCCCAAGACCCTTAAAAAATGAGCCCCAACCCATATTCTGGCCCTAACCCTAACCACTCCATTAATCTGGCCCTAACCCTAACCTAATTAACCTTAATCTGACCCCAACCCTATTTCTTACTTTAGCCCCAACCCACGTGACAAACCCTAACCACTTGGTGTTCTGGCCTTAACCCTAATTAATTGGGTTCATAATTCATAATTAAATATTTTTTGATTTGGCCCTAACCCTAATTACTGGATAAAAATTACTTACAATTAATTAAAAACATTCAATTCATGACTTACAAAAAAATACTACATACACAATAATAAAAAAATACAGTAGACATGGTTAAAAGTGGTTAAAAAATTGTTTCTACAATTATAAATTATTTACATGGTTAAAAAATTAAAATCTTTCTAAAAAGATGTTTTTGCCAGTGAGGAGTGATTAAAATATACATTTGTAAAAATTCTATTCGAAAAATTAAAAGCGAAAAGGTAAAAACACTAATTTGGCTTTCTAAAACTAAATTCAAACTGAAAAAAAGTGGGAGGGTATAAATAGAAGGGGATGGCACTCGCTGCTCATTTCATTCCAAACCATCGGACAGAGCAGACCTCTGAGAGCAAGCCTGTTTCCCATTTCTTTTTGTGTGTGCCTGGCCTGAAGAAGACCTTCACAGGTCGAAACGTTGCCACATAGGCACACAAATTCATATTCATTTGGCCTATTATAATTTGATTTCTTTTTTCTTTAATAACTAAAAGGTTTTTTTCAAAACCAATTCATTTTTTTATTTTGTTTCTTTAAAAATTTAGGTTAAAAATTACATATTTAAGTTAAAGCTTTAAAAATTTACTTTAAAAATTTAATTTAAACTTTGGTAGAAAAACCAATTAAAAAAAACACTCGCCTCCATCCAACTCACCATGGTTGGATGGACTTCTGACTGGACCCTGGTGCGACATGGCGGACGCCGTGGACAATCCAAGGTCCAGGCCCCTTACCGAGGGATGGCCCGTGCACCGCCCGCCTCCAATTGGAGGAGGGGCCCAAACACTCATCCTAACCGGCCTGCGCCTCCCTTCGGTACCTCAGCTAGATATCTGGGACCTCAATCACGGTCCTACGCTTCAGTGACCCGACACGGAACTTTTGGTTCAGTTGCCGGACCTCAGCGCTTGAACCAAGGCCGTCAACAGCAACCCACGGACCCAAAATTTGCCAAGTTGGTCAGACAACTTCATTCGGTCATCAAAGTGGTCCATCATTTACAGAACGTTTCCCAGGAACCAGGAAAACCTGAACCTGTCATGATCTCTCGCATGGTCGAGACCCTGTCCACCATGGTTAAGCCTGCATGCCCCAATCAAACAACAAGGGACTTGATTGACGGCAATGCCAGGAATTGGGGACATACCACACTCATCATTCTTGAGGATCATTACACAACCATATTGGAAGACGTTTTGTCGGAACTCAGTGGGACTCTGCCATCTGACTGGCAAACGGCCTTTGAGGTGGCCACCAGATGGGCAAAGAAAAACTTGCCCCGGATCACCCAGGAGGTGATCGACCATGCGGAGGCATTGGTCGCAACATGTACCGAGGTGGAAAGGGACCTCGCAACACAACCAACACCAGTTCCCCTGGACACGGAACAACAGTCAGAAGACGTACATGAACCACCACAACGGGCGCGCCCACAGAAACGGCCACAAGTACGTCCTCCACGAGCCAACTTTGTCACCATCGGTGCCCCACATGTCCAGAAAAAACAGACAGTGGCAACTATGACTGGTGATGTGTCTGAGGAGACACCAGAGCCCCCCCAAGAGGAACAGGCTGAACCAAGTGTTCAGGCTGCCCCACTCATGGAACATAGCGACCCCAGGCCCCAAAGACAGGGACGGAGGGCCCCCCGGGGGGTAGTGGTACAGGAAGACAGTTTTGACTTTGACATAGTGGACATAGAGGGGGAGGTAAACAGACTGGGTGCCACTCGTGCACAACGTCCATTGCCACAGTTTGAGCCCCTGGGTGGGGAGGAGGGCAATAGGCTAGATGGCACTCCTCCACTGATCCCCGCTGTCGTTGGCACACGTCCCCAACCGGGAAACCGAAGTAGCATTCAAGTGTCGGCGATGGTGCACCTGGACCCAACTGCGCACCAGGATTCACCTGACTTGGAGTGGAGTCCATTGTTTGATGATGGCTCAGGGCAGGTGACGTCTACCCCGATGCGGTTCAAAAACAAAGTCACGCGACACATTAACACTGATAGGAAAATGGTCGACTGGACCTTGAGTGTCAACAAAAAATGGTTGATTATAGGGGATTCGAACCTCGCCCGGTTTCCCCCATTCACAGTCCGTGACCTTCAGGTAGATAGTTATCCTGGGGGTAATTTCAGACATGCACAAGCCTTTATCTCGACTGCCACATCCCAAGTGACAGTGGAAAAGGTGGTCCTCGCATTTGGGATCAACTGTAGGTTGCAGAAACCGAAACAGACTGCCATCAAGCAGCTGCAAGCGGCAGTAAGGGCAGCCAAACGACAGTTCCCTTACTCTGAGATATGGGTTCCGGTCATCAACTTCTCCACTCTCTTGTCCAGTGAGGAGCGGACCAATCTCCGGACCTTGAATGGCCACATTGAACGGAATATGCCATTCATTCCAGCCTTGGACTACAACCTCTTCCGCACCGAAAGTGATTGTGTGCACTGGACTAGGGATACGGCCCGGGCAATGTTGGACCATTGGGCGACTTATTTAAACTTGAAAACCCGTTAAGCCCCTTACAGGACGGGAATGAGGGAGTAATGCCCCTTCTCTCCCAAAATGTAATGGTCTTAGCCAAAAACTTTACCTTGTCGGACACGCAAAAGTCTCTCCTAAACAGGGGGTTGACCTTTGTTCCGACGATGGACTTTAATTGGAATCAGAGAACTAAATTTGAATTTGACATGCAAAGTTACCACCGGAGACTCAAATTGGCTGCATACTTCAGGAATTCGACAAAACAGCATAAGGCCTCATTTCCCATGGCTAAATCTCATTGGACACCACCTGCAGAGAAGCTGCCGCCAGAAATCAATTTCTTGGTTAAAAAAGATCAAAAGGATTTTAATAAACACTTTAAAAACTATACAGAGAAACCGAATTTATTACCAGAAGAACAAGACGAATTACAACAATTGATGAAAAATACGCACATAGTGATCAAGCCCGCGGATAAGGGCAGTGTGGTGGTGATCCTCGATCGGGATCAGTACATAAGGGAAGTCGATCGCCAATTAAGTGATAAAATATATTACACCAAATTAAAAGAACCAATTTATTTAAAAACTGTTCCTGAAGTTCATGGGATAATTGATGATTTGTACAATAAAAAATACATTAATAACAGACAACGACAATATTTGAAGGGTGATTGTGAACCCCGGCCACGTAGATTTTACATCCTGCCCAAGATTCATAAGGATCCAATAAAGTGGACAGTGCCCTTCGAAATTCCTCCGGGTAGACCCATCGTCTCTGATTGCGGAAGCGAGACATATCAGACCGCCAAATTTATTGATTACTTTTTGACTCCACTGTCGATGAAGCATCCGGCATACCTCAAAGACACATATCATTTCATCAGCATAATTCATGGATTAAAAATTCCAGTGGAGTCCTTCTTTTTCACTATAGACATAGACAGTCTATACACGAATATAGACATCAGGTCAGGACTGTCTACTGTCGAAAATGTGTTCTTGAAGTATCCGGATCCGGACAGACCGGACACGGAATTGTTACAGCTTCTAGAAATCAATTTGACCAAAAACGATTTTGAGTTTAATGGGGAGTATTTCTTACAAATTAAAGGCACGGCCATGGGCAAAACCTTTGCCCCGGCCTACGCAAACATCTTTATGGCGGACTGGGAGGAGAAAGCCCTAGACAAGTGCCATAAGAAACCTCTCCATTATCTCAGATATCTCGATGATATCTTTGGAATTTGGATTTATTCAAAAGAGGATTTTGCAGATTTTATCCAAATTTTAGATGCCCATGATCCGTCAATTCGGGTAAAGTACGAAATAGGTGAAAGATCTATCCATTTTCTGGATACGACGGTGTATAAAGGGGAATCCTTCAATTCGGACCAGAAATTGGACATCAAAGTTTATTTTAAGGACACTGATACACATGCATTATTATTTAAAAACAGTTTCCATCCCAAACACATCTATAGAGGATTAGTGAAGTCACAATTAATAAGATTTAAAAGGATTTGCACGAAGGACAAGGACTTTCGGGAAGCTGTAACCATTCTCTTCAGGGCTCTAAGGAGCCGGGGTTACTCAAGGCCCTTTTTGAGAGAATGTCTTAAAACCTTCCAGGTCTCTAAACAAAGAGAACAGAAGAACATTATTCCATTAGTTACTGATTTTGCAACCATGACTGGAAGGTTACATCACAAATTTAAGAACAATTACCAATTGATCATCAAAAATTCGGGTCTATTACAGGATTATTTGGTTATTTCGGCATATAGGAGACATCAAAATTTGAAAGACATTCTGGTAAGAGCAAGATTACCATCTGTACAAGCATTTCAGAAAAGGAATACCCTTTCGGGAATGTTTGTGAGACTCAAATTTGTGCGAAATAGGGTGAAAAAGACTATTTTTGAAATCAAACAAGTTTTTTCACCGCACACAACCAATTGCATTTATCTCATATTTTGTGCAAGATGCGGTATGCAATACATTGGACAAACCAAAAATTCAATCCTTCTTAGAATGACCCAACATAGATTTAATGTGAGAAACCAAAAGAATGTTCACATTCCGTTAGTTCATCATTTTGTTTTGCATGGCTTACAATCAGTCAGAGTGTCGGGAATCCAAAGCAACTCTTCCTGGACGGAAGTAGAGAGAAAGAAATTAGAAAGGCGTTGGATCTATTGGCTAGATACCAAACAGCCTCATGGATTAAATATTAAAAGCAATTGAAATCTGAAGGTAAATTAAGCCCCCACCCAAACACTGAATTCTAACCCTAACCAATTTGGCCCTAATCCCACCCACTTGAATACTAATTTGTCCCAAGACCCTTAAAAAATGAGCCCCAACCCATATTCTGGCCCTAACCCTAACCACTCCATTAATCTGGCCCTAACCCTAACCTAATTAACCTTAATCTGACCCCAACCCTATTTCTTACTTTAGCCCCAACCCACGTGACAAACCCTAACCACTTGGTGTTCTGGCCTTAACCCTAATTAATTGGGTTCATAATTCATAATTAAATATTTTTTGATTTGGCCCTAACCCTAATTACTGGATAAAAATTACTTACAATTAATTAAAAACATTCAATTCATGACTTACAAAAAAATACTACATACACAATAATAAAAAAATACAGTAGACATGGTTAAAAGTGGTTAAAAAATTGTTTCTACAATTATAAATTATTTACATGGTTAAAAAATTAAAATCTTTCTAAAAAGATGTTTTTGCCAGTGAGGAGTGATTAAAATATACATTTGTAAAAATTCTATTCGAAAAATTAAAAGCGAAAAGGTAAAAACACTAATTTGGCTTTCTAAAACTAAATTCAAACTGAAAAAAAGTGGGAGGGTATAAATAGAAGGGGATGGCACTCGCTGCTCATTTCATTCCAAACCATCGGACAGAGCAGACCTCTGAGAGCAAGCCTGTTTCCCATTTCTTTTTGTGTGTGCCTGGCCTGAAGAAGACCTTCACAGGTCGAAACGTTGCCACATAGGCACACAAATTCATATTCATTTGGCCTATTATAATTTGATTTCTTTTTTCTTTAATAACTAAAAGGTTTTTTTCAAAACCAATTCATTTTTTTATTTTGTTTCTTTAAAAATTTAGGTTAAAAATTACATATTTAAGTTAAAGCTTTAAAAATTTACTTTAAAAATTTAATTTAAACTTTGGTAGAAAAACCAATTAAAAAAAACACTCGCCTCCATCCAACTCACCATGGTTGGATGGACTTCTGACTGGACCCTGGTGCGACATGGCGGACGCCGTGGACAATCCAAGGTCCAGGCCCCTTACCGAGGGATGGCCCGTGCACCGCCCGCCTCCAATTGGAGGAGGGGCCCAAACACTCATCCTAACCGGCCTGCGCCTCCCTTCGGTACCTCAGCTAGATATCTGGGACCTCAATCACGGTCCTACGCTTCAGTGACCCGACACGGAACTTTTGGTTCAGTTGCCGGACCTCAGCGCTTGAACCAAGGCCGTCAACAGCAACCCACGGACCCAAAATTTGCCAAGTTGGTCAGACAACTTCATTCGGTCATCAAAGTGGTCCATCATTTACAGAACGTTTCCCAGGAACCAGGAAAACCTGAACCTGTCATGATCTCTCGCATGGTCGAGACCCTGTCCACCATGGTTAAGCCTGCATGCCCCAATCAAACAACAAGGGACTTGATTGACGGCAATGCCAGGAATTGGGGACATACCACACTCATCATTCTTGAGGATCATTACACAACCATATTGGAAGACGTTTTGTCGGAACTCAGTGGGACTCTGCCATCTGACTGGCAAACGGCCTTTGAGGTGGCCACCAGATGGGCAAAGAAAAACTTGCCCCGGATCACCCAGGAGGTGATCGACCATGCGGAGGCATTGGTCGCAACATGTACCGAGGTGGAAAGGGACCTCGCAACACAACCAACACCAGTTCCCCTGGACACGGAACAACAGTCAGAAGACGTACATGAACCACCACAACGGGCGCGCCCACAGAAACGGCCACAAGTACGTCCTCCACGAGCCAACTTTGTCACCATCGGTGCCCCACATGTCCAGAAAAAACAGACAGTGGCAACTATGACTGGTGATGTGTCTGAGGAGACACCAGAGCCCCCCCAAGAGGAACAGGCTGAACCAAGTGTTCAGGCTGCCCCACTCATGGAACATAGCGACCCCAGGCCCCAAAGACAGGGACGGAGGGCCCCCCGGGGGGTAGTGGTACAGGAAGACAGTTTTGACTTTGACATAGTGGACATAGAGGGGGAGGTAAACAGACTGGGTGCCACTCGTGCACAACGTCCATTGCCACAGTTTGAGCCCCTGGGTGGGGAGGAGGGCAATAGGCTAGATGGCACTCCTCCACTGATCCCCGCTGTCGTTGGCACACGTCCCCAACCGGGAAACCGAAGTAGCATTCAAGTGTCGGCGATGGTGCACCTGGACCCAACTGCGCACCAGGATTCACCTGACTTGGAGTGGAGTCCATTGTTTGATGATGGCTCAGGGCAGGTGACGTCTACCCCGATGCGGTTCAAAAACAAAGTCACGCGACACATTAACACTGATAGGAAAATGGTCGACTGGACCTTGAGTGTCAACAAAAAATGGTTGATTATAGGGGATTCGAACCTCGCCCGGTTTCCCCCATTCACAGTCCGTGACCTTCAGGTAGATAGTTATCCTGGGGGTAATTTCAGACATGCACAAGCCTTTATCTCGACCGCCACATCCCAAGTGACAGTGGAAAAGGTGGTCCTCGCATTTGGGATCAACTGTAGGTTGCAGAAACCGAAACAGACTGCCATCAAGCAGCTGCAAGCGGCAGTAAGGGCAGCCAAACGACAGTTCCCTTACTCTGAGATATGGGTTCCGGTCATCAACTTCTCCACTCTCTTGTCCAGTGAGGAGCGGACCAATCTCCGGACCTTGAATGGCCACATTGAACGGAATATGCCATTCATTCCAGCCTTGGACTACAACCTCTTCCGCACCGAAAGTGATTGTGTGCACTGGACTAGGGATACGGCCCGGGCAATGTTGGACCATTGGGCGACTTATTTAAACTTGAAAACCCGTTAAGCCCCTTACAGGACGGGAATGAGGGAGTAATGCCCCTTCTCTCCCAAAATGTAATGGTCTTAGCCAAAAACTTTACCTTGTCGGACACGCAAAAGTCTCTCCTAAACAGGGGGTTGACCTTTGTTCCGACGATGGACTTTAATTGGAATCAGAGAACTAAATTTGAATTTGACATGCAAAGTTACCACCGGAGACTCAAATTGGCTGCATACTTCAGGAATTCGACAAAACAGCATAAGGCCTCATTTCCCATGGCTAAATCTCATTGGACACCACCTGCAGAGAAGCTGCCGCCAGAAATCAATTTCTTGGTTAAAAAAGATCAAAAGGATTTTAATAAACACTTTAAAAACTATACAGAGAAACCGAATTTATTACCAGAAGAACAAGACGAATTACAACAATTGATGAAAAATACGCACATAGTGATCAAGCCCGCGGATAAGGGCAGTGTGGTGGTGATCCTCGATCGGGATCAGTACATAAGGGAAGTCGATCGCCAATTAAGTGATAAAATATATTACACCAAATTAAAAGAACCAATTTATTTAAAAACTGTTCCTGAAGTTCATGGGATAATTGATGATTTGTACAATAAAAAATACATTAATAACAGACAACGACAATATTTGAAGGGTGATTGTGAACCCCGGCCACGTAGATTTTACATCCTGCCCAAGATTCATAAGGATCCAATAAAGTGGACAGTGCCCTTCGAAATTCCTCCGGGTAGACCCATCGTCTCTGATTGCGGAAGCGAGACATATCAGACCGCCAAATTTATTGATTACTTTTTGACTCCACTGTCGATGAAGCATCCGGCATACCTCAAAGACACATATCATTTCATCAGCATAATTCATGGATTAAAAATTCCAGTGGAGTCCTTCTTTTTCACTATAGACATAGACAGTCTATACACGAATATAGACATCAGGTCAGGACTGTCTACTGTCGAAAATGTGTTCTTGAAGTATCCGGATCCGGACAGACCGGACACGGAATTGTTACAGCTTCTAGAAATCAATTTGACCAAAAACGATTTTGAGTTTAATGGGGAGTATTTCTTACAAATTAAAGGCACGGCCATGGGCAAAACCTTTGCCCCGGCCTACGCAAACATCTTTATGGCGGACTGGGAGGAGAAAGCCCTAGACAAGTGCCATAAGAAACCTCTCCATTATCTCAGATATCTCGATGATATCTTTGGAATTTGGATTTATTCAAAAGAGGATTTTGCAGATTTTATCCAAATTTTAGATGCCCATGATCCGTCAATTCGGGTAAAGTACGAAATAGGTGAAAGATCTATCCATTTTCTGGATACGACGGTGTATAAAGGGGAATCCTTCAATTCGGACCAGAAATTGGACATCAAAGTTTATTTTAAGGACACTGATACACATGCATTATTATTTAAAAACAGTTTCCATCCCAAACACATCTATAGAGGATTAGTGAAGTCACAATTAATAAGATTTAAAAGGATTTGCACGAAGGACAAGGACTTTCGGGAAGCTGTAACCATTCTCTTCAGGGCTCTAAGGAGCCGGGGTTACTCAAGGCCCTTTTTGAGAGAATGTCTTAAAACCTTCCAGGTCTCTAAACAAAGAGAACAGAAGAACATTATTCCATTAGTTACTGATTTTGCAACCATGACTGGAAGGTTACATCACAAATTTAAGAACAATTACCAATTGATCATCAAAAATTCGGGTCTATTACAGGATTATTTGGTTATTTCGGCATATAGGAGACATCAAAATTTGAAAGACATTCTGGTAAGAGCAAGATTACCATCTGTACAAGCATTTCAGAAAAGGAATACCCTTTCGGGAATGTTTGTGAGACTCAAATTTGTGCGAAATAGGGTGAAAAAGACTATTTTTGAAATCAAACAAGTTTTTTCACCGCACACAACCAATTGCATTTATCTCATATTTTGTGCAAGATGCGGTATGCAATACATTGGACAAACCAAAAATTCAATCCTTCTTAGAATGACCCAACATAGATTTAATGTGAGAAACCAAAAGAATGTTCACATTCCGTTAGTTCATCATTTTGTTTTGCATGGCTTACAATCAGTCAGAGTGTCGGGAATCCAAAGCAACTCTTCCTGGACGGAAGTAGAGAGAAAGAAATTAGAAAGGCGTTGGATCTATTGGCTAGATACCAAACAGCCTCATGGATTAAATATTAAAAGCAATTGAAATCTGAAGGTAAATTAAGCCCCCACCCAAACACTGAATTCTAACCCTAACCAATTTGGCCCTAATCCCACCCACTTGAATACTAATTTGTCCCAAGACCCTTAAAAAATGAGCCCCAACCCATATTCTGGCCCTAACCCTAACCACTCCATTAATCTGGCCCTAACCCTAACCTAATTAACCTTAATCTGACCCCAACCCTATTTCTTACTTTAGCCCCAACCCACGTGACAAACCCTAACCACTTGGTGTTCTGGCCTTAACCCTAATTAATTGGGTTCATAATTCATAATTAAATATTTTTTGATTTGGCCCTAACCCTAATTACTGGATAAAAATTACTTACAATTAATTAAAAACATTCAATTCATGACTTACAAAAAAATACTACATACACAATAATAAAAAAATACAGTAGACATGGTTAAAAGTGGTTAAAAAATTGTTTCTACAATTATAAATTATTTACATGGTTAAAAAATTAAAATCTTTCTAAAAAGATGTTTTTGCCAGTGAGGAGTGATTAAAATATACATTTGTAAAAATTCTATTCGAAAAATTAAAAGCGAAAAGGTAAAAACACTAATTTGGCTTTCTAAAACTAAATTCAAACTGAAAAAAAGTGGGAGGGTATAAATAGAAGGGGATGGCACTCGCTGCTCATTTCATTCCAAACCATCGGACAGAGCAGACCTCTGAGAGCAAGCCTGTTTCCCATTTCTTTTTGTGTGTGCCTGGCCTGAAGAAGACCTTCACAGGTCGAAACGTTGCCACATAGGCACACAAATTCATATTCATTTGGCCTATTATAATTTGATTTCTTTTTTCTTTAATAACTAAAAGGTTTTTTTCAAAACCAATTCATTTTTTTATTTTGTTTCTTTAAAAATTTAGGTTAAAAATTACATATTTAAGTTAAAGCTTTAAAAATTTACTTTAAAAATTTAATTTAAACTTTGGTAGAAAAACCAATTAAAAAAAACACTCGCCTCCATCCAACTCACCATGGTTGGATGGACTTCTGACTGGACCCTGGTGCGACATGGCGGACGCCGTGGACAATCCAAGGTCCAGGCCCCTTACCGAGGGATGGCCCGTGCACCGCCCGCCTCCAATTGGAGGAGGGGCCCAAACACTCATCCTAACCGGCCTGCGCCTCCCTTCGGTACCTCAGCTAGATATCTGGGACCTCAATCACGGTCCTACGCTTCAGTGACCCGACACGGAACTTTTGGTTCAGTTGCCGGACCTCAGCGCTTGAACCAAGGCCGTCAACAGCAACCCACGGACCCAAAATTTGCCAAGTTGGTCAGACAACTTCATTCGGTCATCAAAGTGGTCCATCATTTACAGAACGTTTCCCAGGAACCAGGAAAACCTGAACCTGTCATGATCTCTCGCATGGTCGAGACCCTGTCCACCATGGTTAAGCCTGCATGCCCCAATCAAACAACAAGGGACTTGATTGACGGCAATGCCAGGAATTGGGGACATACCACACTCATCATTCTTGAGGATCATTACACAACCATATTGGAAGACGTTTTGTCGGAACTCAGTGGGACTCTGCCATCTGACTGGCAAACGGCCTTTGAGGTGGCCACCAGATGGGCAAAGAAAAACTTGCCCCGGATCACCCAGGAGGTGATCGACCATGCGGAGGCATTGGTCGCAACATGTACCGAGGTGGAAAGGGACCTCGCAACACAACCAACACCAGTTCCCCTGGACACGGAACAACAGTCAGAAGACGTACATGAACCACCACAACGGGCGCGCCCACAGAAACGGCCACAAGTACGTCCTCCACGAGCCAACTTTGTCACCATCGGTGCCCCACATGTCCAGAAAAAACAGACAGTGGCAACTATGACTGGTGATGTGTCTGAGGAGACACCAGAGCCCCCCCAAGAGGAACAGGCTGAACCAAGTGTTCAGGCTGCCCCACTCATGGAACATAGCGACCCCAGGCCCCAAAGACAGGGACGGAGGGCCCCCCGGGGGGTAGTGGTACAGGAAGACAGTTTTGACTTTGACATAGTGGACATAGAGGGGGAGGTAAACAGACTGGGTGCCACTCGTGCACAACGTCCATTGCCACAGTTTGAGCCCCTGGGTGGGGAGGAGGGCAATAGGCTAGATGGCACTCCTCCACTGATCCCCGCTGTCGTTGGCACACGTCCCCAACCGGGAAACCGAAGTAGCATTCAAGTGTCGGCGATGGTGCACCTGGACCCAACTGCGCACCAGGATTCACCTGACTTGGAGTGGAGTCCATTGTTTGATGATGGCTCAGGGCAGGTGACGTCTACCCCGATGCGGTTCAAAAACAAAGTCACGCGACACATTAACACTGATAGGAAAATGGTCGACTGGACCTTGAGTGTCAACAAAAAATGGTTGATTATAGGGGATTCGAACCTCGCCCGGTTTCCCCCATTCACAGTCCGTGACCTTCAGGTAGATAGTTATCCTGGGGGTAATTTCAGACATGCACAAGCCTTTATCTCGACCGCCACATCCCAAGTGACAGTGGAAAAGGTGGTCCTCGCATTTGGGATCAACTGTAGGTTGCAGAAACCGAAACAGACTGCCATCAAGCAGCTGCAAGCGGCAGTAAGGGCAGCCAAACGACAGTTCCCTTACTCTGAGATATGGGTTCCGGTCATCAACTTCTCCACTCTCTTGTCCAGTGAGGAGCGGACCAATCTCCGGACCTTGAATGGCCACATTGAACGGAATATGCCATTCATTCCAGCCTTGGACTACAACCTCTTCCGCACCGAAAGTGATTGTGTGCACTGGACTAGGGATACGGCCCGGGCAATGTTGGACCATTGGGCGACTTATTTAAACTTGAAAACCCGTTAAGCCCCTTACAGGACGGGAATGAGGGAGTAATGCCCCTTCTCTCCCAAAATGTAATGGTCTTAGCCAAAAACTTTACCTTGTCGGACACGCAAAAGTCTCTCCTAAACAGGGGGTTGACCTTTGTTCCGACGATGGACTTTAATTGGAATCAGAGAACTAAATTTGAATTTGACATGCAAAGTTACCACCGGAGACTCAAATTGGCTGCATACTTCAGGAATTCGACAAAACAGCATAAGGCCTCATTTCCCATGGCTAAATCTCATTGGACACCACCTGCAGAGAAGCTGCCGCCAGAAATCAATTTCTTGGTTAAAAAAGATCAAAAGGATTTTAATAAACACTTTAAAAACTATACAGAGAAACCGAATTTATTACCAGAAGAACAAGACGAATTACAACAATTGATGAAAAATACGCACATAGTGATCAAGCCCGCGGATAAGGGCAGTGTGGTGGTGATCCTCGATCGGGATCAGTACATAAGGGAAGTCGATCGCCAATTAAGTGATAAAATATATTACACCAAATTAAAAGAACCAATTTATTTAAAAACTGTTCCTGAAGTTCATGGGATAATTGATGATTTGTACAATAAAAAATACATTAATAACAGACAACGACAATATTTGAAGGGTGATTGTGAACCCCGGCCACGTAGATTTTACATCCTGCCCAAGATTCATAAGGATCCAATAAAGTGGACAGTGCCCTTCGAAATTCCTCCGGGTAGACCCATCGTCTCTGATTGCGGAAGCGAGACATATCAGACCGCCAAATTTATTGATTACTTTTTGACTCCACTGTCGATGAAGCATCCGGCATACCTCAAAGACACATATCATTTCATCAGCATAATTCATGGATTAAAAATTCCAGTGGAGTCCTTCTTTTTCACTATAGACATAGACAGTCTATACACGAATATAGACATCAGGTCAGGACTGTCTACTGTCGAAAATGTGTTCTTGAAGTATCCGGATCCGGACAGACCGGACACGGAATTGTTACAGCTTCTAGAAATCAATTTGACCAAAAACGATTTTGAGTTTAATGGGGAGTATTTCTTACAAATTAAAGGCACGGCCATGGGCAAAACCTTTGCCCCGGCCTACGCAAACATCTTTATGGCGGACTGGGAGGAGAAAGCCCTAGACAAGTGCCATAAGAAACCTCTCCATTATCTCAGATATCTCGATGATATCTTTGGAATTTGGATTTATTCAAAAGAGGATTTTGCAGATTTTATCCAAATTTTAGATGCCCATGATCCGTCAATTCGGGTAAAGTACGAAATAGGTGAAAGATCTATCCATTTTCTGGATACGACGGTGTATAAAGGGGAATCCTTCAATTCGGACCAGAAATTGGACATCAAAGTTTATTTTAAGGACACTGATACACATGCATTATTATTTAAAAACAGTTTCCATCCCAAACACATCTATAGAGGATTAGTGAAGTCACAATTAATAAGATTTAAAAGGATTTGCACGAAGGACAAGGACTTTCGGGAAGCTGTAACCATTCTCTTCAGGGCTCTAAGGAGCCGGGGTTACTCAAGGCCCTTTTTGAGAGAATGTCTTAAAACCTTCCAGGTCTCTAAACAAAGAGAACAGAAGAACATTATTCCATTAGTTACTGATTTTGCAACCATGACTGGAAGGTTACATCACAAATTTAAGAACAATTACCAATTGATCATCAAAAATTCGGGTCTATTACAGGATTATTTGGTTATTTCGGCATATAGGAGACATCAAAATTTGAAAGACATTCTGGTAAGAGCAAGATTACCATCTGTACAAGCATTTCAGAAAAGGAATACCCTTTCGGGAATGTTTGTGAGACTCAAATTTGTGCGAAATAGGGTGAAAAAGACTATTTTTGAAATCAAACAAGTTTTTTCACCGCACACAACCAATTGCATTTATCTCATATTTTGTGCAAGATGCGGTATGCAATACATTGGACAAACCAAAAATTCAATCCTTCTTAGAATGACCCAACATAGATTTAATGTGAGAAACCAAAAGAATGTTCACATTCCGTTAGTTCATCATTTTGTTTTGCATGGCTTACAATCAGTCAGAGTGTCGGGAATCCAAAGCAACTCTTCCTGGACGGAAGTAGAGAGAAAGAAATTAGAAAGGCGTTGGATCTATTGGCTAGATACCAAACAGCCTCATGGATTAAATATTAAAAGCAATTGAAATCTGAAGGTAAATTAAGCCCCCACCCAAACACTGAATTCTAACCCTAACCAATTTGGCCCTAATCCCACCCACTTGAATACTAATTTGTCCCAAGACCCTTAAAAAATGAGCCCCAACCCATATTCTGGCCCTAACCCTAACCACTCCATTAATCTGGCCCTAACCCTAACCTAATTAACCTTAATCTGACCCCAACCCTATTTCTTACTTTAGCCCCAACCCACGTGACAAACCCTAACCACTTGGTGTTCTGGCCTTAACCCTAATTAATTGGGTTCATAATTCATAATTAAATATTTTTTGATTTGGCCCTAACCCTAATTACTGGATAAAAATTACTTACAATTAATTAAAAACATTCAATTCATGACTTACAAAAAAATACTACATACACAATAATAAAAAAATACAGTAGACATGGTTAAAAGTGGTTAAAAAATTGTTTCTACAATTATAAATTATTTACATGGTTAAAAAATTAAAATCTTTCTAAAAAGATGTTTTTGCCAGTGAGGAGTGATTAAAATATACATTTGTAAAAATTCTATTCGAAAAATTAAAAGCGAAAAGGTAAAAACACTAATTTGGCTTTCTAAAACTAAATTCAAACTGAAAAAAAGTGGGAGGGTATAAATAGAAGGGGATGGCACTCGCTGCTCATTTCATTCCAAACCATCGGACAGAGCAGACCTCTGAGAGCAAGCCTGTTTCCCATTTCTTTTTGTGTGTGCCTGGCCTGAAGAAGACCTTCACAGGTCGAAACGTTGCCACATAGGCACACAAATTCATATTCATTTGGCCTATTATAATTTGATTTCTTTTTTCTTTAATAACTAAAAGGTTTTTTTCAAAACCAATTCATTTTTTTATTTTGTTTCTTTAAAAATTTAGGTTAAAAATTACATATTTAAGTTAAAGCTTTAAAAATTTACTTTAAAAATTTAATTTAAACTTTGGTAGAAAAACCAATTAAAAAAAACACTCGCCTCCATCCAACTCACCATGGTTGGATGGACTTCTGACTGGACCCTGGTGCGACATGGCGGACGCCGTGGACAATCCAAGGTCCAGGCCCCTTACCGAGGGATGGCCCGTGCACCGCCCGCCTCCAATTGGAGGAGGGGCCCAAACACTCATCCTAACCGGCCTGCGCCTCCCTTCGGTACCTCAGCTAGATATCTGGGACCTCAATCACGGTCCTACGCTTCAGTGACCCGACACGGAACTTTTGGTTCAGTTGCCGGACCTCAGCGCTTGAACCAAGGCCGTCAACAGCAACCCACGGACCCAAAATTTGCCAAGTTGGTCAGACAACTTCATTCGGTCATCAAAGTGGTCCATCATTTACAGAACGTTTCCCAGGAACCAGGAAAACCTGAACCTGTCATGATCTCTCGCATGGTCGAGACCCTGTCCACCATGGTTAAGCCTGCATGCCCCAATCAAACAACAAGGGACTTGATTGACGGCAATGCCAGGAATTGGGGACATACCACACTCATCATTCTTGAGGATCATTACACAACCATATTGGAAGACGTTTTGTCGGAACTCAGTGGGACTCTGCCATCTGACTGGCAAACGGCCTTTGAGGTGGCCACCAGATGGGCAAAGAAAAACTTGCCCCGGATCACCCAGGAGGTGATCGACCATGCGGAGGCATTGGTCGCAACATGTACCGAGGTGGAAAGGGACCTCGCAACACAACCAACACCAGTTCCCCTGGACACGGAACAACAGTCAGAAGACGTACATGAACCACCACAACGGGCGCGCCCACAGAAACGGCCACAAGTACGTCCTCCACGAGCCAACTTTGTCACCATCGGTGCCCCACATGTCCAGAAAAAACAGACAGTGGCAACTATGACTGGTGATGTGTCTGAGGAGACACCAGAGCCCCCCCAAGAGGAACAGGCTGAACCAAGTGTTCAGGCTGCCCCACTCATGGAACATAGCGACCCCAGGCCCCAAAGACAGGGACGGAGGGCCCCCCGGGGGGTAGTGGTACAGGAAGACAGTTTTGACTTTGACATAGTGGACATAGAGGGGGAGGTAAACAGACTGGGTGCCACTCGTGCACAACGTCCATTGCCACAGTTTGAGCCCCTGGGTGGGGAGGAGGGCAATAGGCTAGATGGCACTCCTCCACTGATCCCCGCTGTCGTTGGCACACGTCCCCAACCGGGAAACCGAAGTAGCATTCAAGTGTCGGCGATGGTGCACCTGGACCCAACTGCGCACCAGGATTCACCTGACTTGGAGTGGAGTCCATTGTTTGATGATGGCTCAGGGCAGGTGACGTCTACCCCGATGCGGTTCAAAAACAAAGTCACGCGACACATTAACACTGATAGGAAAATGGTCGACTGGACCTTGAGTGTCAACAAAAAATGGTTGATTATAGGGGATTCGAACCTCGCCCGGTTTCCCCCATTCACAGTCCGTGACCTTCAGGTAGATAGTTATCCTGGGGGTAATTTCAGACATGCACAAGCCTTTATCTCGACCGCCACATCCCAAGTGACAGTGGAAAAGGTGGTCCTCGCATTTGGGATCAACTGTAGGTTGCAGAAACCGAAACAGACTGCCATCAAGCAGCTGCAAGCGGCAGTAAGGGCAGCCAAACGACAGTTCCCTTACTCTGAGATATGGGTTCCGGTCATCAACTTCTCCACTCTCTTGTCCAGTGAGGAGCGGACCAATCTCCGGACCTTGAATGGCCACATTGAACGGAATATGCCATTCATTCCAGCCTTGGACTACAACCTCTTCCGCACCGAAAGTGATTGTGTGCACTGGACTAGGGATACGGCCCGGGCAATGTTGGACCATTGGGCGACTTATTTAAACTTGAAAACCCGTTAAGCCCCTTACAGGACGGGAATGAGGGAGTAATGCCCCTTCTCTCCCAAAATGTAATGGTCTTAGCCAAAAACTTTACCTTGTCGGACACGCAAAAGTCTCTCCTAAACAGGGGGTTGACCTTTGTTCCGACGATGGACTTTAATTGGAATCAGAGAACTAAATTTGAATTTGACATGCAAAGTTACCACCGGAGACTCAAATTGGCTGCATACTTCAGGAATTCGACAAAACAGCATAAGGCCTCATTTCCCATGGCTAAATCTCATTGGACACCACCTGCAGAGAAGCTGCCGCCAGAAATCAATTTCTTGGTTAAAAAAGATCAAAAGGATTTTAATAAACACTTTAAAAACTATACAGAGAAACCGAATTTATTACCAGAAGAACAAGACGAATTACAACAATTGATGAAAAATACGCACATAGTGATCAAGCCCGCGGATAAGGGCAGTGTGGTGGTGATCCTCGATCGGGATCAGTACATAAGGGAAGTCGATCGCCAATTAAGTGATAAAATATATTACACCAAATTAAAAGAACCAATTTATTTAAAAACTGTTCCTGAAGTTCATGGGATAATTGATGATTTGTACAATAAAAAATACATTAATAACAGACAACGACAATATTTGAAGGGTGATTGTGAACCCCGGCCACGTAGATTTTACATCCTGCCCAAGATTCATAAGGATCCAATAAAGTGGACAGTGCCCTTCGAAATTCCTCCGGGTAGACCCATCGTCTCTGATTGCGGAAGCGAGACATATCAGACCGCCAAATTTATTGATTACTTTTTGACTCCACTGTCGATGAAGCATCCGGCATACCTCAAAGACACATATCATTTCATCAGCATAATTCATGGATTAAAAATTCCAGTGGAGTCCTTCTTTTTCACTATAGACATAGACAGTCTATACACGAATATAGACATCAGGTCAGGACTGTCTACTGTCGAAAATGTGTTCTTGAAGTATCCGGATCCGGACAGACCGGACACGGAATTGTTACAGCTTCTAGAAATCAATTTGACCAAAAACGATTTTGAGTTTAATGGGGAGTATTTCTTACAAATTAAAGGCACGGCCATGGGCAAAACCTTTGCCCCGGCCTACGCAAACATCTTTATGGCGGACTGGGAGGAGAAAGCCCTAGACAAGTGCCATAAGAAACCTCTCCATTATCTCAGATATCTCGATGATATCTTTGGAATTTGGATTTATTCAAAAGAGGATTTTGCAGATTTTATCCAAATTTTAGATGCCCATGATCCGTCAATTCGGGTAAAGTACGAAATAGGTGAAAGATCTATCCATTTTCTGGATACGACGGTGTATAAAGGGGAATCCTTCAATTCGGACCAGAAATTGGACATCAAAGTTTATTTTAAGGACACTGATACACATGCATTATTATTTAAAAACAGTTTCCATCCCAAACACATCTATAGAGGATTAGTGAAGTCACAATTAATAAGATTTAAAAGGATTTGCACGAAGGACAAGGACTTTCGGGAAGCTGTAACCATTCTCTTCAGGGCTCTAAGGAGCCGGGGTTACTCAAGGCCCTTTTTGAGAGAATGTCTTAAAACCTTCCAGGTCTCTAAACAAAGAGAACAGAAGAACATTATTCCATTAGTTACTGATTTTGCAACCATGACTGGAAGGTTACATCACAAATTTAAGAACAATTACCAATTGATCATCAAAAATTCGGGTCTATTACAGGATTATTTGGTTATTTCGGCATATAGGAGACATCAAAATTTGAAAGACATTCTGGTAAGAGCAAGATTACCATCTGTACAAGCATTTCAGAAAAGGAATACCCTTTCGGGAATGTTTGTGAGACTCAAATTTGTGCGAAATAGGGTGAAAAAGACTATTTTTGAAATCAAACAAGTTTTTTCACCGCACACAACCAATTGCATTTATCTCATATTTTGTGCAAGATGCGGTATGCAATACATTGGACAAACCAAAAATTCAATCCTTCTTAGAATGACCCAACATAGATTTAATGTGAGAAACCAAAAGAATGTTCACATTCCGTTAGTTCATCATTTTGTTTTGCATGGCTTACAATCAGTCAGAGTGTCGGGAATCCAAAGCAACTCTTCCTGGACGGAAGTAGAGAGAAAGAAATTAGAAAGGCGTTGGATCTATTGGCTAGATACCAAACAGCCTCATGGATTAAATATTAAAAGCAATTGAAATCTGAAGGTAAATTAAGCCCCCACCCAAACACTGAATTCTAACCCTAACCAATTTGGCCCTAATCCCACCCACTTGAATACTAATTTGTCCCAAGACCCTTAAAAAATGAGCCCCAACCCATATTCTGGCCCTAACCCTAACCACTCCATTAATCTGGCCCTAACCCTAACCTAATTAACCTTAATCTGACCCCAACCCTATTTCTTACTTTAGCCCCAACCCACGTGACAAACCCTAACCACTTGGTGTTCTGGCCTTAACCCTAATTAATTGGGTTCATAATTCATAATTAAATATTTTTTGATTTGGCCCTAACCCTAATTACTGGATAAAAATTACTTACAATTAATTAAAAACATTCAATTCATGACTTACAAAAAAATACTACATACACAATAATAAAAAAATACAGTAGACATGGTTAAAAGTGGTTAAAAAATTGTTTCTACAATTATAAATTATTTACATGGTTAAAAAATTAAAATCTTTCTAAAAAGATGTTTTTGCCAGTGAGGAGTGATTAAAATATACATTTGTAAAAATTCTATTCGAAAAATTAAAAGCGAAAAGGTAAAAACACTAATTTGGCTTTCTAAAACTAAATTCAAACTGAAAAAAAGTGGGAGGGTATAAATAGAAGGGGATGGCACTCGCTGCTCATTTCATTCCAAACCATCGGACAGAGCAGACCTCTGAGAGCAAGCCTGTTTCCCATTTCTTTTTGTGTGTGCCTGGCCTGAAGAAGACCTTCACAGGTCGAAACGTTGCCACATAGGCACACAAATTCATATTCATTTGGCCTATTATAATTTGATTTCTTTTTTCTTTAATAACTAAAAGGTTTTTTTCAAAACCAATTCATTTTTTTATTTTGTTTCTTTAAAAATTTAGGTTAAAAATTACATATTTAAGTTAAAGCTTTAAAAATTTACTTTAAAAATTTAATTTAAACTTTGGTAGAAAAACCAATTAAAAAAAACACTCGCCTCCATCCAACTCACCATGGTTGGATGGACTTCTGACTGGACCCTGGTGCGACATGGCGGACGCCGTGGACAATCCAAGGTCCAGGCCCCTTACCGAGGGATGGCCCGTGCACCGCCCGCCTCCAATTGGAGGAGGGGCCCAAACACTCATCCTAACCGGCCTGCGCCTCCCTTCGGTACCTCAGCTAGATATCTGGGACCTCAATCACGGTCCTACGCTTCAGTGACCCGACACGGAACTTTTGGTTCAGTTGCCGGACCTCAGCGCTTGAACCAAGGCCGTCAACAGCAACCCACGGACCCAAAATTTGCCAAGTTGGTCAGACAACTTCATTCGGTCATCAAAGTGGTCCATCATTTACAGAACGTTTCCCAGGAACCAGGAAAACCTGAACCTGTCATGATCTCTCGCATGGTCGAGACCCTGTCCACCATGGTTAAGCCTGCATGCCCCAATCAAACAACAAGGGACTTGATTGACGGCAATGCCAGGAATTGGGGACATACCACACTCATCATTCTTGAGGATCATTACACAACCATATTGGAAGACGTTTTGTCGGAACTCAGTGGGACTCTGCCATCTGACTGGCAAACGGCCTTTGAGGTGGCCACCAGATGGGCAAAGAAAAACTTGCCCCGGATCACCCAGGAGGTGATCGACCATGCGGAGGCATTGGTCGCAACATGTACCGAGGTGGAAAGGGACCTCGCAACACAACCAACACCAGTTCCCCTGGACACGGAACAACAGTCAGAAGACGTACATGAACCACCACAACGGGCGCGCCCACAGAAACGGCCACAAGTACGTCCTCCACGAGCCAACTTTGTCACCATCGGTGCCCCACATGTCCAGAAAAAACAGACAGTGGCAACTATGACTGGTGATGTGTCTGAGGAGACACCAGAGCCCCCCCAAGAGGAACAGGCTGAACCAAGTGTTCAGGCTGCCCCACTCATGGAACATAGCGACCCCAGGCCCCAAAGACAGGGACGGAGGGCCCCCCGGGGGGTAGTGGTACAGGAAGACAGTTTTGACTTTGACATAGTGGACATAGAGGGGGAGGTAAACAGACTGGGTGCCACTCGTGCACAACGTCCATTGCCACAGTTTGAGCCCCTGGGTGGGGAGGAGGGCAATAGGCTAGATGGCACTCCTCCACTGATCCCCGCTGTCGTTGGCACACGTCCCCAACCGGGAAACCGAAGTAGCATTCAAGTGTCGGCGATGGTGCACCTGGACCCAACTGCGCACCAGGATTCACCTGACTTGGAGTGGAGTCCATTGTTTGATGATGGCTCAGGGCAGGTGACGTCTACCCCGATGCGGTTCAAAAACAAAGTCACGCGACACATTAACACTGATAGGAAAATGGTCGACTGGACCTTGAGTGTCAACAAAAAATGGTTGATTATAGGGGATTCGAACCTCGCCCGGTTTCCCCCATTCACAGTCCGTGACCTTCAGGTAGATAGTTATCCTGGGGGTAATTTCAGACATGCACAAGCCTTTATCTCGACCGCCACATCCCAAGTGACAGTGGAAAAGGTGGTCCTCGCATTTGGGATCAACTGTAGGTTGCAGAAACCGAAACAGACTGCCATCAAGCAGCTGCAAGCGGCAGTAAGGGCAGCCAAACGACAGTTCCCTTACTCTGAGATATGGGTTCCGGTCATCAACTTCTCCACTCTCTTGTCCAGTGAGGAGCGGACCAATCTCCGGACCTTGAATGGCCACATTGAACGGAATATGCCATTCATTCCAGCCTTGGACTACAACCTCTTCCGCACCGAAAGTGATTGTGTGCACTGGACTAGGGATACGGCCCGGGCAATGTTGGACCATTGGGCGACTTATTTAAACTTGAAAACCCGTTAAGCCCCTTACAGGACGGGAATGAGGGAGTAATGCCCCTTCTCTCCCAAAATGTAATGGTCTTAGCCAAAAACTTTACCTTGTCGGACACGCAAAAGTCTCTCCTAAACAGGGGGTTGACCTTTGTTCCGACGATGGACTTTAATTGGAATCAGAGAACTAAATTTGAATTTGACATGCAAAGTTACCACCGGAGACTCAAATTGGCTGCATACTTCAGGAATTCGACAAAACAGCATAAGGCCTCATTTCCCATGGCTAAATCTCATTGGACACCACCTGCAGAGAAGCTGCCGCCAGAAATCAATTTCTTGGTTAAAAAAGATCAAAAGGATTTTAATAAACACTTTAAAAACTATACAGAGAAACCGAATTTATTACCAGAAGAACAAGACGAATTACAACAATTGATGAAAAATACGCACATAGTGATCAAGCCCGCGGATAAGGGCAGTGTGGTGGTGATCCTCGATCGGGATCAGTACATAAGGGAAGTCGATCGCCAATTAAGTGATAAAATATATTACACCAAATTAAAAGAACCAATTTATTTAAAAACTGTTCCTGAAGTTCATGGGATAATTGATGATTTGTACAATAAAAAATACATTAATAACAGACAACGACAATATTTGAAGGGTGATTGTGAACCCCGGCCACGTAGATTTTACATCCTGCCCAAGATTCATAAGGATCCAATAAAGTGGACAGTGCCCTTCGAAATTCCTCCGGGTAGACCCATCGTCTCTGATTGCGGAAGCGAGACATATCAGACCGCCAAATTTATTGATTACTTTTTGACTCCACTGTCGATGAAGCATCCGGCATACCTCAAAGACACATATCATTTCATCAGCATAATTCATGGATTAAAAATTCCAGTGGAGTCCTTCTTTTTCACTATAGACATAGACAGTCTATACACGAATATAGACATCAGGTCAGGACTGTCTACTGTCGAAAATGTGTTCTTGAAGTATCCGGATCCGGACAGACCGGACACGGAATTGTTACAGCTTCTAGAAATCAATTTGACCAAAAACGATTTTGAGTTTAATGGGGAGTATTTCTTACAAATTAAAGGCACGGCCATGGGCAAAACCTTTGCCCCGGCCTACGCAAACATCTTTATGGCGGACTGGGAGGAGAAAGCCCTAGACAAGTGCCATAAGAAACCTCTCCATTATCTCAGATATCTCGATGATATCTTTGGAATTTGGATTTATTCAAAAGAGGATTTTGCAGATTTTATCCAAATTTTAGATGCCCATGATCCGTCAATTCGGGTAAAGTACGAAATAGGTGAAAGATCTATCCATTTTCTGGATACGACGGTGTATAAAGGGGAATCCTTCAATTCGGACCAGAAATTGGACATCAAAGTTTATTTTAAGGACACTGATACACATGCATTATTATTTAAAAACAGTTTCCATCCCAAACACATCTATAGAGGATTAGTGAAGTCACAATTAATAAGATTTAAAAGGATTTGCACGAAGGACAAGGACTTTCGGGAAGCTGTAACCATTCTCTTCAGGGCTCTAAGGAGCCGGGGTTACTCAAGGCCCTTTTTGAGAGAATGTCTTAAAACCTTCCAGGTCTCTAAACAAAGAGAACAGAAGAACATTATTCCATTAGTTACTGATTTTGCAACCATGACTGGAAGGTTACATCACAAATTTAAGAACAATTACCAATTGATCATCAAAAATTCGGGTCTATTACAGGATTATTTGGTTATTTCGGCATATAGGAGACATCAAAATTTGAAAGACATTCTGGTAAGAGCAAGATTACCATCTGTACAAGCATTTCAGAAAAGGAATACCCTTTCGGGAATGTTTGTGAGACTCAAATTTGTGCGAAATAGGGTGAAAAAGACTATTTTTGAAATCAAACAAGTTTTTTCACCGCACACAACCAATTGCATTTATCTCATATTTTGTGCAAGATGCGGTATGCAATACATTGGACAAACCAAAAATTCAATCCTTCTTAGAATGACCCAACATAGATTTAATGTGAGAAACCAAAAGAATGTTCACATTCCGTTAGTTCATCATTTTGTTTTGCATGGCTTACAATCAGTCAGAGTGTCGGGAATCCAAAGCAACTCTTCCTGGACGGAAGTAGAGAGAAAGAAATTAGAAAGGCGTTGGATCTATTGGCTAGATACCAAACAGCCTCATGGATTAAATATTAAAAGCAATTGAAATCTGAAGGTAAATTAAGCCCCCACCCAAACACTGAATTCTAACCCTAACCAATTTGGCCCTAATCCCACCCACTTGAATACTAATTTGTCCCAAGACCCTTAAAAAATGAGCCCCAACCCATATTCTGGCCCTAACCCTAACCACTCCATTAATCTGGCCCTAACCCTAACCTAATTAACCTTAATCTGACCCCAACCCTATTTCTTACTTTAGCCCCAACCCACGTGACAAACCCTAACCACTTGGTGTTCTGGCCTTAACCCTAATTAATTGGGTTCATAATTCATAATTAAATATTTTTTGATTTGGCCCTAACCCTAATTACTGGATAAAAATTACTTACAATTAATTAAAAACATTCAATTCATGACTTACAAAAAAATACTACATACACAATAATAAAAAAATACAGTAGACATGGTTAAAAGTGGTTAAAAAATTGTTTCTACAATTATAAATTATTTACATGGTTAAAAAATTAAAATCTTTCTAAAAAGATGTTTTTGCCAGTGAGGAGTGATTAAAATATACATTTGTAAAAATTCTATTCGAAAAATTAAAAGCGAAAAGGTAAAAACACTAATTTGGCTTTCTAAAACTAAATTCAAACTGAAAAAAAGTGGGAGGGTATAAATAGAAGGGGATGGCACTCGCTGCTCATTTCATTCCAAACCATCGGACAGAGCAGACCTCTGAGAGCAAGCCTGTTTCCCATTTCTTTTTGTGTGTGCCTGGCCTGAAGAAGACCTTCACAGGTCGAAACGTTGCCACATAGGCACACAAATTCATATTCATTTGGCCTATTATAATTTGATTTCTTTTTTCTTTAATAACTAAAAGGTTTTTTTCAAAACCAATTCATTTTTTTATTTTGTTTCTTTAAAAATTTAGGTTAAAAATTACATATTTAAGTTAAAGCTTTAAAAATTTACTTTAAAAATTTAATTTAAACTTTGGTAGAAAAACCAATTAAAAAAAACACTCGCCTCCATCCAACTCACCATGGTTGGATGGACTTCTGACTGGACCCTGGTGCGACATGGCGGACGCCGTGGACAATCCAAGGTCCAGGCCCCTTACCGAGGGATGGCCCGTGCACCGCCCGCCTCCAATTGGAGGAGGGGCCCAAACACTCATCCTAACCGGCCTGCGCCTCCCTTCGGTACCTCAGCTAGATATCTGGGACCTCAATCACGGTCCTACGCTTCAGTGACCCGACACGGAACTTTTGGTTCAGTTGCCGGACCTCAGCGCTTGAACCAAGGCCGTCAACAGCAACCCACGGACCCAAAATTTGCCAAGTTGGTCAGACAACTTCATTCGGTCATCAAAGTGGTCCATCATTTACAGAACGTTTCCCAGGAACCAGGAAAACCTGAACCTGTCATGATCTCTCGCATGGTCGAGACCCTGTCCACCATGGTTAAGCCTGCATGCCCCAATCAAACAACAAGGGACTTGATTGACGGCAATGCCAGGAATTGGGGACATACCACACTCATCATTCTTGAGGATCATTACACAACCATATTGGAAGACGTTTTGTCGGAACTCAGTGGGACTCTGCCATCTGACTGGCAAACGGCCTTTGAGGTGGCCACCAGATGGGCAAAGAAAAACTTGCCCCGGATCACCCAGGAGGTGATCGACCATGCGGAGGCATTGGTCGCAACATGTACCGAGGTGGAAAGGGACCTCGCAACACAACCAACACCAGTTCCCCTGGACACGGAACAACAGTCAGAAGACGTACATGAACCACCACAACGGGCGCGCCCACAGAAACGGCCACAAGTACGTCCTCCACGAGCCAACTTTGTCACCATCGGTGCCCCACATGTCCAGAAAAAACAGACAGTGGCAACTATGACTGGTGATGTGTCTGAGGAGACACCAGAGCCCCCCCAAGAGGAACAGGCTGAACCAAGTGTTCAGGCTGCCCCACTCATGGAACATAGCGACCCCAGGCCCCAAAGACAGGGACGGAGGGCCCCCCGGGGGGTAGTGGTACAGGAAGACAGTTTTGACTTTGACATAGTGGACATAGAGGGGGAGGTAAACAGACTGGGTGCCACTCGTGCACAACGTCCATTGCCACAGTTTGAGCCCCTGGGTGGGGAGGAGGGCAATAGGCTAGATGGCACTCCTCCACTGATCCCCGCTGTCGTTGGCACACGTCCCCAACCGGGAAACCGAAGTAGCATTCAAGTGTCGGCGATGGTGCACCTGGACCCAACTGCGCACCAGGATTCACCTGACTTGGAGTGGAGTCCATTGTTTGATGATGGCTCAGGGCAGGTGACGTCTACCCCGATGCGGTTCAAAAACAAAGTCACGCGACACATTAACACTGATAGGAAAATGGTCGACTGGACCTTGAGTGTCAACAAAAAATGGTTGATTATAGGGGATTCGAACCTCGCCCGGTTTCCCCCATTCACAGTCCGTGACCTTCAGGTAGATAGTTATCCTGGGGGTAATTTCAGACATGCACAAGCCTTTATCTCGACCGCCACATCCCAAGTGACAGTGGAAAAGGTGGTCCTCGCATTTGGGATCAACTGTAGGTTGCAGAAACCGAAACAGACTGCCATCAAGCAGCTGCAAGCGGCAGTAAGGGCAGCCAAACGACAGTTCCCTTACTCTGAGATATGGGTTCCGGTCATCAACTTCTCCACTCTCTTGTCCAGTGAGGAGCGGACCAATCTCCGGACCTTGAATGGCCACATTGAACGGAATATGCCATTCATTCCAGCCTTGGACTACAACCTCTTCCGCACCGAAAGTGATTGTGTGCACTGGACTAGGGATACGGCCCGGGCAATGTTGGACCATTGGGCGACTTATTTAAACTTGAAAACCCGTTAAGCCCCTTACAGGACGGGAATGAGGGAGTAATGCCCCTTCTCTCCCAAAATGTAATGGTCTTAGCCAAAAACTTTACCTTGTCGGACACGCAAAAGTCTCTCCTAAACAGGGGGTTGACCTTTGTTCCGACGATGGACTTTAATTGGAATCAGAGAACTAAATTTGAATTTGACATGCAAAGTTACCACCGGAGACTCAAATTGGCTGCATACTTCAGGAATTCGACAAAACAGCATAAGGCCTCATTTCCCATGGCTAAATCTCATTGGACACCACCTGCAGAGAAGCTGCCGCCAGAAATCAATTTCTTGGTTAAAAAAGATCAAAAGGATTTTAATAAACACTTTAAAAACTATACAGAGAAACCGAATTTATTACCAGAAGAACAAGACGAATTACAACAATTGATGAAAAATACGCACATAGTGATCAAGCCCGCGGATAAGGGCAGTGTGGTGGTGATCCTCGATCGGGATCAGTACATAAGGGAAGTCGATCGCCAATTAAGTGATAAAATATATTACACCAAATTAAAAGAACCAATTTATTTAAAAACTGTTCCTGAAGTTCATGGGATAATTGATGATTTGTACAATAAAAAATACATTAATAACAGACAACGACAATATTTGAAGGGTGATTGTGAACCCCGGCCACGTAGATTTTACATCCTGCCCAAGATTCATAAGGATCCAATAAAGTGGACAGTGCCCTTCGAAATTCCTCCGGGTAGACCCATCGTCTCTGATTGCGGAAGCGAGACATATCAGACCGCCAAATTTATTGATTACTTTTTGACTCCACTGTCGATGAAGCATCCGGCATACCTCAAAGACACATATCATTTCATCAGCATAATTCATGGATTAAAAATTCCAGTGGAGTCCTTCTTTTTCACTATAGACATAGACAGTCTATACACGAATATAGACATCAGGTCAGGACTGTCTACTGTCGAAAATGTGTTCTTGAAGTATCCGGATCCGGACAGACCGGACACGGAATTGTTACAGCTTCTAGAAATCAATTTGACCAAAAACGATTTTGAGTTTAATGGGGAGTATTTCTTACAAATTAAAGGCACGGCCATGGGCAAAACCTTTGCCCCGGCCTACGCAAACATCTTTATGGCGGACTGGGAGGAGAAAGCCCTAGACAAGTGCCATAAGAAACCTCTCCATTATCTCAGATATCTCGATGATATCTTTGGAATTTGGATTTATTCAAAAGAGGATTTTGCAGATTTTATCCAAATTTTAGATGCCCATGATCCGTCAATTCGGGTAAAGTACGAAATAGGTGAAAGATCTATCCATTTTCTGGATACGACGGTGTATAAAGGGGAATCCTTCAATTCGGACCAGAAATTGGACATCAAAGTTTATTTTAAGGACACTGATACACATGCATTATTATTTAAAAACAGTTTCCATCCCAAACACATCTATAGAGGATTAGTGAAGTCACAATTAATAAGATTTAAAAGGATTTGCACGAAGGACAAGGACTTTCGGGAAGCTGTAACCATTCTCTTCAGGGCTCTAAGGAGCCGGGGTTACTCAAGGCCCTTTTTGAGAGAATGTCTTAAAACCTTCCAGGTCTCTAAACAAAGAGAACAGAAGAACATTATTCCATTAGTTACTGATTTTGCAACCATGACTGGAAGGTTACATCACAAATTTAAGAACAATTACCAATTGATCATCAAAAATTCGGGTCTATTACAGGATTATTTGGTTATTTCGGCATATAGGAGACATCAAAATTTGAAAGACATTCTGGTAAGAGCAAGATTACCATCTGTACAAGCATTTCAGAAAAGGAATACCCTTTCGGGAATGTTTGTGAGACTCAAATTTGTGCGAAATAGGGTGAAAAAGACTATTTTTGAAATCAAACAAGTTTTTTCACCGCACACAACCAATTGCATTTATCTCATATTTTGTGCAAGATGCGGTATGCAATACATTGGACAAACCAAAAATTCAATCCTTCTTAGAATGACCCAACATAGATTTAATGTGAGAAACCAAAAGAATGTTCACATTCCGTTAGTTCATCATTTTGTTTTGCATGGCTTACAATCAGTCAGAGTGTCGGGAATCCAAAGCAACTCTTCCTGGACGGAAGTAGAGAGAAAGAAATTAGAAAGGCGTTGGATCTATTGGCTAGATACCAAACAGCCTCATGGATTAAATATTAAAAGCAATTGAAATCTGAAGGTAAATTAAGCCCCCACCCAAACACTGAATTCTAACCCTAACCAATTTGGCCCTAATCCCACCCACTTGAATACTAATTTGTCCCAAGACCCTTAAAAAATGAGCCCCAACCCATATTCTGGCCCTAACCCTAACCACTCCATTAATCTGGCCCTAACCCTAACCTAATTAACCTTAATCTGACCCCAACCCTATTTCTTACTTTAGCCCCAACCCACGTGACAAACCCTAACCACTTGGTGTTCTGGCCTTAACCCTAATTAATTGGGTTCATAATTCATAATTAAATATTTTTTGATTTGGCCCTAACCCTAATTACTGGATAAAAATTACTTACAATTAATTAAAAACATTCAATTCATGACTTACAAAAAAATACTACATACACAATAATAAAAAAATACAGTAGACATGGTTAAAAGTGGTTAAAAAATTGTTTCTACAATTATAAATTATTTACATGGTTAAAAAATTAAAATCTTTCTAAAAAGATGTTTTTGCCAGTGAGGAGTGATTAAAATATACATTTGTAAAAATTCTATTCGAAAAATTAAAAGCGAAAAGGTAAAAACACTAATTTGGCTTTCTAAAACTGAATTCAAACTGAAAAAAAGTGGGAGGGTATAAATAGAAGGGGATGGCACTCGCTGCTCATTTCATTCCAAACCATCGGACAGAGCAGACCTCTGAGAGCAAGCCTGTTTCCCATTTCTTTTTGTGTGTGCCTGGCCTGAAGAAGACCTTCACAGGTCGAAACGTTGCCACATAGGCACACAAATTCATATTCATTTGGCCTATTATAATTTGATTTCTTTTTTCTTTAATAACTAAAAGGTTTTTTTCAAAACCAATTCATTTTTTTATTTTGTTTCTTTAAAAATTTAGGTTAAAAATTACATATTTAAGTTAAAGCTTTAAAAATTTACTTTAAAAATTTAATTTAAACTTTGGTAGAAAAACCAATTAAAAAAAACACTCGCCTCCATCCAACTCACCATGGTTGGATGGACTTCTGACTGGACCCTGGTGCGACATGGCGGACGCCGTGGACAATCCAAGGTCCAGGCCCCTTACCGAGGGATGGCCCGTGCACCGCCCGCCTCCAATTGGAGGAGGGGCCCAAACACTCATCCTAACCGGCCTGCGCCTCCCTTCGGTACCTCAGCTAGATATCTGGGACCTCAATCACGGTCCTACGCTTCAGTGACCCGACACGGAACTTTTGGTTCAGTTGCCGGACCTCAGCGCTTGAACCAAGGCCGTCAACAGCAACCCACGGACCCAAAATTTGCCAAGTTGGTCAGACAACTTCATTCGGTCATCAAAGTGGTCCATCATTTACAGAACGTTTCCCAGGAACCAGGAAAACCTGAACCTGTCATGATCTCTCGCATGGTCGAGACCCTGTCCACCATGGTTAAGCCTGCATGCCCCAATCAAACAACAAGGGACTTGATTGACGGCAATGCCAGGAATTGGGGACATACCACACTCATCATTCTTGAGGATCATTACACAACCATATTGGAAGACGTTTTGTCGGAACTCAGTGGGACTCTGCCATCTGACTGGCAAACGGCCTTTGAGGTGGCCACCAGATGGGCAAAGAAAAACTTGCCCCGGATCACCCAGGAGGTGATCGACCATGCGGAGGCATTGGTCGCAACATGTACCGAGGTGGAAAGGGACCTCGCAACACAACCAACACCAGTTCCCCTGGACACGGAACAACAGTCAGAAGACGTACATGAACCACCACAACGGGCGCGCCCACAGAAACGGCCACAAGTACGTCCTCCACGAGCCAACTTTGTCACCATCGGTGCCCCACATGTCCAGAAAAAACAGACAGTGGCAACTATGACTGGTGATGTGTCTGAGGAGACACCAGAGCCCCCCCAAGAGGAACAGGCTGAACCAAGTGTTCAGGCTGCCCCACTCATGGAACATAGCGACCCCAGGCCCCAAAGACAGGGACGGAGGGCCCCCCGGGGGGTAGTGGTACAGGAAGACAGTTTTGACTTTGACATAGTGGACATAGAGGGGGAGGTAAACAGACTGGGTGCCACTCGTGCACAACGTCCATTGCCACAGTTTGAGCCCCTGGGTGGGGAGGAGGGCAATAGGCTAGATGGCACTCCTCCACTGATCCCCGCTGTCGTTGGCACACGTCCCCAACCGGGAAACCGAAGTAGCATTCAAGTGTCGGCGATGGTGCACCTGGACCCAACTGCGCACCAGGATTCACCTGACTTGGAGTGGAGTCCATTGTTTGATGATGGCTCAGGGCAGGTGACGTCTACCCCGATGCGGTTCAAAAACAAAGTCACGCGACACATTAACACTGATAGGAAAATGGTCGACTGGACCTTGAGTGTCAACAAAAAATGGTTGATTATAGGGGATTCGAACCTCGCCCGGTTTCCCCCATTCACAGTCCGTGACCTTCAGGTAGATAGTTATCCTGGGGGTAATTTCAGACATGCACAAGCCTTTATCTCGACCGCCACATCCCAAGTGACAGTGGAAAAGGTGGTCCTCGCATTTGGGATCAACTGTAGGTTGCAGAAACCGAAACAGACTGCCATCAAGCAGCTGCAAGCGGCAGTAAGGGCAGCCAAACGACAGTTCCCTTACTCTGAGATATGGGTTCCGGTCATCAACTTCTCCACTCTCTTGTCCAGTGAGGAGCGGACCAATCTCCGGACCTTGAATGGCCACATTGAACGGAATATGCCATTCATTCCAGCCTTGGACTACAACCTCTTCCGCACCGAAAGTGATTGTGTGCACTGGACTAGGGATACGGCCCGGGCAATGTTGGACCATTGGGCGACTTATTTAAACTTGAAAACCCGTTAAGCCCCTTACAGGACGGGAATGAGGGAGTAATGCCCCTTCTCTCCCAAAATGTAATGGTCTTAGCCAAAAACTTTACCTTGTCGGACACGCAAAAGTCTCTCCTAAACAGGGGGTTGACCTTTGTTCCGACGATGGACTTTAATTGGAATCAGAGAACTAAATTTGAATTTGACATGCAAAGTTACCACCGGAGACTCAAATTGGCTGCATACTTCAGGAATTCGACAAAACAGCATAAGGCCTCATTTCCCATGGCTAAATCTCATTGGACACCACCTGCAGAGAAGCTGCCGCCAGAAATCAATTTCTTGGTTAAAAAAGATCAAAAGGATTTTAATAAACACTTTAAAAACTATACAGAGAAACCGAATTTATTACCAGAAGAACAAGACGAATTACAACAATTGATGAAAAATACGCACATAGTGATCAAGCCCGCGGATAAGGGCAGTGTGGTGGTGATCCTCGATCGGGATCAGTACATAAGGGAAGTCGATCGCCAATTAAGTGATAAAATATATTACACCAAATTAAAAGAACCAATTTATTTAAAAACTGTTCCTGAAGTTCATGGGATAATTGATGATTTGTACAATAAAAAATACATTAATAACAGACAACGACAATATTTGAAGGGTGATTGTGAACCCCGGCCACGTAGATTTTACATCCTGCCCAAGATTCATAAGGATCCAATAAAGTGGACAGTGCCCTTCGAAATTCCTCCGGGTAGACCCATCGTCTCTGATTGCGGAAGCGAGACATATCAGACCGCCAAATTTATTGATTACTTTTTGACTCCACTGTCGATGAAGCATCCGGCATACCTCAAAGACACATATCATTTCATCAGCATAATTCATGGATTAAAAATTCCAGTGGAGTCCTTCTTTTTCACTATAGACATAGACAGTCTATACACGAATATAGACATCAGGTCAGGACTGTCTACTGTCGAAAATGTGTTCTTGAAGTATCCGGATCCGGACAGACCGGACACGGAATTGTTACAGCTTCTAGAAATCAATTTGACCAAAAACGATTTTGAGTTTAATGGGGAGTATTTCTTACAAATTAAAGGCACGGCCATGGGCAAAACCTTTGCCCCGGCCTACGCAAACATCTTTATGGCGGACTGGGAGGAGAAAGCCCTAGACAAGTGCCATAAGAAACCTCTCCATTATCTCAGATATCTCGATGATATCTTTGGAATTTGGATTTATTCAAAAGAGGATTTTGCAGATTTTATCCAAATTTTAGATGCCCATGATCCGTCAATTCGGGTAAAGTACGAAATAGGTGAAAGATCTATCCATTTTCTGGATACGACGGTGTATAAAGGGGAATCCTTCAATTCGGACCAGAAATTGGACATCAAAGTTTATTTTAAGGACACTGATACACATGCATTATTATTTAAAAACAGTTTCCATCCCAAACACATCTATAGAGGATTAGTGAAGTCACAATTAATAAGATTTAAAAGGATTTGCACGAAGGACAAGGACTTTCGGGAAGCTGTAACCATTCTCTTCAGGGCTCTAAGGAGCCGGGGTTACTCAAGGCCCTTTTTGAGAGAATGTCTTAAAACCTTCCAGGTCTCTAAACAAAGAGAACAGAAGAACATTATTCCATTAGTTACTGATTTTGCAACCATGACTGGAAGGTTACATCACAAATTTAAGAACAATTACCAATTGATCATCAAAAATTCGGGTCTATTACAGGATTATTTGGTTATTTCGGCATATAGGAGACATCAAAATTTGAAAGACATTCTGGTAAGAGCAAGATTACCATCTGTACAAGCATTTCAGAAAAGGAATACCCTTTCGGGAATGTTTGTGAGACTCAAATTTGTGCGAAATAGGGTGAAAAAGACTATTTTTGAAATCAAACAAGTTTTTTCACCGCACACAACCAATTGCATTTATCTCATATTTTGTGCAAGATGCGGTATGCAATACATTGGACAAACCAAAAATTCAATCCTTCTTAGAATGACCCAACATAGATTTAATGTGAGAAACCAAAAGAATGTTCACATTCCGTTAGTTCATCATTTTGTTTTGCATGGCTTACAATCAGTCAGAGTGTCGGGAATCCAAAGCAACTCTTCCTGGACGGAAGTAGAGAGAAAGAAATTAGAAAGGCGTTGGATCTATTGGCTAGATACCAAACAGCCTCATGGATTAAATATTAAAAGCAATTGAAATCTGAAGGTAAATTAAGCCCCCACCCAAACACTGAATTCTAACCCTAACCAATTTGGCCCTAATCCCACCCACTTGAATACTAATTTGTCCCAAGACCCTTAAAAAATGAGCCCCAACCCATATTCTGGCCCTAACCCTAACCACTCCATTAATCTGGCCCTAACCCTAACCTAATTAACCTTAATCTGACCCCAACCCTATTTCTTACTTTAGCCCCAACCCACGTGACAAACCCTAACCACTTGGTGTTCTGGCCTTAACCCTAATTAATTGGGTTCATAATTCATAATTAAATATTTTTTGATTTGGCCCTAACCCTAATTACTGGATAAAAATTACTTACAATTAATTAAAAACATTCAATTCATGACTTACAAAAAAATACTACATACACAATAATAAAAAAATACAGTAGACATGGTTAAAAGTGGTTAAAAAATTGTTTCTACAATTATAAATTATTTACATGGTTAAAAAATTAAAATCTTTCTAAAAAGATGTTTTTGCCAGTGAGGAGTGATTAAAATATACATTTGTAAAAATTCTATTCGAAAAATTAAAAGCGAAAAGGTAAAAACACTAATTTGGCTTTCTAAAACTAAATTCAAACTGAAAAAAAGTGGGAGGGTATAAATAGAAGGGGATGGCACTCGCTGCTCATTTCATTCCAAACCATCGGACAGAGCAGACCTCTGAGAGCAAGCCTGTTTCCCATTTCTTTTTGTGTGTGCCTGGCCTGAAGAAGACCTTCACAGGTCGAAACGTTGCCACATAGGCACACAAATTCATATTCATTTGGCCTATTATAATTTGATTTCTTTTTTCTTTAATAACTAAAAGGTTTTTTTCAAAACCAATTCATTTTTTTGTTTTGTTTCTTTAAAAATTTAGGTTAAAAATTACATATTTAAGTTAAAGCTTTAAAAATTTACTTTAAAAATTTAATTTAAACTTTGGTAGAAAAACCAATTAAAAAAAACACTCGCCTCCATCCAACTCACCATGGTTGGATGGACTTCTGACTGGACCCTGGTGCGACATGGCGGACGCCGTGGACAATCCAAGGTCCAGGCCCCTTACCGAGGGATGGCCCGTGCACCGCCCGCCTCCAATTGGAGGAGGGGCCCAAACACTCATCCTAACCGGCCTGCGCCTCCCTTCGGTACCTCAGCTAGATATCTGGGACCTCAATCACGGTCCTACGCTTCAGTGACCCGACACGGAACTTTTGGTTCAGTTGCCGGACCTCAGCGCTTGAACCAAGGCCGTCAACAGCAACCCACGGACCCAAAATTTGCCAAGTTGGTCAGACAACTTCATTCGGTCATCAAAGTGGTCCATCATTTACAGAACGTTTCCCAGGAACCAGGAAAACCTGAACCTGTCATGATCTCTCGCATGGTCGAGACCCTGTCCACCATGGTTAAGCCTGCATGCCCCAATCAAACAACAAGGGACTTGATTGACGGCAATGCCAGGAATTGGGGACATACCACACTCATCATTCTTGAGGATCATTACACAACCATATTGGAAGACGTTTTGTCGGAACTCAGTGGGACTCTGCCATCTGACTGGCAAACGGCCTTTGAGGTGGCCACCAGATGGGCAAAGAAAAACTTGCCCCGGATCACCCAGGAGGTGATCGACCATGCGGAGGCATTGGTCGCAACATGTACCGAGGTGGAAAGGGACCTCGCAACACAACCAACACCAGTTCCCCTGGACACGGAACAACAGTCAGAAGACGTACATGAACCACCACAACGGGCGCGCCCACAGAAACGGCCACAAGTACGTCCTCCACGAGCCAACTTTGTCACCATCGGTGCCCCACATGTCCAGAAAAAACAGACAGTGGCAACTATGACTGGTGATGTGTCTGAGGAGACACCAGAGCCCCCCCAAGAGGAACAGGCTGAACCAAGTGTTCAGGCTGCCCCACTCATGGAACATAGCGACCCCAGGCCCCAAAGACAGGGACGGAGGGCCCCCCGGGGGGTAGTGGTACAGGAAGACAGTTTTGACTTTGACATAGTGGACATAGAGGGGGAGGTAAACAGACTGGGTGCCACTCGTGCACAACGTCCATTGCCACAGTTTGAGCCCCTGGGTGGGGAGGAGGGCAATAGGCTAGATGGCACTCCTCCACTGATCCCCGCTGTCGTTGGCACACGTCCCCAACCGGGAAACCGAAGTAGCATTCAAGTGTCGGCGATGGTGCACCTGGACCCAACTGCGCACCAGGATTCACCTGACTTGGAGTGGAGTCCATTGTTTGATGATGGCTCAGGGCAGGTGACGTCTACCCCGATGCGGTTCAAAAACAAAGTCACGCGACACATTAACACTGATAGGAAAATGGTCGACTGGACCTTGAGTGTCAACAAAAAATGGTTGATTATAGGGGATTCGAACCTCGCCCGGTTTCCCCCATTCACAGTCCGTGACCTTCAGGTAGATAGTTATCCTGGGGGTAATTTCAGACATGCACAAGCCTTTATCTCGACCGCCACATCCCAAGTGACAGTGGAAAAGGTGGTCCTCGCATTTGGGATCAACTGTAGGTTGCAGAAACCGAAACAGACTGCCATCAAGCAGCTGCAAGCGGCAGTAAGGGCAGCCAAACGACAGTTCCCTTACTCTGAGATATGGGTTCCGGTCATCAACTTCTCCACTCTCTTGTCCAGTGAGGAGCGGACCAATCTCCGGACCTTGAATGGCCACATTGAACGGAATATGCCATTCATTCCAGCCTTGGACTACAACCTCTTCCGCACCGAAAGTGATTGTGTGCACTGGACTAGGGATACGGCCCGGGCAATGTTGGACCATTGGGCGACTTATTTAAACTTGAAAACCCGTTAAGCCCCTTACAGGACGGGAATGAGGGAGTAATGCCCCTTCTCTCCCAAAATGTAATGGTCTTAGCCAAAAACTTTACCTTGTCGGACACGCAAAAGTCTCTCCTAAACAGGGGGTTGACCTTTGTTCCGACGATGGACTTTAATTGGAATCAGAGAACTAAATTTGAATTTGACATGCAAAGTTACCACCGGAGACTCAAATTGGCTGCATACTTCAGGAATTCGACAAAACAGCATAAGGCCTCATTTCCCATGGCTAAATCTCATTGGACACCACCTGCAGAGAAGCTGCCGCCAGAAATCAATTTCTTGGTTAAAAAAGATCAAAAGGATTTTAATAAACACTTTAAAAACTATACAGAGAAACCGAATTTATTACCAGAAGAACAAGACGAATTACAACAATTGATGAAAAATACGCACATAGTGATCAAGCCCGCGGATAAGGGCAGTGTGGTGGTGATCCTCGATCGGGATCAGTACATAAGGGAAGTCGATCGCCAATTAAGTGATAAAATATATTACACCAAATTAAAAGAACCAATTTATTTAAAAACTGTTCCTGAAGTTCATGGGATAATTGATGATTTGTACAATAAAAAATACATTAATAACAGACAACGACAATATTTGAAGGGTGATTGTGAACCCCGGCCACGTAGATTTTACATCCTGCCCAAGATTCATAAGGATCCAATAAAGTGGACAGTGCCCTTCGAAATTCCTCCGGGTAGACCCATCGTCTCTGATTGCGGAAGCGAGACATATCAGACCGCCAAATTTATTGATTACTTTTTGACTCCACTGTCGATGAAGCATCCGGCATACCTCAAAGACACATATCATTTCATCAGCATAATTCATGGATTAAAAATTCCAGTGGAGTCCTTCTTTTTCACTATAGACATAGACAGTCTATACACGAATATAGACATCAGGTCAGGACTGTCTACTGTCGAAAATGTGTTCTTGAAGTATCCGGATCCGGACAGACCGGACACGGAATTGTTACAGCTTCTAGAAATCAATTTGACCAAAAACGATTTTGAGTTTAATGGGGAGTATTTCTTACAAATTAAAGGCACGGCCATGGGCAAAACCTTTGCCCCGGCCTACGCAAACATCTTTATGGCGGACTGGGAGGAGAAAGCCCTAGACAAGTGCCATAAGAAACCTCTCCATTATCTCAGATATCTCGATGATATCTTTGGAATTTGGATTTATTCAAAAGAGGATTTTGCAGATTTTATCCAAATTTTAGATGCCCATGATCCGTCAATTCGGGTAAAGTACGAAATAGGTGAAAGATCTATCCATTTTCTGGATACGACGGTGTATAAAGGGGAATCCTTCAATTCGGACCAGAAATTGGACATCAAAGTTTATTTTAAGGACACTGATACACATGCATTATTATTTAAAAACAGTTTCCATCCCAAACACATCTATAGAGGATTAGTGAAGTCACAATTAATAAGATTTAAAAGGATTTGCACGAAGGACAAGGACTTTCGGGAAGCTGTAACCATTCTCTTCAGGGCTCTAAGGAGCCGGGGTTACTCAAGGCCCTTTTTGAGAGAATGTCTTAAAACCTTCCAGGTCTCTAAACAAAGAGAACAGAAGAACATTATTCCATTAGTTACTGATTTTGCAACCATGACTGGAAGGTTACATCACAAATTTAAGAACAATTACCAATTGATCATCAAAAATTCGGGTCTATTACAGGATTATTTGGTTATTTCGGCATATAGGAGACATCAAAATTTGAAAGACATTCTGGTAAGAGCAAGATTACCATCTGTACAAGCATTTCAGAAAAGGAATACCCTTTCGGGAATGTTTGTGAGACTCAAATTTGTGCGAAATAGGGTGAAAAAGACTATTTTTGAAATCAAACAAGTTTTTTCACCGCACACAACCAATTGCATTTATCTCATATTTTGTGCAAGATGCGGTATGCAATACATTGGACAAACCAAAAATTCAATCCTTCTTAGAATGACCCAACATAGATTTAATGTGAGAAACCAAAAGAATGTTCACATTCCGTTAGTTCATCATTTTGTTTTGCATGGCTTACAATCAGTCAGAGTGTCGGGAATCCAAAGCAACTCTTCCTGGACGGAAGTAGAGAGAAAGAAATTAGAAAGGCGTTGGATCTATTGGCTAGATACCAAACAGCCTCATGGATTAAATATTAAAAGCAATTGAAATCTGAAGGTAAATTAAGCCCCCACCCAAACACTGAATTCTAACCCTAACCAATTTGGCCCTAATCCCACCCACTTGAATACTAATTTGTCCCAAGACCCTTAAAAAATGAGCCCCAACCCATATTCTGGCCCTAACCCTAACCACTCCATTAATCTGGCCCTAACCCTAACCTAATTAACCTTAATCTGACCCCAACCCTATTTCTTACTTTAGCCCCAACCCACGTGACAAACCCTAACCACTTGGTGTTCTGGCCTTAACCCTAATTAATTGGGTTCATAATTCATAATTAAATATTTTTTGATTTGGCCCTAACCCTAATTACTGGATAAAAATTACTTACAATTAATTAAAAACATTCAATTCATGACTTACAAAAAAATACTACATACACAATAATAAAAAAATACAGTAGACATGGTTAAAAGTGGTTAAAAAATTGTTTCTACAATTATAAATTATTTACATGGTTAAAAAATTAAAATCTTTCTAAAAAGATGTTTTTGCCAGTGAGGAGTGATTAAAATATACATTTGTAAAAATTCTATTCGAAAAATTAAAAGCGAAAAGGTAAAAACACTAATTTGGCTTTCTAAAACTAAATTCAAACTGAAAAAAAGTGGGAGGGTATAAATAGAAGGGGATGGCACTCGCTGCTCATTTCATTCCAAACCATCGGACAGAGCAGACCTCTGAGAGCAAGCCTGTTTCCCATTTCTTTTTGTGTGTGCCTGGCCTGAAGAAGACCTTCACAGGTCGAAACGTTGCCACATAGGCACACAAATTCATATTCATTTGGCCTATTATAATTTGATTTCTTTTTTCTTTAATAACTAAAAGGTTTTTTTCAAAACCAATTCATTTTTTTATTTTGTTTCTTTAAAAATTTAGGTTAAAAATTACATATTTAAGTTAAAGCTTTAAAAATTTACTTTAAAAATTTAATTTAAACTTTGGTAGAAAAACCAATTAAAAAAAACACTCGCCTCCATCCAACTCACCATGGTTGGATGGACTTCTGACTGGACCCTGGTGCGACATGGCGGACGCCGTGGACAATCCAAGGTCCAGGCCCCTTACCGAGGGATGGCCCGTGCACCGCCCGCCTCCAATTGGAGGAGGGGCCCAAACACTCATCCTAACCGGCCTGCGCCTCCCTTCGGTACCTCAGCTAGATATCTGGGACCTCAATCACGGTCCTACGCTTCAGTGACCCGACACGGAACTTTTGGTTCAGTTGCCGGACCTCAGCGCTTGAACCAAGGCCGTCAACAGCAACCCACGGACCCAAAATTTGCCAAGTTGGTCAGACAACTTCATTCGGTCATCAAAGTGGTCCATCATTTACAGAACGTTTCCCAGGAACCAGGAAAACCTGAACCTGTCATGATCTCTCGCATGGTCGAGACCCTGTCCACCATGGTTAAGCCTGCATGCCCCAATCAAACAACAAGGGACTTGATTGACGGCAATGCCAGGAATTGGGGACATACCACACTCATCATTCTTGAGGATCATTACACAACCATATTGGAAGACGTTTTGTCGGAACTCAGTGGGACTCTGCCATCTGACTGGCAAACGGCCTTTGAGGTGGCCACCAGATGGGCAAAGAAAAACTTGCCCCGGATCACCCAGGAGGTGATCGACCATGCGGAGGCATTGGTCGCAACATGTACCGAGGTGGAAAGGGACCTCGCAACACAACCAACACCAGTTCCCCTGGACACGGAACAACAGTCAGAAGACGTACATGAACCACCACAACGGGCGCGCCCACAGAAACGGCCACAAGTACGTCCTCCACGAGCCAACTTTGTCACCATCGGTGCCCCACATGTCCAGAAAAAACAGACAGTGGCAACTATGTCTGGTGATGTGTCTGAGGAGACACCAGAGCCCCCCCAAGAGGAACAGGCTGAACCAAGTGTTCAGGCTGCCCCACTCATGGAACATAGCGACCCCAGGCCCCAAAGACAGGGACGGAGGGCCCCCCGGGGGGTAGTGGTACAGGAAGACAGTTTTGACTTTGACATAGTGGACATAGAGGGGGAGGTAAACAGACTGGGTGCCACTCGTGCACAACGTCCATTGCCACAGTTTGAGCCCCTGGGTGGGGAGGAGGGCAATAGGCTAGATGGCACTCCTCCACTGATCCCCGCTGTCGTTGGCACACGTCCCCAACCGGGAAACCGAAGTAGCATTCAAGTGTCGGCGATGGTGCACCTGGACCCAACTGCGCACCAGGATTCACCTGACTTGGAGTGGAGTCCATTGTTTGATGATGGCTCAGGGCAGGTGACGTCTACCCCGATGCGGTTCAAAAACAAAGTCACGCGACACATTAACACTGATAGGAAAATGGTCGACTGGACCTTGAGTGTCAACAAAAAATGGTTGATTATAGGGGATTCGAACCTCGCCCGGTTTCCCCCATTCACAGTCCGTGACCTTCAGGTAGATAGTTATCCTGGGGGTAATTTCAGACATGCACAAGCCTTTATCTCGACCGCCACATCCCAAGTGACAGTGGAAAAGGTGGTCCTCGCATTTGGGATCAACTGTAGGTTGCAGAAACCGAAACAGACTGCCATCAAGCAGCTGCAAGCGGCAGTAAGGGCAGCCAAACGACAGTTCCCTTACTCTGAGATATGGGTTCCGGTCATCAACTTCTCCACTCTCTTGTCCAGTGAGGAGCGGACCAATCTCCGGACCTTGAATGGCCACATTGAACGGAATATGCCATTCATTCCAGCCTTGGACTACAACCTCTTCCGCACCGAAAGTGATTGTGTGCACTGGACTAGGGATACGGCCCGGGCAATGTTGGACCATTGGGCGACTTATTTAAACTTGAAAACCCGTTAAGCCCCTTACAGGACGGGAATGAGGGAGTAATGCCCCTTCTCTCCCAAAATGTAATGGTCTTAGCCAAAAACTTTACCTTGTCGGACACGCAAAAGTCTCTCCTAAACAGGGGGTTGACCTTTGTTCCGACGATGGACTTTAATTGGAATCAGAGAACTAAATTTGAATTTGACATGCAAAGTTACCACCGGAGACTCAAATTGGCTGCATACTTCAGGAATTCGACAAAACAGCATAAGGCCTCATTTCCCATGGCTAAATCTCATTGGACACCACCTGCAGAGAAGCTGCCGCCAGAAATCAATTTCTTGGTTAAAAAAGATCAAAAGGATTTTAATAAACACTTTAAAAACTATACAGAGAAACCGAATTTATTACCAGAAGAACAAGACGAATTACAACAATTGATGAAAAATACGCACATAGTGATCAAGCCCGCGGATAAGGGCAGTGTGGTGGTGATCCTCGATCGGGATCAGTACATAAGGGAAGTCGATCGCCAATTAAGTGATAAAATATATTACACCAAATTAAAAGAACCAATTTATTTAAAAACTGTTCCTGAAGTTCATGGGATAATTGATGATTTGTACAATAAAAAATACATTAATAACAGACAACGACAATATTTGAAGGGTGATTGTGAACCCCGGCCACGTAGATTTTACATCCTGCCCAAGATTCATAAGGATCCAATAAAGTGGACAGTGCCCTTCGAAATTCCTCCGGGTAGACCCATCGTCTCTGATTGCGGAAGCGAGACATATCAGACCGCCAAATTTATTGATTACTTTTTGACTCCACTGTCGATGAAGCATCCGGCATACCTCAAAGACACATATCATTTCATCAGCATAATTCATGGATTAAAAATTCCAGTGGAGTCCTTCTTTTTCACTATAGACATAGACAGTCTATACACGAATATAGACATCAGGTCAGGACTGTCTACTGTCGAAAATGTGTTCTTGAAGTATCCGGATCCGGACAGACCGGACACGGAATTGTTACAGCTTCTAGAAATCAATTTGACCAAAAACGATTTTGAGTTTAATGGGGAGTATTTCTTACAAATTAAAGGCACGGCCATGGGCAAAACCTTTGCCCCGGCCTACGCAAACATCTTTATGGCGGACTGGGAGGAGAAAGCCCTAGACAAGTGCCATAAGAAACCTCTCCATTATCTCAGATATCTCGATGATATCTTTGGAATTTGGATTTATTCAAAAGAGGATTTTGCAGATTTTATCCAAATTTTAGATGCCCATGATCCGTCAATTCGGGTAAAGTACGAAATAGGTGAAAGATCTATCCATTTTCTGGATACGACGGTGTATAAAGGGGAATCCTTCAATTCGGACCAGAAATTGGACATCAAAGTTTATTTTAAGGACACTGATACACATGCATTATTATTTAAAAACAGTTTCCATCCCAAACACATCTATAGAGGATTAGTGAAGTCACAATTAATAAGATTTAAAAGGATTTGCACGAAGGACAAGGACTTTCGGGAAGCTGTAACCATTCTCTTCAGGGCTCTAAGGAGCCGGGGTTACTCAAGGCCCTTTTTGAGAGAATGTCTTAAAACCTTCCAGGTCTCTAAACAAAGAGAACAGAAGAACATTATTCCATTAGTTACTGATTTTGCAACCATGACTGGAAGGTTACATCACAAATTTAAGAACAATTACCAATTGATCATCAAAAATTCGGGTCTATTACAGGATTATTTGGTTATTTCGGCATATAGGAGACATCAAAATTTGAAAGACATTCTGGTAAGAGCAAGATTACCATCTGTACAAGCATTTCAGAAAAGGAATACCCTTTCGGGAATGTTTGTGAGACTCAAATTTGTGCGAAATAGGGTGAAAAAGACTATTTTTGAAATCAAACAAGTTTTTTCACCGCACACAACCAATTGCATTTATCTCATATTTTGTGCAAGATGCGGTATGCAATACATTGGACAAACCAAAAATTCAATCCTTCTTAGAATGACCCAACATAGATTTAATGTGAGAAACCAAAAGAATGTTCACATTCCGTTAGTTCATCATTTTGTTTTGCATGGCTTACAATCAGTCAGAGTGTCGGGAATCCAAAGCAACTCTTCCTGGACGGAAGTAGAGAGAAAGAAATTAGAAAGGCGTTGGATCTATTGGCTAGATACCAAACAGCCTCATGGATTAAATATTAAAAGCAATTGAAATCTGAAGGTAAATTAAGCCCCCACCCAAACACTGAATTCTAACCCTAACCAATTTGGCCCTAATCCCACCCACTTGAATACTAATTTGTCCCAAGACCCTTAAAAAATGAGCCCCAACCCATATTCTGGCCCTAACCCTAACCACTCCATTAATCTGGCCCTAACCCTAACCTAATTAACCTTAATCTGACCCCAACCCTATTTCTTACTTTAGCCCCAACCCACGTGACAAACCCTAACCACTTGGTGTTCTGGCCTTAACCCTAATTAATTGGGTTCATAATTCATAATTAAATATTTTTTGATTTGGCCCTAACCCTAATTACTGGATAAAAATTACTTACAATTAATTAAAAACATTCAATTCATGACTTACAAAAAAATACTACATACACAATAATAAAAAAATACAGTAGACATGGTTAAAAGTGGTTAAAAAATTGTTTCTACAATTATAAATTATTTACATGGTTAAAAAATTAAAATCTTTCTAAAAAGATGTTTTTGCCAGTGAGGAGTGATTAAAATATACATTTGTAAAAATTCTATTCGAAAAATTAAAAGCGAAAAGGTAAAAACACTAATTTGGCTTTCTAAAACTAAATTCAAACTGAAAAAAAGTGGGAGGGTATAAATAGAAGGGGATGGCACTCGCTGCTCATTTCATTCCAAACCATCGGACAGAGCAGACCTCTGAGAGCAAGCCTGTTTCCCATTTCTTTTTGTGTGTGCCTGGCCTGAAGAAGACCTTCACAGGTCGAAACGTTGCCACATAGGCACACAAATTCATATTCATTTGGCCTATTATAATTTGATTTCTTTTTTCTTTAATAACTAAAAGGTTTTTTTCAAAACCAATTCATTTTTTTATTTTGTTTCTTTAAAAATTTAGGTTAAAAATTACATATTTAAGTTAAAGCTTTAAAAATTTACTTTAAAAATTTAATTTAAACTTTGGTAGAAAAACCAATTAAAAAAAACACTCGCCTCCATCCAACTCACCATGGTTGGATGGACTTCTGACTGGACCCTGGTGCGACATGGCGGACGCCGTGGACAATCCAAGGTCCAGGCCCCTTACCGAGGGATGGCCCGTGCACCGCCCGCCTCCAATTGGAGGAGGGGCCCAAACACTCATCCTAACCCTAACCCTAACCCTAACCCTAACCCCCCCCCTAACCCCCCTAACCCTAACCCCCTAACCCTTTCCTTCGGGAGGGATGGCCCGTGCGTTTCCTGCCTCACAGAGGTGGCAGGCTCAGTCCCCTTCCCCTAACCCTAACCTAACCGTGGGGGACCCTAGCCAAGAAATCCAATCCTAACCCTAACCGTGGGATGTCCTGACCAGGGATTTTAACCCTAAACCTAACCAAGGATGGACTTAATTTAGATGAATTTGTTCTGTTTCATCACTCTTCTCTCCCCTCTGTCTATCCATCTCTTGGGGGCCGAGGGGAGGAATGAGTGACAGCCCGATCCGGCGGGGAGGGAATTCTGCCAGACCGGTGGACCCCTCCTGGCTCTTCCTTCTCCTCTCTCTCTCTCTCTCTCTCTCTCTCTATCTCTATCTCTCTCTCTCTCTCCCTCCCTCTCTCCCGCTTCCTCACCTCTCAAGAGAAGGAATAGTAATAATAATAATAATAATAATGATATAATAGTACTAATAATACTAATATTAAATAATAGTAGACAATACTAATAGTAAATAATACTAATAGTACATAATAATACTAATAATAGTAAATAATAATAATAATAGTGCTAATAATACTAATAGTAGATTATAATAATATCAATAATGGATAATAGTTAATAATATAGAAATAAAATAGAATAATATAGGAAATAAAATAAAATAAAATACAATAAATTAATATAGGATTAAATAGGCTCTTCCTTCTCTTTTCTTTCTCTCTCTCTCTCTCTCTCTTTTCTCTCTCTCTCTCTCTCTTTCTCACCTCTTTTTTTAAATTAGTGGGAACAAAATGGCTGCCTGTGCTCATCAGGATCCAAAATGGTGGTCCAGCTGGACATGGACTGGTTGCCCCTGGTGACAAGAAGATGGAAGACCCAAGATGGTGGAGGAACTCATCCAGATCCAATATGGCGGTTCGTTGTAAACAAATACAGTCGCCCTTGGTTACAAAATGGTGGAGGGCTAATGCTAATGCTAAGCTAATGCTAACAATTATATGACAGTGACACATGATATAGGACAATATGTACATGTGACTAGTCAACTTTATATTGAATTTCGTTGATGCTAATATGGAAGCTAACATTGCACTATGGCTAAAGCTAATGATCCAAGATGGCGATTTTAAACAAAATGGTTACCGTGGAGAGAAGATGGCGGATTTCAAAATGGCAGTTCAAGGACACAAAAGTGGTTGCCCTGGATACTGACCAAGTGCATGATGGGAACCAGGAAGTCAGACCAGGCAGAGCACATGGAGCTCAGGGAGCAGATGGCAGACAGGTCAGGCAGGGAGGAAGCCTCATTTGAAGAACAAGGTACAAGTAAGTGGGAATACATGATAACAAATATAGGAAACGAATGAAGGAGAAGCATCTATGTGATGATATTAATACTTTAAATTTGTAGAAGCTAAAAACGAATAATTGTGAGCTAATGAGTAAAATTTTCAAGGTCACGTACATACGTTAGATTTCCATGAGCCCAAGTAGGGCCTCGTTAGCTCTTTAAAATGCGGCTCAACAAGACAGTATGTCATTAAATGTGAACAACAATTGACGGTACAACAGGAATACTTGATTTTGGATGGTTTTATTGAAATGAAGATAAAACGACTAACGTTAGGATTTTACAAAATCACGGCGTCTCGTTGGATTTGGACTGAACTTGACAGGGCCTAATTGGCCCCTTGGAAACTTTAAAAATTAAAGCCCAGATAGGCATTAATTAATTACTGTTATTTTATTTAGTTGAATTGTGAACTAATGAGTCAAATTTTCAAAGTCACGTATATACGTTAGACTTCCATGAGCCCAAATAGGGCCTCATTAACTCTTTGAAATGCGACTCAACAAGACAGTATGTCATTAAATGTGAACAACAATTAACGGTACAACATTGACCCCTTGGAAACTTTAGAAATTAAAGCCCAGAAAGGCATTAATTAATTACTGTTATTTTATTTAGTTGATGACACACCCCAAGGCTTGATCAACCTGGGCGGGGCCTTCCTTGGAAGAGGGTGTCTAGTGATAAATGGCCGAAACACCCAATGATTCCAAGGTCCACTACTGATGATGTGTCCTTAAATATTACCTTAATAAAATACACAATAATGTCAAATTAAGGAGACAATAAAAAGATAATACAATAAAATAAATAAAAAGAACACGTAACAATGAATAATAAAGGATTGAAAAGAACATGGATTCAGACTAAGAAGAGTATTTAAACAATAAGATTAAGTGTGTAAATGAAGGGCATCATATACATGGGGAGTGGCCAAAAGTGCTGTCTCAGGGCCTCCTGGGGGCAAGCTGGTCACTTCTCAAGGACAGAAGGAGGAGGACTGTGACGGGGAAGGGAAATGGGGACTGAGCATGACGTGCGGTGGCCCGTGCCTTTCCAGTGGCCCTCCATCCAACCACCCAGTCGTCGGACGAAGTGGGGAGGGATCATTGCGTTTTCTCTCACAAACCCTAACCCTAACCCTAACCCCCTAACCCTAACCCTAACCCCTATCCTTTTCCTAACCCTAACCACTCCCCCTCTTCCCCTTTACCTCCTATCCCCTCCCACTACCTTTCCCTAACCCCAACCCCTTCCCTTCCCCTAACCCTAACCCCACCCATGTTCCCTTTCCCTAACCCTAACCTTTCCCCTTCCCCTAATAACCCCAATTGGCTTTATGTCCAACCCTAATATCAGGTGGGAATATTTAAATATTTTACTCTTCTGAAAAGGGGTTGGATTAATGACAGTACATTCATTATTGTACTGTCAAAGTATAAATATACAATTATACACTCAAATATTAAAAAGGCACTCACGCTAATAAATAAATTAATAAATAAGTTAATTTAAATAGGGTATAATTTCAATTCATGTTGTGTAATTCATTTTAGTGTAATGTCAAGCCCTAATTTTAAAAGGACACAGGGAAACTGGAAAAACATTTAAAACGAACGGTTTAAATCGCACAACAGACCAGAGGATATAAAAGGAGCGCAGGCAGGAGAGAGAGCTCATTCGGCTTTCGACGGCCAAACAGTGCACATCTCCAGCAGCCAGCCATTGTTTTGAGCGCTTGGATTTTTGTTGGTTTTATTTTCTTTCGTGCCTCACAGGCCTGAGGAAGACCTTTTAGGGTCGAAACGTTGCCTGAGGCACGTTTGATTTTTTTCAACCGGAAAACACGGTTTTTTTGTTTTTAGGGATTTTCAAGCCCCGGTGCTCTCTTTTAGTTGTTTGCAGAATTTTTTATTTTTGTTTATACTAAACAACCGATTACACGGTTTTCTTTTAAGGGATTTTTAAGCCTTCGGGCTCTCTTTTCGTTGTTTGGGACCGAATTTACGGTATTTTAGTTTAAGGGATTTTTAAGCCTTTGGGCTCTCTTTTAGTTGTTTGGAACCGAATTTACGGTGTTTTATTTTAAGGGTTTTTGAAGCCTTTGGGCTCTCTTTTAGTTGTTTAAAAACAAGTTTGTTTTATTTCATTTATATTTACAATAGTAAATTAAAGACCACTCGTCATGGCGGACGAGTGGCAAGTAGTCCGCTACGGACGGCGACGCCATCGTCCCTTCCTTGAGAACCCAGACAGGGATCGGGGGTTCTCCCGTGGGATGGCCCGTGCACCTTCCTTCTACCCTCGTAGGAGGAATCAATTCCCCTACCCTAGCCGGCCAGCGCCTCCCATAGGGAACTTCCGGTACAGGAACGCCCAGTCCCGCTCTTTTGCGGATGTGGTACGCCAAGCTTACCCAAGACCTCCCCGAAGAGGTCCTTCTCCACGGGGCTTAGGCAATGAGGTTAGGCGGCAACCAGCTGACCCTCAGTTTGGGAGACTGGTTCGAAAAATGCATGGGGTGATCAAAATGGTTCACCACTTGCAGAATGTGGCTCTGAAGCCTGGACAGACTACAGAGCCGAGAATGATTTCCAGAATGGTGGAGGTTCTGTCTGGAATGATTAAACCGGCCGCTCCAACGGAGCACACTTTGAGCCTGATTCAGGCCAATGCGAAGAACTGGGGTTATACCACTTGCCAGATTCTTATGGAGCACTATGAAGCTGGTCTGACGGATCTTTTGGAAGGGTTGTCCACCGTTCTGGTTCCTGATTGGAAACCTGCATTTGAAGTAGCAGTGCGTTGGGCGAAGCGGAACCTGTCGCGTATCACCCACACTGTTCTTGAGCATGCTGAAGCCCTGATTACGTCCATTGCTGAGGTGGGACAGCAAGGACAGGCTCAGGTCCCCCAGCAAACGGAAACCCCGGCTCAGCCCGAGGCTCCACAAACCCGTGGAACTTCCACAGCTACGATGACCGCTCCTAGGGTTTCAACCTTAACTGCTACTTCAACTGAACGTAGAGATTCGGGTAGACAGCAAGGTCCCCGGCAGAGGCCCAAGGTCATGGTTTCGGCTGGAACCATGACTGATTTACGGGTTCAAGATGAGGATTGGCCTCAGGTTGGAAGTCACGCGGAACCTCCGAAAGAGCGTCGGAGAGTCAGACAACGCCGTGACCAGGAGGCCTTCCTGGAAGTTATCGCTGAAAGCGCGGAGGACCAGGAGGAGTCTGAGGCGCCAGTCTATCGTTCAGAGCACCCCGAATTGGAGGCTCTGTTTGATGAAATGCAGAGAGAGGAGGAAGCGGCTGAAGCAGCGGCGGCTGCCCTGCACTCTTCTGCACAAAGTGAAGACCTGGAGCACGCCGACATGCAGATGTCACCTGTGTCACAGATATCTCAGGTTGAGGTCCACCGAGAAGAAGACTCTGCACACAGTGATGATCTGTTTGAGGACTCCTTCGATCACTTCACTTCTCCAGAACCGCCGAGGTTTAGGGTGAAGCACCATCCAAACACTCAGCGGAAGCTCACAGATTGGTCGTTGGAGGTTGAGAAAAAGTGGCTCATTATGGGCGATTCGAACGTTTGTCGGTTTCCAGACTTCCTCACTAGCAACCTACAGGTGGATAGTTTTCCGGGTGCTCATTTTCGACACGCACAGGCATTAATGGAAAAAACTACACCACCTCCAGATTTAGTGGTGGAAAAGATCATTTTGTCCTTTGGCATTAACAGTAGGGCGAATAAGTCTAAGGAAACCACAGTGAAGAATCTGCAGGGGGCACTTCGTTCTGCGAAGAGGAAGTTCCCCTATGCGGAGATATGGGTACCACTGATCAACTTTTCGCCAAACCTCCCAACAGAGGAAAAGGAAAACCTCCAGACCTTGAATGAGCATCTGATCAGGAACATGCCCTACATCCCCCTCTTACCGGAGGAGGATTTTGAGACCGAGCTGGATGATGTACACTGGACCAGTGACACTGCAAGGGCAATGTTTGAACATTGGATGGTGACGCTAAACTCTGCTGCCCCTTGAGCCTGGAACGAGAGGGGGCGGAAGGCTCGCAGCCCGTTCAGGCTCAGGAAGTAGTAGTTTTGGCAAAAAATTTCAAACTTACTGACTCACAACGTAGGTTGCTCAGTAAGGGGTTGACATATGTCCCAACCCTCGACATAGGCAAGGATGGCAGGGACCAATTTCAGTTAGATATGCAAAACTATCATAGGAAGCTCAAATTGGCAACCCATTATAGGAACTCTAAAAAGCGAGACATACTTCCTTTCATTGGTCCTTCCATTTGGGAACCTTCATGGAATCTGATACCAACCCCAGTCCAAAATTTAATTGATACGGATAGAGACGTTTTTAGAACACATTATAAATCTCAGAATGAGAAACCCAATATTTCATGGCAGGAAGTAAAAGCGCTACGGGAGCTAATTAAAACCAAACATATGGTAATCAAGCCAGCTGACAAAGGATCAGCTGTTGTCATAATGAGTAGGGAACAATACATGTTTGAGGTGGAAAGACAACTTAATGATCCGGTGTATTATAAAAAATTGGAAAAACCTATGTACATGGACACAGTTCCCATGGTAATTGACATATTGGACACACTAAAAAAGAAGAAATTCATAAATGCGAAGCAAAGACAATACTTGATTGGCAAATTTGAGCCCAGGGAGAGGAGATTTTATATTTTACCCAAAATTCATAAGGAGCCGCATAAGTGGTCAGTCCCATTTGAAATTCCTCCCGGCAGACCGATAGTTTCGGACTGTGGGAGTGAGACATATTTGATAGCGGAATACTTAGACTATTATCTTAATCCCTTGTCCATTACTCACCCTGCCTATGTCAGAGATACTTATCATTTTATTGAGATTGTAAAGAGTTTAACCCTCACGTCTGATTCCGCCTTCTTCAGTATGGATGTGGATAACCTGTACACCAATATTCCCATTGAGGCTGGAATCAATTGTGTTAGGAAGGTGTTTGAAAGGAATCCAGACCCCAAAAGACCAGATCAGGAACTTTTAAAATTACTAGAAATTAGTTTAACTAGAAACGATTTTGTCTTTAATGAAAAATATTATCTTCAGGTGAAAGGCACGGCAATGGGCAAAAGATTTGCACCGGCCTATGCCAACATCTTTATGGCCAATTGGGAACAAGAAGTTTTAGCCAAGTGTGAGACGAAGCCGAAATGTTATCTTAGGTATTTAGATGACATTTGGGGTGTCTGGACGAAGTCGCGTGAGGAATTTGATAACTTTGTGCAAATCCTCAATACACACGATCCCTCAATTACATTAAAAAAGGAATTTGATGAATATTCAATTGATTTCCTAGATACCACGGTCTTTAAGGGACCGGATTTCTTACAGACACATAAGTTAGACATTAAGGTGCATTTTAAAACAACGGATACACACGCATTACTCCACAGGAGGAGCTTTCATCCGACACACTGTTTCAGAGGGATTGTGAAAGCACAGCTCTTACGGTTTGCTCGGATTTGCACAAGAAGAGCGGAGTTTCTTGAAGCAGTGAGGACACTCTTTAAGGCCTTGAGGAACAGAGGTTATCCCAGGTCATTCCTACGGGACTGCTTCAAGACCTTTAGGGAATCGAAGGCGTTGGATGATCGGAATATCATACCACTAATTACGTCTTATTCGAGCACTTCCAAGATTCTAAATGGGAAGTTTAAGACTAATTTCGATACGGTTCCGGATGTCCAGCAATTTCTTCCGTCATCTAAGGTTATCTCAGCCTATAGACGGAATAAGAACTTGCGGGATTATTTGGTTAAAGCCAGGTTACCCTCTCTAACCGTGCGGAAACCACAGCTATTGGAATCCCAATTTGTCAGGCTTAAGTTTGTTAAGAGCGCTGATAAGAAAGTTTTTCGGGTTGAGCAAGGGTTCAGCACCGACTCAAAAAATTGTATATATGTTATCTTTTGTTCAAAGTGTGGTGTTCAGTATGTTGGAGAAACCAAGAACACATTGTCCACACGTATGATGCAACATCGATACAATGTGAAGAGAAAGAAGTCAACGGACACTCTTTTGGTTCAACATTTTTTAATTCATGGCGAAGAAGCGATGAGAATGGCTGGCCTGCAACGGAATGTAAGCTGGACGGATTGGGAACGTAAAAAGAAGGAAAAGTACTGGATTTATTTATTAGGTACTAAAGACCCATCTGGCCTAAATATGCAAATTTAGTTTAATTTCCAATTTGACCCAACTCCGGATCCCAGTTCTTTGTCCAACCCTAATTGAAATGTGCCCTGGTCTGGTCCAAATTTCTATTATCCCATCCCCTTATCCCCAATCCGGATCCTTTTCCTAACCCTAACCACTCCCCCTCTTCCCCTTTACCTCCTATCCCCTCCCACTACCTTTCCCTAACCCCAACCCCTTCCCTTCCCCTAACCCTAACCCCACCCATGTTCCCTTTCCCTAACCCTAACCTTTCCCCTTCCCCTAATAACCCCAATTGGCTTTATGTCCAACCCTAATATCAGGTGGGAATATTTAAATATTTTACTCTTCTGAAAAGGGGTTGGATTAATGACAGTACATTCATTATTGTACTGTCAAAGTATAAATATACAATTATACACTCAAATATTAAAAAGGCACTCACGCTAATAAATAAATTAATAAATAAGTTAATTTAAATAGGGTATAATTTCAATTCATGTTGTGTAATTCATTTTAGTGTAATGTCAAGCCCTAATTTTAAAAGGACACAGGGAAACTGGAAAAACATTTAAAACGAACGGTTTAAATCGCACAACAGACCAGAGGATATAAAAGGAGCGCAGGCAGGAGAGAGAGCTCATTCTGCTTTCGACGGCCAAACAGTGCACATCTCCAGCAGCCAGCCATTGTTTTGAGCGCTTGGATTTTTGTTGGTTTTATTTTCTTTCGTGCCTCACAGGCCTGAGGAAGACCTTTTAGGGTCGAAACGTTGCCTGAGGCACGTTTGATTTTTTTCAACCGGAAAACACGGTTTTTTTGTTTTTAGGGATTTTCAAGCCCCGGTGCTCTCTTTTAGTTGTTTGCAGAATTTTTTATTTTTGTTTATACTAAACAACCGATTACACGGTTTTCTTTTAAGGGATTTTTAAGCCTTCGGGCTCTCTTTTCGTTGTTTGGGACCGAATTTACGGTATTTTAGTTTAAGGGATTTTTAAGCCTTTGGGCTCTCTTTTAGTTGTTTGGAACCGAATTTACGGTGTTTTATTTTAAGGGTTTTTGAAGCCTTTGGGCTCTCTTTTAGTTGTTTAAAAACAAGTTTGTTTTATTTCATTTATATTTACAATAGTAAATTAAAGACCACTCGTCATGGCGGACGAGTGGCAAGTAGTCCGCTACGGACGGCGACGCCATCGTCCCTTCCTTGAGAACCCAGACAGGGATCGGGGGTTCTCCCGTGGGATGGCCCGTGCACCTTCCTTCTACCCTCGTAGGAGGAATCAATTCCCCTACCCTAACCTATATCAAAGGAAAAAGAAAAGCACTTAAGGAAAAATCCTGTAAAGAAAGGGAAAAGAGAAAAAAATTAAAACAAAGAAATACTTACTTGTTGAAAACCTGTATAAAAGGAAAAAGAAAGGTCGTACCTGACAGAGTCACATTAAGCCGGGCCAGTCTGAAGAAGGCACTACTCCGCCGAAACGTCACGTGGGCCCCGAGCTACTTCACCCAAGATATGGGCAATTTTTTGAACACCCGGGCAGGGTCTCCATCTCCCGGCCCCCATTGATGGACCGTGCACCCAGGACCCTTTAGGGGGACCTGCTTTACCTCATCCCTAACCAGCCTGTGCCTCGTGGGGGTGGGAGATGCCCCTGCCTGAGGTCCAGACCCTAACCCTAACCAGGGGGGGGTCTGAAACTTAAACCTTGAAAGGAAAAAAAACCCTAAGGGAAAACACCCTAGAGAAAAAATTAAATAAAAAAAGTACTTACCTGTAAAAAAATAAAAAAATAAAAAAACACTTACCTGCCGCCAAAACCTGTATAAAAGGAAAGAGAAAAACACTTAAGGAAAAAACCTGTAAAAGAGTGAAAGGAAATACTTACCTGTCCTAAAAACCTATATCAAAGGAAAAAGAAAAGCACTTAAGGAAAAATCCTGTAAAGAAAGGGAAAAGAGAAAAAAATTAAAACAAAGAAATACTTACTTGTTGAAAACCTGTATAAAAGGAAAAAGAAAGGTCGTACCTGACAGAGTCACATTAAGCCGGGCCAGTCTGAAGAAGGCACTACTCCGCCGAAACGTCACGTGGGCCCCGAGCTACTTCACCCAAGATATGGGCAATTTTTTGAACACCCGGGCAGGGTCTCCATCTCCCGGCCCCCATTGATGGACCGTGCACCCAGGACCCTTTAGGGGGACCTGCTTTACCTCATCCCTAACCAGCCTGTGCCTCGTGGGGGTGGGAGATGCCCCTGCCTGAGGTCCAGACCCTAACCCTAACCAGGGGGGGGTCTGAAACTTAAACCTTGAAAGGAAAAAAAACCCTAAGGGAAAACACCCTAGAGAAAAAATTAAATAAAAAAAGTACTTACCTGTAAAAAAATAAAAAAATAAAAAAACACTTACCTGCCGCCAAAACCTGTATAAAAGGAAAGAGAAAAACACTTAAGGAAAAAACCTGTAAAAGAGTGAAAGGAAATACTTACCTGTCCTAAAAACCTATATCAAAGGAAAAAGAAAAGCACTTAAGGAAAAATCCTGTAAAGAAAGGGAAAAGAGAAAAAAATTAAAACAAAGAAATACTTACTTGTTGAAAACCTGTATAAAAGGAAAAAGAAAGGTCGTACCTGACAGAGTCACATTAAGCCGGGCCAGTCTGAAGAAGGCACTACTCCGCCGAAACGTCACGTGGGCCCCGAGCTACTTCACCCAAGATATGGGCAATTTTTTGAACACCCGGGCAGGGTCTCCATCTCCCGGCCCCCATTGATGGACCGTGCACCCAGGACCCTTTAGGGGGACCTGCTTTACCTCATCCCTAACCAGCCTGTGCCTCGTGGGGGTGGGAGATGCCCCTGCCTGAGGTCCAGACCCTAACCCTAACCAGGGGGGGGTCTGAAACTTAAACCTTGAAAGGAAAAAAAACCCTAAGGGAAAACACCCTAGAGAAAAAATTAAATAAAAAAAGTACTTACCTGTAAAAAAATAAAAAAATAAAAAAACACTTACCTGCCGCCAAAACCTGTATAAAAGGAAAGAGAAAAACACTTAAGGAAAAAACCTGTAAAAGAGTGAAAGGAAATACTTACCTGTCCTAAAAACCTATATCAAAGGAAAAAGAAAAGCACTTAAGGAAAAATCCTGTAAAGAAAGGGAAAAGAGAAAAAAATTAAAACAAAGAAATACTTACTTGTTGAAAACCTGTATAAAAGGAAAAAGAAAGGTCGTACCTGACAGAGTCACATTAAGCCGGGCCAGTCTGAAGAAGGCACTACTCCGCCGAAACGTCACGTGGGCCCCGAGCTACTTCACCCAAGATATGGGCAATTTTTTGAACACCCGGGCAGGGTCTCCATCTCCCGGCCCCCATTGATGGACCGTGCACCCAGGACCCTTTAGGGGGACCTGCTTTACCTCATCCCTAACCAGCCTGTGCCTCGTGGGGGTGGGAGATGCCCCTGCCTGAGGTCCAGACCCTAACCCTAACCAGGGGGGGGTCTGAAACTTAAACCTTGAAAGGAAAAAAAACCCTAAGGGAAAACACCCTAGAGAAAAAATTAAATAAAAAAAGTACTTACCTGTAAAAAAATAAAAAAATAAAAAAACACTTACCTGCCGCCAAAACCTGTATAAAAGGAAAGAGAAAAACACTTAAGGAAAAAACCTGTAAAAGAGTGAAAGGAAATACTTACCTGTCCTAAAAACCTATATCAAAGGAAAAAGAAAAGCACTTAAGGAAAAATCCTGTAAAGAAAGGGAAAAGAGAAAAAAATTAAAACAAAGAAATACTTACTTGTTGAAAACCTGTATAAAAGGAAAAAGAAAGGTCGTACCTGACAGAGTCACATTAAGCCGGGCCAGTCTGAAGAAGGCACTACTCCGCCGAAACGTCACGTGGGCCCCGAGCTACTTCACCCAAGATATGGGCAATTTTTTGAACACCCGGGCAGGGTCTCCATCTCCCGGCCCCCATTGATGGACCGTGCACCCAGGACCCTTTAGGGGGACCTGCTTTACCTCATCCCTAACCAGCCTGTGCCTCGTGGGGGTGGGAGATGCCCCTGCCTGAGGTCCAGACCCTAACCCTAACCAGGGGGGGGTCTGAAACTTAAACCTTGAAAGGAAAAAAAACCCTAAGGGAAAACACCCTAGAGAAAAAATTAAATAAAAAAAGTACTTACCTGTAAAAAAATAAAAAAATAAAAAAACACTTACCTGCCGCCAAAACCTGTATAAAAGGAAAGAGAAAAACACTTAAGGAAAAAACCTGTAAAAGAGTGAAAGGAAATACTTACCTGTCCTAAAAACCTATATCAAAGGAAAAAGAAAAGCACTTAAGGAAAAATCCTGTAAAGAAAGGGAAAAGAGAAAAAAATTAAAACAAAGAAATACTTACTTGTTGAAAACCTGTATAAAAGGAAAAAGAAAGGTCGTACCTGACAGAGTCACATTAAGCCGGGCCAGTCTGAAGAAGGCACTACTCCGCCGAAACGTCACGTGGGCCCCGAGCTACTTCACCCAAGATATGGGCAATTTTTTGAACACCCGGGCAGGGTCTCCATCTCCCGGCCCCCATTGATGGACCGTGCACCCAGGACCCTTTAGGGGGACCTGCTTTACCTCATCCCTAACCAGCCTGTGCCTCGTGGGGGTGGGAGATGCCCCTGCCTGAGGTCCAGACCCTAACCCTAACCAGGGGGGGGTCTGAAACTTAAACCTTGAAAGGAAAAAAAACCCTAAGGGAAAACACCCTAGAGAAAAAATTAAATAAAAAAAGTACTTACCTGTAAAAAAATAAAAAAATAAAAAAACACTTACCTGCCGCCAAAACCTGTATAAAAGGAAAGAGAAAAACACTTAAGGAAAAAACCTGTAAAAGAGTGAAAGGAAATACTTACCTGTCCTAAAAACCTATATCAAAGGAAAAAGAAAAGCACTTAAGGAAAAATCCTGTAAAGAAAGGGAAAAGAGAAAAAAATTAAAACAAAGAAATACTTACTTGTTGAAAACCTGTATAAAAGGAAAAAGAAAGGTCGTACCTGACAGAGTCACATTAAGCCGGGCCAGTCTGAAGAAGGCACTACTCCGCCGAAACGTCACGTGGGCCCCGAGCTACTTCACCCAAGATATGGGCAATTTTTTGAACACCCGGGCAGGGTCTCCATCTCCCGGCCCCCATTGATGGACCGTGCACCCAGGACCCTTTAGGGGGACCTGCTTTACCTCATCCCTAACCAGCCTGTGCCTCGTGGGGGTGGGAGATGCCCCTGCCTGAGGTCCAGACCCTAACCCTAACCAGGGGGGGGTCTGAAACTTAAACCTTGAAAGGAAAAAAAACCCTAAGGGAAAACACCCTAGAGAAAAAATTAAATAAAAAAAGTACTTACCTGTAAAAAAATAAAAAAATAAAAAAACACTTACCTGCCGCCAAAACCTGTATAAAAGGAAAGAGAAAAACACTTAAGGAAAAAACCTGTAAAAGAGTGAAAGGAAATACTTACCTGTCCTAAAAACCTATATCAAAGGAAAAAGAAAAGCACTTAAGGAAAAATCCTGTAAAGAAAGGGAAAAGAGAAAAAAATTAAAACAAAGAAATACTTACTTGTTGAAAACCTGTATAAAAGGAAAAAGAAAGGTCGTACCTGACAGAGTCACATTAAGCCGGGCCAGTCTGAAGAAGGCACTACTCCGCCGAAACGTCACGTGGGCCCCGAGCTACTTCACCCAAGATATGGGCAATTTTTTGAACACCCGGGCAGGGTCTCCATCTCCCGGCCCCCATTGATGGACCGTGCACCCAGGACCCTTTAGGGGGACCTGCTTTACCTCATCCCTAACCAGCCTGTGCCTCGTGGGGGTGGGAGATGCCCCTGCCTGAGGTCCAGACCCTAACCCTAACCAGGGGGGGGTCTGAAACTTAAACCTTGAAAGGAAAAAAAACCCTAAGGGAAAACACCCTAGAGAAAAAATTAAATAAAAAAAGTACTTACCTGTAAAAAAATAAAAAAATAAAAAAACACTTACCTGCCGCCAAAACCTGTATAAAAGGAAAGAGAAAAACACTTAAGGAAAAAACCTGTAAAAGAGTGAAAGGAAATACTTACCTGTCCTAAAAACCTATATCAAAGGAAAAAGAAAAGCACTTAAGGAAAAATCCTGTAAAGAAAGGGAAAAGAGAAAAAAATTAAAACAAAGAAATACTTACTTGTTGAAAACCTGTATAAAAGGAAAAAGAAAGGTCGTACCTGACAGAGTCACATTAAGCCGGGCCAGTCTGAAGAAGGCACTACTCCGCCGAAACGTCACGTGGGCCCCGAGCTACTTCACCCAAGATATGGGCAATTTTTTGAACACCCGGGCAGGGTCTCCATCTCCCGGCCCCCATTGATGGACCGTGCACCCAGGACCCTTTAGGGGGACCTGCTTTACCTCATCCCTAACCAGCCTGTGCCTCGTGGGGGTGGGAGATGCCCCTGCCTGAGGTCCAGACCCTAACCCTAACCAGGGGGGGGTCTGAAACTTAAACCTTGAAAGGAAAAAAAACCCTAAGGGAAAACACCCTAGAGAAAAAATTAAATAAAAAAAGTACTTACCTGTAAAAAAATAAAAAAATAAAAAAACACTTACCTGCCGCCAAAACCTGTATAAAAGGAAAGAGAAAAACACTTAAGGAAAAAACCTGTAAAAGAGTGAAAGGAAATACTTACCTGTCCTAAAAACCTATATCAAAGGAAAAAGAAAAGCACTTAAGGAAAAATCCTGTAAAGAAAGGGAAAAGAGAAAAAAATTAAAACAAAGAAATACTTACTTGTTGAAAACCTGTATAAAAGGAAAAAGAAAGGTCGTACCTGACAGAGTCACATTAAGCCGGGCCAGTCTGAAGAAGGCACTACTCCGCCGAAACGTCACGTGGGCCCCGAGCTACTTCACCCAAGATATGGGCAATTTTTTGAACACCCGGGCAGGGTCTCCATCTCCCGGCCCCCATTGATGGACCGTGCACCCAGGACCCTTTAGGGGGACCTGCTTTACCTCATCCCTAACCAGCCTGTGCCTCGTGGGGGTGGGAGATGCCCCTGCCTGAGGTCCAGACCCTAACCCTAACCAGGGGGGGGTCTGAAACTTAAACCTTGAAAGGAAAAAAAACCCTAAGGGAAAACACCCTAGAGAAAAAATTAAATAAAAAAAGTACTTACCTGTAAAAAAATAAAAAAATAAAAAAACACTTACCTGCCGCCAAAACCTGTATAAAAGGAAAGAGAAAAACACTTAAGGAAAAAACCTGTAAAAGAGTGAAAGGAAATACTTACCTGTCCTAAAAACCTATATCAAAGGAAAAAGAAAAGCACTTAAGGAAAAATCCTGTAAAGAAAGGGAAAAGAGAAAAAAATTAAAACAAAGAAATACTTACTTGTTGAAAACCTGTATAAAAGGAAAAAGAAAGGTCGTACCTGACAGAGTCACATTAAGCCGGGCCAGTCTGAAGAAGGCACTACTCCGCCGAAACGTCACGTGGGCCCCGAGCTACTTCACCCAAGATATGGGCAATTTTTTGAACACCCGGGCAGGGTCTCCATCTCCCGGCCCCCATTGATGGACCGTGCACCCAGGACCCTTTAGGGGGACCTGCTTTACCTCATCCCTAACCAGCCTGTGCCTCGTGGGGGTGGGAGATGCCCCTGCCTGAGGTCCAGACCCTAACCCTAACCAGGGGGGGGTCTGAAACTTAAACCTTGAAAGGAAAAAAAACCCTAAGGGAAAACACCCTAGAGAAAAAATTAAATAAAAAAAGTACTTACCTGTAAAAAAATAAAAAAATAAAAAAACACTTACCTGCCGCCAAAACCTGTATAAAAGGAAAGAGAAAAACACTTAAGGAAAAAACCTGTAAAAGAGTGAAAGGAAATACTTACCTGTCCTAAAAACCTATATCAAAGGAAAAAGAAAAGCACTTAAGGAAAAATCCTGTAAAGAAAGGGAAAAGAGAAAAAAATTAAAACAAAGAAATACTTACTTGTTGAAAACCTGTATAAAAGGAAAAAGAAAGGTCGTACCTGACAGAGTCACATTAAGCCGGGCCAGTCTGAAGAAGGCACTACTCCGCCGAAACGTCACGTGGGCCCCGAGCTACTTCACCCAAGATATGGGCAATTTTTTGAACACCCGGGCAGGGTCTCCATCTCCCGGCCCCCATTGATGGACCGTGCACCCAGGACCCTTTAGGGGGACCTGCTTTACCTCATCCCTAACCAGCCTGTGCCTCGTGGGGGTGGGAGATGCCCCTGCCTGAGGTCCAGACCCTAACCCTAACCAGGGGGGGGTCTGAAACTTAAACCTTGAAAGGAAAAAAAACCCTAAGGGAAAACACCCTAGAGAAAAAATTAAATAAAAAAAGTACTTACCTGTAAAAAAATAAAAAAATAAAAAAACACTTACCTGCCGCCAAAACCTGTATAAAAGGAAAGAGAAAAACACTTAAGGAAAAAACCTGTAAAAGAGTGAAAGGAAATACTTACCTGTCCTAAAAACCTATATCAAAGGAAAAAGAAAAGCACTTAAGGAAAAATCCTGTAAAGAAAGGGAAAAGAGAAAAAAATTAAAACAAAGAAATACTTACTTGTTGAAAACCTGTATAAAAGGAAAAAGAAAGGTCGTACCTGACAGAGTCACATTAAGCCGGGCCAGTCTGAAGAAGGCACTACTCCGCCGAAACGTCACGTGGGCCCCGAGCTACTTCACCCAAGATATGGGCAATTTTTTGAACACCCGGGCAGGGTCTCCATCTCCCGGCCCCCATTGATGGACCGTGCACCCAGGACCCTTTAGGGGGACCTGCTTTACCTCATCCCTAACCAGCCTGTGCCTCGTGGGGGTGGGAGATGCCCCTGCCTGAGGTCCAGACCCTAACCCTAACCAGGGGGGGGTCTGAAACTTAAACCTTGAAAGGAAAAAAAACCCTAAGGGAAAACACCCTAGAGAAAAAATTAAATAAAAAAAGTACTTACCTGTAAAAAAATAAAAAAATAAAAAAACACTTACCTGCCGCCAAAACCTGTATAAAAGGAAAGAGAAAAACACTTAAGGAAAAAACCTGTAAAAGAGTGAAAGGAAATACTTACCTGTCCTAAAAACCTATATCAAAGGAAAAAGAAAAGCACTTAAGGAAAAATCCTGTAAAGAAAGGGAAAAGAGAAAAAAATTAAAACAAAGAAATACTTACTTGTTGAAAACCTGTATAAAAGGAAAAAGAAAGGTCGTACCTGACAGAGTCACATTAAGCCGGGCCAGTCTGAAGAAGGCACTACTCCGCCGAAACGTCACGTGGGCCCCGAGCTACTTCACCCAAGATATGGGCAATTTTTTGAACACCCGGGCAGGGTCTCCATCTCCCGGCCCCCATTGATGGACCGTGCACCCAGGACCCTTTAGGGGGACCTGCTTTACCTCATCCCTAACCAGCCTGTGCCTCGTGGGGGTGGGAGATGCCCCTGCCTGAGGTCCAGACCCTAACCCTAACCAGGGGGGGGTCTGAAACTTAAACCTTGAAAGGAAAAAAAACCCTAAGGGAAAACACCCTAGAGAAAAAATTAAATAAAAAAAGTACTTACCTGTAAAAAAATAAAAAAATAAAAAAACACTTACCTGCCGCCAAAACCTGTATAAAAGGAAAGAGAAAAACACTTAAGGAAAAAACCTGTAAAAGAGTGAAAGGAAATACTTACCTGTCCTAAAAACCTATATCAAAGGAAAAAGAAAAGCACTTAAGGAAAAATCCTGTAAAGAAAGGGAAAAGAGAAAAAAATTAAAACAAAGAAATACTTACTTGTTGAAAACCTGTATAAAAGGAAAAAGAAAGGTCGTACCTGACAGAGTCACATTAAGCCGGGCCAGTCTGAAGAAGGCACTACTCCGCCGAAACGTCACGTGGGCCCCGAGCTACTTCACCCAAGATATGGGCAATTTTTTGAACACCCGGGCAGGGTCTCCATCTCCCGGCCCCCATTGATGGACCGTGCACCCAGGACCCTTTAGGGGGACCTGCTTTACCTCATCCCTAACCAGCCTGTGCCTCGTGGGGGTGGGAGATGCCCCTGCCTGAGGTCCAGACCCTAACCCTAACCAGGGGGGGGTCTGAAACTTAAACCTTGAAAGGAAAAAAAACCCTAAGGGAAAACACCCTAGAGAAAAAATTAAATAAAAAAAGTACTTACCTGTAAAAAAATAAAAAAATAAAAAAACACTTACCTGCCGCCAAAACCTGTATAAAAGGAAAGAGAAAAACACTTAAGGAAAAAACCTGTAAAAGAGTGAAAGGAAATACTTACCTGTCCTAAAAACCTATATCAAAGGAAAAAGAAAAGCACTTAAGGAAAAATCCTGTAAAGAAAGGGAAAAGAGAAAAAAATTAAAACAAAGAAATACTTACTTGTTGAAAACCTGTATAAAAGGAAAAAGAAAGGTCGTACCTGACAGAGTCACATTAAGCCGGGCCAGTCTGAAGAAGGCACTACTCCGCCGAAACGTCACGTGGGCCCCGAGCTACTTCACCCAAGATATGGGCAATTTTTTGAACACCCGGGCAGGGTCTCCATCTCCCGGCCCCCATTGATGGACCGTGCACCCAGGACCCTTTAGGGGGACCTGCTTTACCTCATCCCTAACCAGCCTGTGCCTCGTGGGGGTGGGAGATGCCCCTGCCTGAGGTCCAGACCCTAACCCTAACCAGGGGGGGGTCTGAAACTTAAACCTTGAAAGGAAAAAAAACCCTAAGGGAAAACACCCTAGAGAAAAAATTAAATAAAAAAAGTACTTACCTGTAAAAAAATAAAAAAATAAAAAAACACTTACCTGCCGCCAAAACCTGTATAAAAGGAAAGAGAAAAACACTTAAGGAAAAAACCTGTAAAAGAGTGAAAGGAAATACTTACCTGTCCTAAAAACCTATATCAAAGGAAAAAGAAAAGCACTTAAGGAAAAATCCTGTAAAGAAAGGGAAAAGAGAAAAAAATTAAAACAAAGAAATACTTACTTGTTGAAAACCTGTATAAAAGGAAAAAGAAAGGTCGTACCTGACAGAGTCACATTAAGCCGGGCCAGTCTGAAGAAGGCACTACTCCGCCGAAACGTCACGTGGGCCCCGAGCTACTTCACCCAAGATATGGGCAATTTTTTGAACACCCGGGCAGGGTCTCCATCTCCCGGCCCCCATTGATGGACCGTGCACCCAGGACCCTTTAGGGGGACCTGCTTTACCTCATCCCTAACCAGCCTGTGCCTCGTGGGGGTGGGAGATGCCCCTGCCTGAGGTCCAGACCCTAACCCTAACCAGGGGGGGGTCTGAAACTTAAACCTTGAAAGGAAAAAAAACCCTAAGGGAAAACACCCTAGAGAAAAAATTAAATAAAAAAAGTACTTACCTGTAAAAAAATAAAAAAATAAAAAAACACTTACCTGCCGCCAAAACCTGTATAAAAGGAAAGAGAAAAACACTTAAGGAAAAAACCTGTAAAAGAGTGAAAGGAAATACTTACCTGTCCTAAAAACCTATATCAAAGGAAAAAGAAAAGCACTTAAGGAAAAATCCTGTAAAGAAAGGGAAAAGAGAAAAAAATTAAAACAAAGAAATACTTACTTGTTGAAAACCTGTATAAAAGGAAAAAGAAAGGTCGTACCTGACAGAGTCACATTAAGCCGGGCCAGTCTGAAGAAGGCACTACTCCGCCGAAACGTCACGTGGGCCCCGAGCTACTTCACCCAAGATATGGGCAATTTTTTGAACACCCGGGCAGGGTCTCCATCTCCCGGCCCCCATTGATGGACCGTGCACCCAGGACCCTTTAGGGGGACCTGCTTTACCTCATCCCTAACCAGCCTGTGCCTCGTGGGGGTGGGAGATGCCCCTGCCTGAGGTCCAGACCCTAACCCTAACCAGGGGGGGGTCTGAAACTTAAACCTTGAAAGGAAAAAAAACCCTAAGGGAAAACACCCTAGAGAAAAAATTAAATAAAAAAAGTACTTACCTGTAAAAAAATAAAAAAATAAAAAAACACTTACCTGCCGCCAAAACCTGTATAAAAGGAAAGAGAAAAACACTTAAGGAAAAAACCTGTAAAAGAGTGAAAGGAAATACTTACCTGTCCTAAAAACCTATATCAAAGGAAAAAGAAAAGCACTTAAGGAAAAATCCTGTAAAGAAAGGGAAAAGAGAAAAAAATTAAAACAAAGAAATACTTACTTGTTGAAAACCTGTATAAAAGGAAAAAGAAAGGTCGTACCTGACAGAGTCACATTAAGCCGGGCCAGTCTGAAGAAGGCACTACTCCGCCGAAACGTCACGTGGGCCCCGAGCTACTTCACCCAAGATATGGGCAATTTTTTGAACACCCGGGCAGGGTCTCCATCTCCCGGCCCCCATTGATGGACCGTGCACCCAGGACCCTTTAGGGGGACCTGCTTTACCTCATCCCTAACCAGCCTGTGCCTCGTGGGGGTGGGAGATGCCCCTGCCTGAGGTCCAGACCCTAACCCTAACCAGGGGGGGGTCTGAAACTTAAACCTTGAAAGGAAAAAAAACCCTAAGGGAAAACACCCTAGAGAAAAAATTAAATAAAAAAAGTACTTACCTGTAAAAAAATAAAAAAATAAAAAAACACTTACCTGCCGCCAAAACCTGTATAAAAGGAAAGAGAAAAACACTTAAGGAAAAAACCTGTAAAAGAGTGAAAGGAAATACTTACCTGTCCTAAAAACCTATATCAAAGGAAAAAGAAAAGCACTTAAGGAAAAATCCTGTAAAGAAAGGGAAAAGAGAAAAAAATTAAAACAAAGAAATACTTACTTGTTGAAAACCTGTATAAAAGGAAAAAGAAAGGTCGTACCTGACAGAGTCACATTAAGCCGGGCCAGTCTGAAGAAGGCACTACTCCGCCGAAACGTCACGTGGGCCCCGAGCTACTTCACCCAAGATATGGGCAATTTTTTGAACACCCGGGCAGGGTCTCCATCTCCCGGCCCCCATTGATGGACCGTGCACCCAGGACCCTTTAGGGGGACCTGCTTTACCTCATCCCTAACCAGCCTGTGCCTCGTGGGGGTGGGAGATGCCCCTGCCTGAGGTCCAGACCCTAACCCTAACCAGGGGGGGGTCTGAAACTTAAACCTTGAAAGGAAAAAAAACCCTAAGGGAAAACACCCTAGAGAAAAAATTAAATAAAAAAAGTACTTACCTGTAAAAAAATAAAAAAATAAAAAAACACTTACCTGCCGCCAAAACCTGTATAAAAGGAAAGAGAAAAACACTTAAGGAAAAAACCTGTAAAAGAGTGAAAGGAAATACTTACCTGTCCTAAAAACCTATATCAAAGGAAAAAGAAAAGCACTTAAGGAAAAATCCTGTAAAGAAAGGGAAAAGAGAAAAAAATTAAAACAAAGAAATACTTACTTGTTGAAAACCTGTATAAAAGGAAAAAGAAAGGTCGTACCTGACAGAGTCACATTAAGCCGGGCCAGTCTGAAGAAGGCACTACTCCGCCGAAACGTCACGTGGGCCCCGAGCTACTTCACCCAAGATATGGGCAATTTTTTGAACACCCGGGCAGGGTCTCCATCTCCCGGCCCCCATTGATGGACCGTGCACCCAGGACCCTTTAGGGGGACCTGCTTTACCTCATCCCTAACCAGCCTGTGCCTCGTGGGGGTGGGAGATGCCCCTGCCTGAGGTCCAGACCCTAACCCTAACCAGGGGGGGGTCTGAAACTTAAACCTTGAAAGGAAAAAAAACCCTAAGGGAAAACACCCTAGAGAAAAAATTAAATAAAAAAAGTACTTACCTGTAAAAAAATAAAAAAATAAAAAAACACTTACCTGCCGCCAAAACCTGTATAAAAGGAAAGAGAAAAACACTTAAGGAAAAAACCTGTAAAAGAGTGAAAGGAAATACTTACCTGTCCTAAAAACCTATATCAAAGGAAAAAGAAAAGCACTTAAGGAAAAATCCTGTAAAGAAAGGGAAAAGAGAAAAAAATTAAAACAAAGAAATACTTACTTGTTGAAAACCTGTATAAAAGGAAAAAGAAAGGTCGTACCTGACAGAGTCACATTAAGCCGGGCCAGTCTGAAGAAGGCACTACTCCGCCGAAACGTCACGTGGGCCCCGAGCTACTTCACCCAAGATATGGGCAATTTTTTGAACACCCGGGCAGGGTCTCCATCTCCCGGCCCCCATTGATGGACCGTGCACCCAGGACCCTTTAGGGGGACCTGCTTTACCTCATCCCTAACCAGCCTGTGCCTCGTGGGGGTGGGAGATGCCCCTGCCTGAGGTCCAGACCCTAACCCTAACCAGGGGGGGGTCTGAAACTTAAACCTTGAAAGGAAAAAAAACCCTAAGGGAAAACACCCTAGAGAAAAAATTAAATAAAAAAAGTACTTACCTGTAAAAAAATAAAAAAATAAAAAAACACTTACCTGCCGCCAAAACCTGTATAAAAGGAAAGAGAAAAACACTTAAGGAAAAAACCTGTAAAAGAGTGAAAGGAAATACTTACCTGTCCTAAAAACCTATATCAAAGGAAAAAGAAAAGCACTTAAGGAAAAATCCTGTAAAGAAAGGGAAAAGAGAAAAAAATTAAAACAAAGAAATACTTACTTGTTGAAAACCTGTATAAAAGGAAAAAGAAAGGTCGTACCTGACAGAGTCACATTAAGCCGGGCCAGTCTGAAGAAGGCACTACTCCGCCGAAACGTCACGTGGGCCCCGAGCTACTTCACCCAAGATATGGGCAATTTTTTGAACACCCGGGCAGGGTCTCCATCTCCCGGCCCCCATTGATGGACCGTGCACCCAGGACCCTTTAGGGGGACCTGCTTTACCTCATCCCTAACCAGCCTGTGCCTCGTGGGGGTGGGAGATGCCCCTGCCTGAGGTCCAGACCCTAACCCTAACCAGGGGGGGGTCTGAAACTTAAACCTTGAAAGGAAAAAAAACCCTAAGGGAAAACACCCTAGAGAAAAAATTAAATAAAAAAAGTACTTACCTGTAAAAAAATAAAAAAATAAAAAAACACTTACCTGCCGCCAAAACCTGTATAAAAGGAAAGAGAAAAACACTTAAGGAAAAAACCTGTAAAAGAGTGAAAGGAAATACTTACCTGTCCTAAAAACCTATATCAAAGGAAAAAGAAAAGCACTTAAGGAAAAATCCTGTAAAGAAAGGGAAAAGAGAAAAAAATTAAAACAAAGAAATACTTACTTGTTGAAAACCTGTATAAAAGGAAAAAGAAAGGTCGTACCTGACAGAGTCACATTAAGCCGGGCCAGTCTGAAGAAGGCACTACTCCGCCGAAACGTCACGTGGGCCCCGAGCTACTTCACCCAAGATATGGGCAATTTTTTGAACACCCGGGCAGGGTCTCCATCTCCCGGCCCCCATTGATGGACCGTGCACCCAGGACCCTTTAGGGGGACCTGCTTTACCTCATCCCTAACCCTAACCCTAACCCCCTAACCCTAACCCTTTCCTAACACCTAACCAGCCAGTGCCTCATGGGATTGGTGGTGCCCCTGCCCATTGCCTCTCTCCCTAACTATGGGGAGCCCCCCACCCACTACCTTTTCCTAACCCTAACCCCTTTGCCCCCCTCCCCCTCCCCTTCTAGCCCTAACCTTAAGGGAGCCCTATGAACCTAAATTAAGAGAAAAAAGACAAGAAAGGTCAGAAAAAAGACAGAGTACAAAAGGAAAGGATTTACAGGAAGGGGGTGCCATAAAAGAAAAATACAGTACAAAGGACGGGATGTCTAACGAGAAGGGGGTGCCATTTAAAGAAATATAAGAAAGAATAAAGAAAAGAACACAAGAGGAATAAAGAGAAATAATAAAGAACAACAGAAAGGGAAAAAGAACAACAGAGATAAAAAGAGAAAGACAAAGAAAAACAGAAAGAGTAAAGAGCAGGAATAAAGAACAACAGAAATACAAAGAGAAAGATAAAGAAAAACAAAGAATAAAGAACAAGTATAAAGAAAAACAGAAATACAAAGAGAAAGGTAAAGAAAAACAAAGAATAAAGAACAAGTATAAAGAAAAACAGAAATACAAAGAGAAAGGTAAAGAAAAACAAAGAATAAAGAACAAGTATAAAGAAAAACAGAAATACAAAGAGAAAGGTAAAGAAAAACAGAAAGAACAAAGAACAACAGAAAAAGGGAGAGCTAAAGCAGAAAAAACTGAGAACAAGTAAAAACTAAGAAACAGAAAAAGTTAAGAAAAACAGAAATGAAAAACAAGAGTATAAAAGGCCCAGAGTGGCGAAATTGAACACAAGAGCGGGTGGGCCAGCCTGAAGAAGGCTAAATTAAGCCGAAACGTCGCGAATGGCCCAACCCCAGTGCACTACACCCGCTTAAGGGTAATTTTTTGAACAGGGGGCACCAACACCAGTCCCAATGATGGCCCGTGCACTCAGGTTCCGGCATAGCCGGGCCTGCTCATTTCCTAACACCACCCCTCAGGAAGATTCTCCTGAACCAGAACCCGAACCAACGTCACCTAAAGACCAGAGAGTGAGAAGGGTCCTCGACGCTCTTCACGTGACCTCCACTGGGGAGAAGTCACCTCCACCCACTCAGCCTCCACAGCCTTCGGAGGACATGGAGATCGAGGTAATGGACCTCACACAGGGGGAATTCACCCCCACCAAATCCAAGGGAGGCAGAAGAACAGCGCCCAAACCCCCGACAGCTTCACACTCCAGCCTGCCACGCACCACTCAGGATAGACTGAAATCCTGCGTGCAGACCCGCCTCCAAACGAGGAGAATTGAGGAATCCTCCTTGTCTCCTCCCTCTTCACCAGGTTCACCTATTCAGCAAACGCACCCTCCAACGAGACACCCGAACACGCAGAAGAAACTGCAAGACTGGAGTCTTCACATCAGAGAAACATCACTCATCATGGGTGACTCGAATGTGTGTAAACTCCCATCCTTTTCAGCACCAGGAATACAAATTGACAGTTTTCCCGGGGCGAAATGGTGCCACGCACAAGCCCTTTTGGAAAAAGCGACCTGCGACGAAGATTTGGAAACACTGGTGTTATCTTTTGGCCTAAACAATAGGTCACAAAGAGACAAAGACACACCGGTCACAGAGCTGAAAAAGGCACTGCAGACAGCCCAGGAAAGATTTCCTGAGGCCGACATCTACATTCCAGCTATTAACTTCTCCTCAGCTCTGCCCCGGAATGAGCAGGAAACACTGCTGCACTTGAACACTTTTATTGCAGGTCTGGACGAACACATACCCACTCTTCCTGATTCAATGTTCCACACAGAAAAGGACAATATCCACTGGACTGATAAGACAGCGAAGTGTATGTTGGAGCATTGGAGTAACTATGTAAATGTGGTGTCCCCATGAACCCAGCCAACAGGGAGGGGGTAAGTTGTGACAATTGCAACAGTGTCATTAATTTATCTAAACACTTTCAGCCTTCCACTGCTCAGCGGACCCTTTTAAGTAGGGGCCTTAATTTTATTCCCACAAAAGGCCACAATAAAAATTTCCTATTACAATGTAGATACGACATTCAACAATATCACAGAAGGGTCAAATTGGCTATACATTATGGGGATAAGTCTGATACAGAACCCCAACCCTTCACTCCCAAATCTGATTGGTCTCCTCCCTTGGGCCAGCTTCCACATGAGGTGTCCACCTTGGTGAAAGCTGATTATGAATATTTTGATAATCATTTCCATATTGACCGCATCAAACCTAACTTAAAGGCTCTAAAAGAACTAAGAGAAAACAAACAAATAATTATAAAACCGGCAGACAAAGGAAGTGCTGTGGTCATCCTGGACAGAGATCAATATTTACAGGAGGGCTACAGACAACTAAATGATACAACATACTACTCAAAATTGAAGAAACCCATCTATTTGGACACACTGCCTATTGTGGAGAAAATAATTAATAATCTTTATCAAAAGAAATTCATTAATATGAAACAAAAAAACTATTTGTTAGGCTCCTCTGAGCCAAGAGGAAGGCTGTTTTATTTGCTACCCAAAATCCACAAAGACCCGGCAAAGTGGTCTGTACCATTCCAGGTGCCCCCCGGGCGTCCCATTGTATCTGACTGTGAAAGTGAAACATACCACACGCAGAATACCTGGACTTTTTCCTGAATCCCTTGTCCACAAAGCATGACAGTTATATTAAAGATACATATGACTTTGTGGAGAAGGTGAAACAGGCAGAGGTACCCCCAGACTCATTTCTCTTCTCGATTGACATTGACAGCCTTTACACCAATATTGACATTAAGGAGGGAATGAACTCCATTAGGAATATTTTCCACAAATATCCAGAAAAGAAAAGGCCAGAAAAAGAATTATTACAATTATTGGAAATCAATCTGACAAGAAATGACTTTGAGTTCAACGGGGACTTCTTCTTACAAATAAAAGGGACAGCCATGGGCAAGAAATTTGCCCCAGCATACGCCAACATATTCATGGCTGAATGGGAAACTGCAGCCCTGGCAAAATGTATTAAAAAACCATTGTATTACTACAGGTTTCTTGACGACATCTGGGGAGTATGGCCTCATTCTGAACAAGATTTTGAAACGTTTCTAAGCACTCTGAATGATCACAATGACTCAATTAAACTTAAATCCACAATTAGCGACTCCACAATTGACTTCTTGGACACAACCACCTTTAAAGGCCCAAATTTTTCACAGACCCACAAATTGGACATCAAAGTGTTTTTCAAACCCACGGACACACATGCATTGTTGTTTAAAACAAGCTTCCACCCGAAACATACCTTTGCTGGTCTAATTAAGTCCCAATTATTGCGATTCCACAGAATCTGCACCCAGCGGACTGATTTCAGAGCAGCGACCAAAATTCTATTTGCAGCTCTCGCCACTAGGGGGTACTGTCGCTCTTTCCTTAGGAAATGTTTTAAATCATTCCTACAGACCAAACCCATTGATCTGACCCCTATCCTACCAGTGATTGTGACATATGCCCCATCAACATGCAAACTGATCAGAGTGATTAAGAGCAACTTTCAGGATCTTGTACAGAAAACCCAATTACTGGGTGATCATAAGGTGATAGCGGCCTTTAGGAGGAATAAAAACCTGAGGGATTTCCTCATTAAGGCAAAACTTTCACCTCTCTCTGAGCCCAAACTCAGAGACCAAGGGCAATTTTTTAAGCACCAAACATGGTTGCGCAGCTTCTCAAATGGAAATGTATTCCACTCACAGTGTAACGGTTCTCCACGCTCCAAGAACTGTGTTTATGTGATTACTTGCAGCGAATGTGGCATCCAATATGTTGGTGAGACAGGCAACACACTTCTGACCAGATTCACCCAGCACAGGTATAATGTGTTAAGGAAAAAGAACACACACACATATCTGGTGAAACACTTCCTGTCACATGGCTGGAAATCTGTCAGAGCAACAGTGATACAGGCAAACCCCAGATGGACAGCTCAGCAGAGGAGGAAGGCTGAAAGAGGCTGGATTGCCAAATTAGACACTGTACACCCTAAGGGGTTAAATGAAAAAAGTTTTTAAAGGGACATAAAGTCCACACAATGTACATAATTGTCGTTTATTAGTGTCTTGTTGTTGCTATGCTTGTTGCCATGCTTGTCATATTCATCATCATCATTGCTGTTACCATCATTCCACCTGTCTCTGTATATATTTGCTGAAGCACCCTGACCATGAGGTTTATCCTAACCTTAACCGGTTCTAAACCTGCGCTGGATTTAACCTTATCCTTGATACCCAGCCCTGAGTTCAATCCTGACCCTAACCACTTTGAACCCTATATTGGTTTGACCCTTGACCCCAAAAAACTTTCCCCCCCCTCCCCTCTCTCCCTCTCTCTTAAACCACCCCCCCTCCCCTCTCTCCCTCTCTCTTACCCCTTTCTCTCGCTCTCCCTCCCTCCCTCCCTCCTCCCCTCCCTCCCCATCTGGAAGCCTCATGCTCAGGATGCTAAAACAATCCCTTCTCAGGGCACCAAGTTGGGGACATGGTTCCTTGAGCCGGGAGCAAGGATGGCCTGCGCATTGGTGCTCGATTGCCTTTGGGGTGCCATTAAGAAACAAATATAAACAAAGTGTTGAAAGAAAAAGAGAAAAACAAGTGTAAACAAAGAGAACAACAGTGGGACAAACAAAGATATGAAAGAAAGCAAAGTGAAAAGACAAGTAAGTCACGTAAAAAGAAAAAGAGAGAACCCAAGAAAGGGAAAACAAATAGAGAAAAAAAGAAGTGAAAGACAAAGAGAAACAAAGACAAAAGGAAACACAGAAAGAAAGCAAAGTGAAAAGACAAGCAAGTCACGTAGAAAGAAAAAGAGAGAACCCAAGAAAGGGAAAACAAATAGAGAAAAAGAAGTGAAAGACAAAGAGAAACAAAGAAAAAAGGAAACAGAAAGAAAGCACGTAAAAAGAAAAAGAGAGAACCCAAGAAGTGGGAGGAGCAAAGCAACAGTATAAAAGCCAAGACGGCACACAACACCAGACACACTGAGCTCGGCCTGAAGAAGGCGAAAAAACGCCGAAACGTCGCGAAGAGCTCAGTAGATGCGCATAAACCCAAGATGGGCAATTTTTTGAACTGGGGCAGGGGTACCACTATCCTGTCCCACGGTGGAGAGTGCATCTCAGGGAACCGGCGATTGCTGGTTCCCTGATCTTTTTTCAACACCCTAACCCTAAGCATTGTTTTAGCTTTAAAACATGCAAAATCCATGTTTAAAAATTATAAATAAAAGCACCAAAAATGAATAAGCAACAAAAAAATTAAAAAACCATCAAAAAAAATACCAAAAAAATATTTAAAATCATTTCATAAAATACTAAAAACAATTTAAAACACAGTTTTATCTAAAACATTCAGTGTGGTTAAAAAAGGATTAAAAAACGTTAAAAACAATTTTGTATTATTTGACTATATACATATTTTCTATTTTCTCTATTTTTTCATTATTGTAGGCAAGGCTGCATAACTTTAAAACGTCAGTTCATTGAAAACTGCATTTTTAGTTTAGTTCGTCAGAGGCTATATAAGGAGAGGAGTGCAGAACACCCTCATTCTTTCCCTGACAGCCAAAGGAGCAACATCTCCAGATTATTCACAGCAGCCACTTTTTCTGTTTGTACCGCATGTGCCCTGGCCTGAAGAAGACCCTGTGGGGTCGAAACGTTGCCCCGGGCACACTACCATTGGGCCTATTTTGAATTTATTAATTTTTTTATTTTATTTTATTTTACATTAAAAAAAACAGTTTTTTCTTTTTTCATTTTCCTTTTTTGCACTACAAATTAGATACGTTATCATTTATACCTACATTCATAAATAACAAACAAACAATTTTATTAAACTATAATACCAAAGGCTGCATCATCCACACAAAACTTTATTATTAGATAACAAAGGCTTCATCACAGACAAAACAAAACTAACAACACAATACGACAACACAAAATGGTCTGCCTGGATGAGGACCAGGATTGGATCCCTGTACGGTACCGGGGACGGCGTCTAGCGCCTGGTGGCCGTAACAGGCAGTGGAGTAGCAGGAGGGCCCAGGGGAAGGACCGTGCACCTCAGCGTCCCTTCGGGGACCGGAACACTTTTCCTCTCCCTAACCTTTCCCCTTTCCCCTAATAACCCCAATTGGCTTTATGTCCAACCCTAATTTCAGGTTGGAATATTTAAATATTTTAATCTTATGTAAAGGGGTTGAACTAATGACAGTAAATTCATTATTGTAACGTCAAAGTATAAATATAAAATTATACACTCAAATATTAAGTAAGTACTCACACTAATAAATAAATAAATAAATAAGTTTAAATAGTGTATAATTTCAGTTCATGTTGTATAATTCATTGTAGTATAATGTCAAGCCCTAATTTTAAAAGGACACAGGGAAACTGGAAAAACATTTAAAAAGAATGGTTTAAAACGCACTACAGACCAGAGGGTATAAAAGGAGCGCAGGCAGGAGAGAGAGCTCATTCTGCTTTCGACAGCCAAACAGTGCACATCTCCAGCAGCCAGCCATTGTTTTGAGCGCTTGGATTTTTGTTGGTTTTATTTTCTTTCATGCCTCACAGGCCTGAGGAAGACCTTTTAAGGTCGAAACGTTGCCTGAGGCACGTTTGATTTTTTTCAACCGGAAAACACGGTTTTTTGTTTTTAGGGATTTTCAAGCCCCTGTGTTCTCTTTTAGTTGTTTGCAGAATTTTTTATTTTTGTTTATACTAAACAACCGAATACACGGTTTTCTTTTAAGGGATTTTTAAGCCTTCGGGCTCTCTTTTCGTTGTTTGGGACCGAATTTACGGTATTTTAGTTTCAGGGATTTTTAAGCCTTTGGGCTCTCTTTTAGTTGTTTGGAACCGAATTTACGGTGTTTTATTTTAAGGGATTTTGAAGCCTTTGGGCTCTCTTTTAGTTGTTTAAAAACAATTTTGTTTTATTTCATTTATATTTAAAATAGTAAATTAAAAACCACTCGTCATGGCGGACGAGTGGCAAGTAGTCCGCTACGGAAGACGACGCCAACGTCTCTTCCTTGAGAACCCAGACAGGGATCGGGGGTTCTCCCGTGGGATGGCCCGTGCACCTTCCTTCTACCCTCGTAGGAGGAATCAATTCCCCTACCCCATCTTACCTTCTCCTAACCCCTAACCCTATACTTATTTTCCACCCTAATTTACGTATAAATTCTTTACAAATCCTACCATGTGAATTCATGGATTTCTTTTTTTCACATTCTGTCTCTCACAGTTGAAGTGTACCTCTGGTGCAAATTACTGACCTCTGTCATCATTTTAAGTGGGGGAACTTGCAGAATCGGTGGCTGACTAAATACTTTTTTGCCCCACTGTATATATATATATATATATATATATATATATATATATATATATATATATAGCACCACCAAGGCTGGAGACGGAGCAATACTGGAAGAGCATATGGGAGAAGGATGCAACCCATAACGGCAATGCTCAGTGGCTGGAGGATCTGAGGGCAGACCACAGCGACCTCCCTGAACAGGGTCCAGTAACCATCACAGTGGCAGATATCCAAGAAAGGGTCTCCAGTATGAAGAGTTGGACAGCACCAGGGCCCGACATAGTTCACGCCTACTGGCTGAAGAAGCTAACTGCACTCCACGAGCGTCTGGCAGCACAAATGAACCAGCTGCTAGTTAACGAGAGACACCCGGAATGGCTAACTGAAGGCCGGACGGTCCTGATCCCCAAGGACCCCAAGAAGGGACCAGTCCCCTCCAACTACCGACCAATAACCTGCCTCAGTACTACATGGAAGCTCCTGTCAGGCATCATATCGGCTAAGATGAACAGGCACATGGGTCAATACATGAGCGGGACAGAAAGGAATTGGCAAGAATACCAGAGGCGCAAAACACCAGCTACTGGTAAACAGAACAATCAGCCGAGACTGCAAGACCAGACTGACCAACCTGTGCACTGCCTGGATTGATTACAAGAAGGCCTGTGACTCAATGCCCCACAGCTGGATACTGGAATGCCTAGAATTGTACAAGATCAATGGGACCCTAAGAGCCTTCATCAGGAACTCAATGGGGATGTGGCGTACAACACTAGAGGCCAACTCCAAGCCCATAGCACAAGTCACCATCAAGTGCGGGATCTACCAAGGAGATGCTCTGTCCCCACTGCTGTTCTGCATAGGCCTGAACCCCCTCAGTGAGATCATTAACAAGACTGGCTACGGATACCGACTACGGAACGGAGCAGTTGTCAGCCACCTCCTGTACATGGATGACATCAAGCTGTATGCCAAGAGTGAACGAGACATCGATTCACTGATCCACACTACCAGGCTATACAGCAATGACATTGGAATGTCGTTCGGACTGGAGAAGTGTAGTCGGATGGTAACAAAGAGAGGGAAGGTAGTCAGAACTGAGGGGATTGAACTACCAGAAGGCAACATTGCAGACATAGAGGACAGTTACAAGTACTTGGGGATCCCGCAGGCGAATGGGAACCATGAAGAGGCCGCTAGAAAAGCTGCAACCACCAAGTACCTGCAGAGGGTCAGGCAAGTCCTGAGGAGTCAGCTGAATGGTAAGAACAAGATCCGGGCCATCAACACGTACGCCCTGCCCGTGATCCCCTGCCCGTGATCAGGTACCCTGCTGGGGTAATAGGCTGGCCAAAGGAGGAGATAGAAGCCACTGACATAAAGACAAGAAAGCTCCTTACCATGCATGGAGGGTTTCACCCCAAGTCCAGCACCCTGAGGCTGTACGCTAAGCGGAAGGAAGGGGGCCGGGGACTGGTGAGTGTCAGCACCACAGTCCAGGATGAGACAACGAACATCCAAGAATACATTGGGAAGATGGCCCCAACTGACCGAGTGCTCAGTGAATACCTCAGGCAGCAGAAACCCAAGAAAGAGGAGGGAGACGAGGAACCATCATGGAAGTACAGGGCCCTGCACGGTATGTACCACCGGCAGATAGAGGAGGTGGCTGATATCCACAAATCCTACCAGTGGATGGACAAAGCTGGACTGAAAGACAGCACAGAGGCACTAATCATGGCAGCACAAGAACAAGCTCTGAGCACAAGATCCATAGAGGCTGGGGTCTATCACACCAGGCAAGACCCCAGGTGCAGGCTGTGTAAAGATGCCCCAGAGACAATCCAGCACATAACAGCAGGGTGCAAGATGCTAGCAGGCAAGGCATACATGGAACGCCATAACCAAGTGGCCGGCATAGTGTACAGGAACATCTGTGCCGAGTATAACCTGGAAGTCCCGAGGTCAAAATGGGAGATGCCCCCAAGGGTGGTGGAGAATGACCGAGCTAAGATCCTGTGGGACTTCCAGATACAGACGGACAAAATGGTGGTGGCTAACCAACCGGACATAGTGGTGGTAGACAAACAGAAGAAGATGGCCGTAGTGATCGATGTAGCGGTTCCGAATGACAGCAATATCAGGAAGAAGGAACACGAGAAGCTGGAGAAATACCAAGGGCTCAGAGAAGAGCTCGAGAGGATGTGGAGGGTGAAGGTAACGGTGGTCCCCGTGGTAATCGGAGCACTAGGTGCGGTGACTCCCAAGCTAGGCGAGTGGCTCCAGCAGATCCCGGGAATAACATCGGAGATCTCTGTCCAGAAGAGCGCAGTCCTGGGAACAGCTAAGATACTGCGCAGGACCCTCAAGCTCCCAGGCCTCTGGTAGAGGACCCGAGCTTGAAGGATAAACCGCCCGCAGGGGCGTGCTGGGTGTTTTTATATATGTGTGTGTGTGTATCTATATATATATATATATATATATATATATATATATATATATGTATATGTATGTAAAAAACACCCAGCACGCCCCTGCGGGCGGTTTATCCTTCAAGCTCGGGTCCTCTACCAGAGGCCTGGGAGCTTGAGGGTCCTGCGCAGTATCTTAGCTGTTCCCAGGACTGCGCTCTTCTGGACAGAGATCTCCGATGTTATTCCCGGGATCTGCTGGAGCCACTCACCTAGCTTGGGAGTCACCGCACCTAGTGCTCCGATTACCACGGGGACCACCGTTACCTTCACCCTCCACATCCTCTCGAGCTCTTCTCTGAGCCCTTGGTATTTCTCCAGCTTCTCGTGTTCCTTCTTCCTGATATTGCTGTCATTCGGAACCGCTACATCGATCACTAGGGCCGTCTTCTTCTGTTTGTCTACCACCACTATGTCCGGTTGGTTAGCCACCACCATTTTGTCCGTCTGTATCTGGAAGTCCCACAGGATCTTAGCTCGGTCATTCTCCACCACCCTTGGGGGCATCTCCCACTTTGACCTCGGGACTTCCAGGTTATACTCGGCACAGATGTTCCTGTACACTATGCCGGCCACTTGGTTATGGCGTTCCATGTATGCCTTGCCTGCTAGCATCTTGCACCCTGCTGTTATGTGCTGGATTGTCTCTGGGGCATCTTTACACAGCCTGCACCTGGGGTCTTGCCTGGTGTGATAGACCCCAGCCTCTATGGATCTTGTACTCAGAGCTTGTTCTTGTGCTGCCATGATTAGTGCCTCTGTGCTGTCTTTCAGTCCAGCTTTGTCCAGCCACTGGTATATATGGTATATACATATATATGTATATATATATGTGTATATACATATATATGTATATATATATATGTGTATATACATATATATGTATATATACGTATATATATATGTGTATATACATATATATGTATATACATATACATGTATGTATGTATATATGTATATGTATATATACATATATATATATATGTATATGTATATGTATATGTATGTGTGTGTATATATATGTGTATGTGTGTGTGTATATATGTATATATATATATGTGTGTGTATGTTTGTTTACTTAGGAAAATGAAGAAAGGTTGATTGTATTTCGGTAACTGCAACTACTGTTGTTTTCTTTTTTCAATAAAAATATATTCTTTTTTTTCTTTTTGTGTCCCGTTTGGATCTTTAGCCATCAGAATTGTTGTCTTAAGGCCAAGAAAGATGCCAAGCGGATTTATTTTACCAAGCGGATCATCATGGCCTTGCCATATTGGTCCATTTGATTGACCTTTATTATAATTATGAATTTATTTTATTGCTACAAATGGGACAGACATGACTGGAGGATAGGACAGGGAGAAAGAATGAAAGAAAGAGAGGGAGAGAAAGAAAACCAAAGGGGAGAAGAGACGGTGAGAAGGGGGGGAAGAAAGAAAAAAAAACCAAAAAAAAAACCAAACAAAACACCTGGATCACCTGTATGGAGAAAAAAAACAGAAGAGAAAGCAAACAACAAAGAGCAACATAATAAAAAAAACAGCACCATCACAATAAACTAGCTAGCAGTAGATATCAGTAGATACTAAATAATAAACGATATTGTGCAGCACGCAAGATAGACAGCGCACAATGTGCTTTGAGGCAGCAGCCAAGAAAGCTGTAGTCCGCGTCTGTGAATATCTGTGTGTACACCTGTGTGCATACCTGTGTGGATCAGCATGCTTGTATTCCAAAGGTTTCTCCATGTAACGATCTGCTAGGGAGTGTGGGGAGCCACAGTCCCGTCCTCCAGGGTATGAAGCAGGTATGGAGGAGATCAAAACTCCAGACATCCAGAGGCCCCCAGAACACAAGAGACCAAGGAAGACCAACAGAGGGGCAGCCGCGCCACTGTCCCAGTAAGAGCTGAGGAGAGTCCCAGATGAGGGCTCACTCAGCAGCCGCGGAGCAGAAGCCAGGGGGAGTTGCAGTGACGCGCCCTTGAGCTCCGCCAGCAGCCAGCTGTGCCTGAGTGACCGAGCCCCAGGCCGAGAGGCCGGGGGCACCCCACCTCCGAAGTGGCCCGAGCGAGCCCCAGGCTCCAGGCCCCGATAAGCGGCCGCCAAGGAGTGAGCCGGTGTGTACCCGGACGCCCATCCCCAGACACAAAGAACCACCAACGCACCGATACCTGAGGGAGTCCGCCACTGGCAGGGGAAGTGGTGGTGGGTGGAGATAGGCCTCCAAACCTTGGAGGGCCTGAGATGTCCCCAGAGAGGTGGCGTCTGATACCCAACCTGACATATAGACACAGACATACAGGCACACACAGACACAAACATCCATTCCCACCCTCATGCTCTCATATGCACTTACTCCACACTCAACCAACGTGGAGACAGACATAAAGAGACGCTGTACACACGATCACACTCCCCAAGCATACTCTACGAACCGGGTCTAGGTACCCTTGCCCCTGGAGGGGGGAACTGCACCCAGACCCAGGTGGTGTTACCCTTTTCCCTGCGGTGGGGGGAGGCAGACCGCCTTGACTCCGTAGCAACAGGGAGGCCCCACACTCCAGACCGCAGTCGGACGGCCAACTCCTCCTAGCCCCCCCCGCTCCAGCAGGCCGCAGAGAATGGGGGTGAGAGAAGACTCCAAACCTCCCTCCACCCGCTCATATGTAGTGTTGATGCATGTGTGTTCTAAGGTGCAATTAAAACCCAAGAGGGCATGGAGCTACCTGCCAATAAAAATATTTTCAAAAAAAATATATATATATTAGCCGAACATCATGAAGTCTGTATGTGTTTCACAGTGTCGAACAACCTTTGTACAGTTAAAGCCAGCAATTACTACATGACGGAAACACCAACGTTATTTCTTTTATGTGTTTATACACAGGTCACGCTGATTACTGAACAAAAACCCAAAGATCAGCTGTTAATGGAATTTATTTGCTCTCTCTCCTCCTTAAACATGTTTTTAATGTTAGTTATAATTCAGAATTGGCGACGGAAACACGTAGGACACATAAGAACATCAGGAAATAAAACCCTGATAAATAAAACCTCAGTAAAAGAAGTCAGCGGGGGTTATTACAGCTGTGTACCGGGGCCTGCGCTTTGTCGGTGGTAATAACAGCTCGATTGCTTGCGAGGCGAGCGGGTCTATCCCATGCTTTGCCGTAAGACTGGGCAGACATCTCCGAAATCATCGAAGCACTTTTGCAAAGAGGCTGTATCGTGACAAACCGACCAGACACATGAAGATTAAACCACTACATTCTCAGCTAAAAAAATATTAAAACGGTATTTGGTGACACACAAACAGGGTTTTTCAAAGTTCAGTTCTGTTAGTTTCCACATGCCGGTTGTTGTGTGCTAAAAACAATGGCCACCAGGCCAAAGCAATGGTTTTGACTCGATCAGCGTTAACCTCGCCCCCTGAGTTTGATGGGTGAGGTTGACAGATAAAATGATTTCATGGTGAGACCTGAAGGAGTCAACTGTGCCAAAATGAATTAATTAAATACACCATTAAATAATTATTTAAATGTGGCAATAATTAATTAAAATGTGAAATAAATAAATAATTAATTAAATGTGTCATTAATTAATTAAATATGTCAATAATGAATTAATTTCATGTGTCGTAAATATTTATGTAATTAATTATTTCCGATTTTAATTAATTATTGCCACATTTAATTAATTATTTAATGGTGTATTTAATTAATTCATTATGGCAGTCCTGGCGTTCCATAGTATACAGGGTGTAGTTTTTTTTTATTTTTGCCCAAGCCCAGGCTGTATGTAATTATGCTAATCACACACAAATTTTAAAAACAAATGCCTCATTTTGCATAGCTTCCACCTCAAGTCACCAAAGTAGATCTGACAGACCGGGGCATGAACACAGGACATCTTAGGGTGTCCTCTGGTGTCTGGCACCAGGATCCTTTGGGTGGTTTGCATGGTGGGGACACTTTCTAGTGGAACCCATGGATGCTTAGCAGTTCATACAGTCGGTTGGAGCACTTTATCCTGTAGAAGATGACATTACCATAGGAGGTGCAACAATCTTTAGGTGGATATTAATTTACGTCAAATATTAACCCACATGAACCAGTACACAATGTTTTCCAGCACTAGATAATCAATGTTTATATATCAAAGTATATACTCTGAACTTTATTTATTACAAAAACAGGACCGACATTTGATTAAAAAATATATTCGTGTACACGACACTTGGGTAACCAAGGAAGTTAACTCTGAGATTTTTGAAAAAGAAAGATGAGGTTATAAACTGTTTGAGACAGACCAATCTTTTCCTTCGGTACAGTTAAAACAGTGTAAAAGTATAAGCAGAGTGCAGATTAATACCAAAACACATTTTGATATTTCAAAATATTTCAATATTTCTCCTGTTAGGTTTTTTGCACCTGTTCAGGCAGGGAACCCTTCAACCTTTTTTTTAAACATCTGTAGAGTAGGAGCTCCACCCTGCTCTGATGAACCAGGGCTGAAAGGGGGAAGCCTTGCAAACGTTAAAGATTGTACTTGCATATTGGGTTAAAGGTTAAATTTACCATGTACAGAACATTTTGTTCCATCACTTTGGTTTCATGCAAATGTTTATGGCTTCAACCTGGTCCCAGCTGAGCAGACACGTGGTCTTGGGTAAAAACCCCAGGCATGTGATTTCATTGTTTACCCAAAATAATGTCCTGGCCTTATATACACACATAGAAGAGCGAATACAATACACACATGCTGAGATGAGATTTATAAGATGAGATGGATGGATCAGACCAGGTTACTTACTGAAAGTCAACGCTGCTTCTTGTAGATGCATATTATCAGTGTGTCTCTTATTTTATTTGTTAATTAGTCTGGCCCACTTCCCACAGACACAAGTAAGAGTCGTGGAACACAGGCCAGGTGCCACATTACATAAGCAACACACATACTTCTTGCAACCTTGTTGTCATTATGCAAATGCATGGGGCTTGCGTTTCAGGTTACTTGCCAGCAATGACAGCCTGCCCAGAAATTATTCCTTGACTGCGGTTGAAAATGCCGGTGTTTCTACTATAAAATTCAATTCAATTCAATTCAATTTCTTTATTGTCCCACAAGGGGAAATTAGTTTAGCAGCAGGAGGATAAGAACAAACAGAACAATACTATAAAACAATAATAACAATAATAATGATAGAAAATTCAAGGACAATTATTTGCAATTAAGGAGACAAGACGCAGTAGGGATAAAAGAGACCTGGAGTCTTTTAGTCCTCCTCGGAGGTACTCTAAAACGGCAGCCGGAAGGCAACAACTCAAACTCACTGTGAAGTGGATGGTTCACAAAAGTATGTTTTAGCCCCCAAAAATAGCAACAAGACAATTCCCCACAAGCCCGCCAATCTAATTTGGGATGAGGGGTGACTCTTGTAGCCACAAGAGGTCTTTTCATGTAAAATATTTGGCTGTTGCCCAGCAATTTCCCAGTAATCCATGATGATTTTGACCCTAGGAACTCTAGATTACAGGAAACAACAAATATTTTTATCCCCCAGTGAATTTTTAGCAATTGAAACACAACAAATTCTACACTCTAGAAGTTAGTTTTAATTGAGTATTTCTTTCCTTTCTAAATTTGGGTATACACTGTGTGATCTTTTTCAATTGTGTTATTCAGCTCTTGCTCAAAGTGTACGACTGAATCGCAGGGGTTAAAGTTTGTAGGTCACGATGCATGTTCCCACATTATACGACCCGATGCTCTGATGCGACCTGAGCGCTCACACCGTGCTTACAAATGTTGGGCAATTGTGGCTCAAGACTTGGGAGTTCGCCTTGTAATCGGAAGGTTGCCAGTTCGAGCCCCGGCTTGGACAGTCTCGGTCGTTGTGTCCTTGGGCAACACTTCACCAGTAGGCAACGGGTGGTGGTCAGAGGGCCTGGTGGCGCCAGTGTTCAGCAGCCTCGCTTCTGTCAGTGCACCCCAGGGCAGCTGTGGCTACATGTAGCTTGCCATCACCAGTGTGTGAATGTGTGCATGACTGGATGTGTAAAGCGCTTTGGGGTCCTTAGGGACTAGTAAAGCGCTATACAAATACAGGCCATTTACCAAAGCTTACATTATATAGCTAATATATATCACAAAATCTGTGTCTCGCTCTCCCTCTCTGTCTTTCACTCACACAGACACACACCCACAACCACCATCAACTTTGCTATATTGCTAATGAAAAACATAATTAAGCAGCAATGTCCATCCAACTCTTTTCACAGTTGTTGCAGTCGTGATAATTTTGTGAGACCACACCGAAAAGGCTCGGACAAGCTTGCCAAAGTTCTACAAGTTGGGCCTCCATCGCTTACTCCAGACCACACTGCTGCACTGCCATGCTACTCCATCTTTTTCGCTTCCATTTCTGTGTTTGCACATGCATGTGTGAGAGGTTGCATTAAGTACTCATGACACTGCTTCAACAGTGCGATACCCTCACGAGGGGTGACCAGGATTTCAAACAGGTTTGATTGTCTTCTGACCGTGTGACTCGTTTGGATGGGTTGACTGTTTATTTGGAAGGGTCTTGTCTCTTAAAAAAACATGCCAGCACAACTTAGATTTGCAAAGACACTACAAGACTTCAGGAACTATGTCCCCTGGACAGACGGGACTAAAGGGGAGATATGTGGCCAAAATGCACAGCAGCACATTTGAAGAAAACCAAACACAACCTATCAGCAGAAACACCTCATACCAGCTGTGAAGCATGGTGTGGCACCTTGCAGTCATTGGATTGCCCATGAACTCCTCTGTGTACTGAAGTATTCTAGAGTCAGATGTGTGACCATCCATCCAACAGCTAAAGCTTCGCTGAAATTGGGTCATGTAACAGGACAATGATCCCAAGCACAGCAGTAAATCTAAAGCACAATGGCTGAAAAAGAAAAGAATCAAGGTGTTGCAATGATCCAGTCAAAAGTCCAGGTGTCAGCCTGAGGTCCTTAACAGACCTGTGCATAAGCAAATCCACTTACCTGTTTAAAAAAATGCTGAAACTATAAGCCGGTGGAATGTAATATTATTTTAAAACAATGTCAAAGGGCTGTAGGCTGCTTCTACAACTGCCGACTGCTGCCAAGTGTTAAGCAGAAGAGGACAAAAAAGAAAAAACATCTTGATGAAATAAAATCTTTTCTCGTCTCGTGCATTGCATTTTATTTTTCACATTTTATTTTGTCACCAAACTGGTAAACTATCTGATGCTCCGTTAACAAAAGCAGCCGACTCTTTGTGGGCAGACTGTGATTGCACTTTATACTGTCATCTTGAACAATAAATGGGGAAATACAAGTTTCCATTATAGACTTGTGGTTTTTCTATCCTTAATAAAGTCATTCAAATGCATAATCCTGTTTGTGCCACTGTTTCCTTGTTTTTCTGAGTCAGACTCTGTCCTTAATTGCCTCACTTCTTGTTCTTCAGTATGTCATGCACAACCCTGTAGTTATGGTTATGAATACTCAGACAATGCTATTTGTGCTGCAGCTGAGCTTTGATCTTTGCCCGTAGACCATAATTTAACAGTCGGATTTCAGAATAGAATAGAATATTCACTGTGTCACAGTTCACTTATCAATACACATGCAACATACATTTCTTATGATACATTTTGAACATTAGCAAATCCACAGAAAGTTTAACCAGCACATGGCTTGGGATGCTGAGGGCTGCAGAGGTGTGTGCCTGAGATGGCTAAATTAAGTCTATCCTCTTGTAAAGACATCACACAGAGCTGAGAGTAAAAAAACAAAACAAACAAACCTGAAATTGAGTTTCGAGTTTTTTGACGTTCAGCCTGCTGTTAGCTCAACATTTTACATTCATTTACACTATGATCCATATCTATGCCCAATTTTATATCACTACTCAACCTAACATGCATGCCTATGGATTGTGGGAGGAAACCTGAGTCCTTTAACAGCAAGAACATACAAACTCCAACACAGGAAGGCCCCATCTGGCTGGCAGATTCAATCCTATAATGCCCTTGCTGTGAACCAACATCACCTCTAACCACCACCCCTTCACATTTACCATACAGACGTAAGAGTGGTATTAATCTTCTTATCCAAGTCCTGCCAAGCCAACAAATACGTGTATTTCTCCCAGATGTCCTTTCAGTGGTTTAACTAGACAAGCAGGCATGGAAGGTATATTGTAAACAATTAAATCTTCAGACGAAGATGAGAGAGAAAGTTCTTGTACCACAGGTGGCACGAGGGTAGCAGCAGCATCAAAGAGACAATGCTTCAAACACCATCCGTGCTTCCAGTATATGCAGTGTATTTGCACTTTCTAGTTTGCTCATTCCAGCATGAGCTGGAATTTAGAGGATGGGAGTTTAACTCCAGCCCTATGGGCAGAAATCTGTGCCATCAGAAACTGAATTTGAATAAGTTCAATTTGAATTTGAATTGCTCAGATTGAATCTGAATTGTAACTTGCATAAATGCTTTTGAAAACTGAATTTGAATTAGTCTAATTTGAAATTGAATTTATGGTTTGAAAATGATCATCACTAAATTGAAATTGCATTTTATATTTTGAAAATGAATTGATTTGCTTTGAAACTGCATTTTATCCTTTAAAAATTCAGCTCTCGAATAATTTCAGTCTCACTTCTCACCATTCAGTTTCAGTTCTACAATTCAATTTCAGTTCCAAAATTCAGTTTTTTGGAACTTACATCCGGTTCCGGTTCAAGCACAGATTAATAGAAATACGTTTTACTAGCGGACCGAAAGTGTTACTGACGGGAATCTACAGCGTCTTGAGCTGAATTAAGACTTCAGAAGTCATTCGTCATGTCGAATGACCAGCGGATAAACTCTCAGGTTGGTAATAAATGTATTACATGTATAAGAACAAGCGTCATGTTAACAAATGATAGCCGTACAGTAACTGTTATGCTTATTGTAGCTGTTAGCTAAAAACGCTAATTTAGCGTAGTTTGCCCTGAATTCAGCTTTGACAACAAATATGATCGACTGTTTCTAGTAGAATTCCAGAGTTGTCATGTTGGACCCTCTCAGAGTACCCCCTCTGTATGCTTGCAGAGACCCCTACAGTAGGGAAACATGCAAAACGGTGCCCAAACCTTTGTATTTGAGCTTTATTTATGTCTTACACAGGATCCCAACTCTTTAGCTAACTTAATAACTTTAGCTAACATGAATAGTTAGTCTAATTCATTAGTGCAGCATTACTGGGTCACCTCTGTTTGAAGTGATATAATATGATATACAACTATCACTGAAACAGCAAACTTTGTAAATAAGCAAACAACACTTCTCATTCTCTAAACGTTTGGCCACAGCTGTAGATTACACTATCAGTGCTTGTTCACTCTTGACAATAATTACATTTCTAAATTCTCTTTGTGCATTTACAGGTAAACAATACCTAATATTTTATCTAAATGACTGCTTTGTCTTTGAAAAGGGTGAAGAGCCTGAGGCCGGTGACAGTCCAGTTCTACTCTAAGTACATCCTTACAGTGGCTCAAAGGACAAGGCCACATTCCTGTCCTGCCAGAAGAGAAGAGAAACTTCAGTCTTCATGCAGTTCAACCACACCTGTCATATTCCATATGACAGGGGTCTCAAACTCCAGTCCTCAAGGGTCAAAGTGTCATGCAACTTTTCCATGCCCTCGAGGACTGGAGTTTGAGACCCCTGCCGTATGGTGTTCATGCTGTTTTCTACCACACAGTTACAGCATGTCTGACTGCCTGTTCAGCATATGCAAAAATATATGAGTTTAAGCATGTGATAACTAAGGCCTTCCATTATGGTGTTTGTCATCACGTCACAGACATCTGGATGATCATTTGGAATAAACAAAAAAACTAAAAACTTGTTACTTCATCTTTTATCTTTATTATTATTATTGTTCTTATTTTACACTTTTCATTGTTAGGCATTAGGTTTATTTGTAGTAGTCCTTTCCAACGTCTTTCCCTCTTCCATGTTACTGTGGCAGCTTGTCAGCATCCATTTGGGTTTGGAAGTGGAACAGAAAGTAAAGAAATCCAAAGTGCCATTAAAACCAGGAGAGGTTCTTATATTTCAGAAGAAGGGATTAATTCAAAAGAAATGACCTCAATGCCATATTTTATTTAGGAACCCGAGAGAGCACTTTGCAAAATAACACATTCTTATAATTTCACCCTCAGATGAGCCAAGCTACGACTGTCAGGGAAGGTGATGTAGGTACAGAGCATATGAGAGTGGTTAAGTTAATGTCTCTTGTCTAGATGAAGGCACAAGAGGGATCAATGGCAAGGCGTAGAGATTCAGTATCTTCAGTCTTCAGTGGACACTCCATTTCTGGCACAAAACACCTGTAAAAGATGGTCGATTTAGGAGGTGACCCGACAATTTCAGCCTGTCAAACATAGTAATGGAGCAGTATGTTTTTTAAAAAAAAATCTAATTAAGCATGCACTCAGTACCCTAAGAATTATTATGGTAGTTAAACACTGATAGTTGTATATCATATTATATCACTTCAAACAGAGGTGACCCAGTAATGCTGCACTAATGAATTAGACTAACTATTCACTTTAGCTAAAGTTATTAAGTTAGCTAAAGAGTTGGGATGCTGTGTAAGACATAAATAAAGCTAAATGTTTCCCTACTGTAGGGGTCTCTGCAAGCATACAGAGGGGGTACTCTGAGAGGGTACAAGATGACAACTTTGGAATTCTACTAGAAACAGTCGATCATATTTGTTGTCAAAGCTGAATTCAGGGCAAACTACGCTAAATTAGCGTTTTTAGCTAACAGCTACAATAAGCATAACAGTTACTGTACGGCTATCATTTGTTAACATGACGCTTGTTCTTATACATGTAATACATTTATTACCAACCTGAGAGTTTATCCGCTGGTCATTCGACATGACGAATGACTTCTGAAGTCTTAATTCAGCTCAAGACGCTGTAGATTCCCGTCAGTAACACTTTCGGTCCGCTAGTAAAACGTAGTTCTATTAATCTGCGCTTGAACCGGAACCGGATGTAAGTTCCAAAAAACTGAATTTTGGAACTGAAATTGAATTGTAGAACTGAAACTGAATGGTGAGAAGTGAGACTGAAATTATTCGAGAGCTGAATTTTTAAAGGATAAAATGCAGTTTCAAAGCAATACAATTCATTTTCAAAATATAAAATTCAATTTCAATTTAGTGATGATCACTTTCAAATCATAAATTCAATTTCAAATTAGACTAATTCAAATTCAGTTTTCAAAAGCATTTATTCAAGTTACAATTCAGATTCAATCTGAGCAATTCAAATTCAAATTGAACTTATTCAAATTCAGTTTCTGATGGCACAGATTTCTGCCCATACAGCCCGGTCAAGGTTTTCCACTTGACCAGGCTTCCAGACAGCAGCAAACAAGTTTTTCGGAGAGGATCTTGGCCAATGCACAGCTACTAACTTGCTTTGATTTCAGCATAACAATCTACTGCCAAACAACATTATGTCTGGAATGTGCTGATGATTCTGCCAGCTCTCACTCACCCATTTCCTCCTTCGTTTCTTTTAACACTCCCCCCGTTCCCACATACCCCTCCATTCCCATCCTCTTTCTCCATACTCTTCTCCCATTTGCATTACATCCATTATCCTTGTCTCACAACTTCCTTCCTCCCTTTCTCTTAAACTCTATTTTCTGCCTCTCCTCTTCAAACTATCTCTTCCTTCCACATTTCTTTTTGGCGTCTTCCCTCCACCCTTTTCTCTTTCTCACTTTGCTAAAGGAAAAAAAAAAACTGTGCATGTTGTTATGTCCGGCCAAGAAATTCAAATTCCTCTAGCATACCAGCACAGCTTAACATTCTCATGGGTTTGGATTGCTCCACTTCCTCTTGTCTTCCTTCCCCAGCCCCTCTCCCACATTCTCCTTGGTGCTCTCTGTAGTTCCATTCCTTTTTATTTGCTTGCTCTATTCCTCTAATTAATATAAAGAAATGGGCTTAATGAGTGCCTCCAGTGCATTCACAATTGGTAGATTGGTTTTTTCCTAGCTAAATGATGAAAAAAGGGACATCCTCATAATTGACCGAATTCAGACATTTGACATCCCACTGTCTTTTATTGTGTCCTTATAAAAATGTCATACCCTCTTTATATTTCTCCAGTACTCTGTATTTTCTCTTGAGTTCTGTTTCTACAGTAACTGACCCAAAAAAGCAGAGATACTCTTTTGTGTTTTTTGTTTAGAGAAGAAGTGCGCATGTGATGTATATGTGTCCAAAGTAAGCTGTTATATTTAAATGCACATGTGATACCCTAAATGTGAGAAGTTGTTTCTGGTGTGCATGCAATGATGGTGTACTTCATGTATTTACAAAGAAAATGTGTTGCACTCTGCCCGGTTACAGTAGAAGGCTTATAGCCACTGTTTACGGGAGGACAGCAGGATTATATTTACAAAGGTCTGCTGTTTCTCTTACTATTCTTGCTGTCTGAGTGTCTCTCAGCCTACTGTTTGCTCCTGCTGCAGCTTGCCTACTGGGACAACACACTTGCATAACCAATCCTTCTCTGTAATCCCAGCCTGCGCAGCAGCTCCTCCCACCCCCACCTCACATTACTATTTAGCTCCCCCTCCTACCCCTCATCCCTCCTGATGGTAGATGGCTGTGTGTGTGTGTGTGTGAGGGGGGGGGGGGGGGGGGCGTGGTGATGGCTTCCCTTATGTCCAGATTGCTATGAAAGAAACAACACGACCTCTAAATCTTAATCCCAGCCAGTTACATGTGTCCAGCATCAAGATTGACCTCAATCTTCGCTATACCTGTCCAAAGTCTCTTTTTAAAACCCTTTGCTATTTTTTTCATTAAAACTGCTGATTTAAATGTCCAATTTCTAAGGATTATCTGTGGGACTTGTTGGTTTAAGCATATGTGCAGTTTCCTTCACTTACATTATAGCGGAGAGGCAAGAGATCAAATCCAGTACAGATACAAGATGCAGGCGAATAGTATAATGAAGTGAAACTAAGGTGAGAACCTGCTAGACGAGCCTTGATTTTAAGGCGATAGTACAAGTGTGAGCATGCGTTAATATTCTTTGTAAACGGTGAGAATATTTTCATAATGTGAAACAGCTTCAAAAGATATGCAGTAAATTGTGTGGGATGCAATCATATATGCGTATATTTATTTTCGCATTATTGTTATTATTATAAAATTGAACCATTTCGAGCAACCTGCAATTCGTGCAAGGCGCGCTCCCGTGGCAAACTTAACTGTGCGCGCTCTGAGCGGCTGGTACTTAACGCCTGCCGTCTCGTCTCTGTTCCAGGAGCTGAGCCAATGTGTACATCGAGCAAACGACGACAGAGAGGGATCCTGTGTCTGTCCCGGTGCCACACATTCACCTGTTTCTCCGTGGTGAACTGAAGGATAATTCTTTCGAGGTAAGCGGGTGTGCCGCAGACAGTGAAACATCAGATTTTCGAGTGGAGTGTGTGTCGGTGAAAACAACAGCCCCGTTGACTAGCAGAGCAGACGCTAGCTTCCTTCGTTAGCGCAGTGCTAATAATGCTGGCGGTTAGCTAGCCTACTGTCCGGCTTGTTTGCTGATCTTTTAAACGCCTCTTGCCTGCAGTGGTTAACGGGTTGACACGCGTAGCGACTAAACGTTGTTGTTAACGTTTACTAACTGGTGTGAGTGGGGGGAAATGGAAGGGTACCGTTTCTTAGCATGTTCACACACCAGCTAAGCTAACAAACTCACCGACTCAGCTAGCTAGTAAGCTGTGGGATACTGCTTTACGGCAAGACGAGGCCTTGTGTGCCTGCAGTGGAAACTGTTTGCTAGGATACGCCGTTGTCTGCCTTGCAAAGACAAGGCCATTTTGCTTTCAAAGTAGGTTAGACCAGGTCAACAGAAACTCGTCGTGGCATTGTTTTGTGTAGCACTGTTGCTGGCATAACGGCTGTAGAGGAAGTGATGACTAATGTTTACTCCAAGTAAAGGTTACAGTCGGAGTCGGCGTGTTTGACTTGTCTATTATAAGACTAATGTCAGCTCCTGGTCGTTATTGATTATTAAAGGGCTCTAATCGCCATCGTTACATGTTCACTGCAGTTTGCATTGCATGAGCAGTAGTTGAGCGATCACGTAGTCGTTTACGTGGACACCTGTAGATGAGTTATGAATTAGGGCTGTGGACAGATGCACAGTGGTATCACAATATGACCTTTCGCTGAAGTTGGCTTAAAAAAGCAACCTCCATATTGATCACAGTTGTTGCCCTACTTTACAAAACCTCTGCTCAGGCTGGATGGATCTAAGCCGAGGTCAATCAAATAATAAAGCCATACCACTGTTTATGTAGCACTTTGCATACAGACGTGCAGCCCATAGCTCCTCACAGAGTAAGACCAAATAAAACGTAAATAAATGTACAAATTAAATGAACCTAGACAAAGGGATGCACTAGTTGTAAAACTCTGGGATTGTATTACCAAAAAACCCCCCCAATGTGACTGTTTAATTCTTTCAGCTTTTGACAAATTAAATACTCTCTAAACAGGCCTCCAACCTCCGAAGTGCTGGACTTGTGTGTCATGCTTGAAACAGTATTTGAGATTTTACAGTAAGATTACACGGCAGATGTCGGTCTGGTCAGGTGTAGTGTCTCATTATCTTGAGATGCAAATTATTGGAAGTACATGATCTGCCCTACAGTTGGAAAAATATGGTCTTTTCAGCATGTTATAAACATGAGAGATACAGGGTATTGATTGGGAGGTGGGAGTCTGTTACACTGTAATTGGGAATTGCAATACAGGTTTTAATAATTGCAACTTGTATTTAAATATCTTCTGTCAGGATGTGGTTGATTTCAGTTCACTATAATTAATCTCCCCTCTCCTTGAAAACCAGTTATTGGGCTGCACTTAGATGCTAGATACAAGTTCTGCATTGTACCTTAAAAACACTTCTTTACACACTGAAATTTTTCTCATTTTGCTGCAGACCACAAAATCAGAGAACCTTTTTCTTTCAGAGACCTTACACACCCATATGTATGCACTGCGCTGTTTTAACTGGTTGATAAAGTTTGTCCAGCTATAACATGTCTTTAGTCCATCTAACTGCATTTGGCAGGGAAAAGAAACACAGCATGTACACGTGTATGTATGATCCTTCTTGGTTTCTGCTGACTGCCACAGTTAAGTGTTGGTTGTCTGTAATGCAGCAGTAGAGATGAACTTGTTTTGACCCAAGGGTTTTCCATAGCTTTCAGAGAGGCTTAGTCACTTGGTATTGTAGCCCCCAGGGTGGTTTTCATATGTGGATGAAAGCTGACAGATGCCAGGATCAAAGGATTTATGTCATTGATAGGAAAGACTCATCCTTGTGAAATCCCAAAGCTCATTAAAATGCAAGAAAATAAAAGCTTGCTTTTTCATCTTTCATTTTACAGACTGTATTTAAGAGGTTCCATCTGGAATGGGTTTGTTTATTCTGACCAATGTAAAATGTTGTTAAATATTTTTTATCAAATCTCTAATGCAGTATTTGCTCTCAGTGGAATAGCACTTGGAGTTAAAGGCAGGAAATGTCTGAACCATTTGACCACTATGCAGCAACCAGCCATTGTTAAAACGGTGACAGAAGTGGATGTCCGGCCAATCCCTCCCGCCTCGCATGCACACACGCTTGTTGAGGAAAAGGACTACAAACTCTATGGGATTATTTTTTTTTGATGACCAAAGAAACAACCTGCAGCCTATTGTCTTAGCTTACCCAGCGAGGGTTCTGCTTGTTGGCTCAGAAATTTCTCAAATGCTGGTGCTTTGTTTTATTGTACTCATCTTAGACACGGCAGTGCCAGGTTTCCACCACAATACGTTGGGTAATCAAACATGAAGATGATTGTCGTTGTGTGCAACCCTCAGCTTCAGCTCAACATAAGAAATGATTACCTTTTTAATTCTGCCAGTTGTCTTTTGTATTTGACTTCTGAACTGAGGATAACGTAACCACGTATGTGTGCTCACGGGCAATGTTGAACGGGCACATACTGCTTGTTCTGATGGTTAAACCTGTCTTCACTGCGAATTCTAGTTTCCCACAGACTTTCCTCGGGTAACACTCCCAGGTATGTTTGCCAGCACGTTCCTGCACTCAGTATACTTGAAAGGTCAATTGCTGCTGACTGCCTTACCTCAGTACTTTTACTTGCAGTGTTTCCCAAATAACATAAGTGTGTGCAGACCTCATTTTGCTTTCATGCTGTTGTCAGCTGTATTATGTTATGATGCTTCCTGTGCTTGGGAAGACTGACCCTGGTTCCCCATGGTGTCGTCTTTTTGGGAAACACTGTGCTTGAACCTCAAACGGTGGTGTGCATTTGATGTGCCTCTTCTCTTTCCAGCAGTAGACCCTTTTTGCTGTTAGTTCTTGGCCAGTTGGTTTAATTAGCATCACATTCCACCCTTTTTCTTGAAAGCTTAGCTGACTCGTCTTGTATTTGAAATTCAAAATTCATTTGGTCCATCAGAGCTGCCTGTCTACTTCTGTTGCTGCTCCTGCTGTCACCTGACTACCTGTGTGCTTGTGCATGCATGCATAGTGTCATATGACTTAGGGCTGGCGATATTGCCTAAAATTCGTTTGTTCTATTTTGAAACTTAAAGCGTTTAAGACTACTAAATTGTCAATTCCACTTAGAAACAAAATATTAATTCTAAAAATAAAAATCTTAGTTTGTTTTACAGAAGAACAGACAAAACTGACTAACTTTTGTCAATATCAAATAAACTGAGAACTAAAAGGAAATTCTCAATCTCTCCTTGTTGTATAGCTGAGCTTTTCAAACAGTTTTAACAGTTACTTTAGTCTGACAAAAGCCAAATGACGAATTAGCGCTTCCAGTCAGAGACTGAGGCTACGTCCACGCGTACACGGGTATTTTTGAAATTGGAGATTTTCAGTTTTCGTTTTAAAAAATAATCCCGTCCACACATAAAGGCAGAAATGAAGGAAAACGCTGCTATGAACATGCCAAAGCAGCAGGGGGCGCTAGATTCCTAACCGTGCCGAAATGTTGGCCAATCAGAAGTCTAGAAGCCTCGGTGGGAAAAAGTAAACAAAGCTGGGGCATAGAAGCAGAACAGTCGTATGTGTGGAGGGACAGTAACTGTGTGTATATGTAAGCATTTAAACACTGCAGAGAGTAGAATTAACAGTAACAGTATTGTAGAAATTCATTTCACCGAAACAATAACGTGGCGCACAGTAGGGCTGAACGATATATCGCATTTGCGATAATATCGCGACATGATCAAGTGCAATTTTCTAACCGCAAAGGCTGCGATTATACTCTGGACATGTCCAAATTCATGGGCTGCATCCTCCTGAGGCCGCATTTGTAGACCGATTACGTCACAGCGACGCGCCGAAGGCTGTCCAAATTACTACCATATCCCAGAATTCATAGCGCGGCCCAGCCAAACTCCAGTTTCCAACAATGGCGGCCGCTACTAAGTTTTAAAATTACTCATACTAATCTTTCTGGGTCACAAAATAAACTTTTAACATATTTTCAGGCGAGAAAGTAGTTGTGTAAACATCAAATATCTGCTCGGTTTATCAAGATATCCCATATTTGCAAAAGTGCTTCGACGTTTTCAGAGGCGTCTGCTACCCACCAGCTCGACAGCTAGCCGGGAGCTCGAGGGTTACTGATGCGGTCGAGAACGGCACAACTCCCGGCACATCATTTTCAGATCACCGCGGAGTTTCGCTGCTCGGGTTAAACGTAATATATAAGTCACTTAGACAACCTAAAAATGTTATTGTTGGGCTTTTTTCAGTGTTTTGTTTGTTCGTGAGTAAATCGGTTTGGCTGAGATTAAAGTTATTAGATTAGATAAAATAAAACTTTATTAATCCCCCGGGTGGGTTCCTCCTTGGTTTTCACACAGCTGACTAAACGTCAAACAGAAAACTTATTAAACAGAAGTATGAGACAGTCGAGAATTTACACCAGTGTCTGGTTATATTTTAGATAGCAAGAAGCAGACGGCCGAGTTTATTAAACTCCACCGAGACAGCGGTGACGCTAATCAGAACTAGACCGTCCAATTTCACGCCTTTTAAATTTTAAAGGCGTGTTTGTGTGTGTGTTTATACAATTGCTATTATGTTTGCACTTTATGTGTAATGTTACTGACTGCAGAGATCAGTAAGATGTGTGTATTTTTTATTTATTAGTTTGATTTATTTAATATTATTTTTTAATTGAATGACTGTCTAGTAGTTCACAGATGTCGAAAAACTGAGTGTGGTAAAGCCACTGATTTTTTTTATGTATATTTCTGCAATCTGCACATTGTACTGACTTTCATTTTAATGTTTACACCAGGGTTCCTTGTCAGCACTTTATGCTCAGATGTTTGTAAGCTAAAAATAAACTATTGTGTATGTTCAAATATACTGTTGTGATTGAAGAAGTTAAATAAAAATGTCAGTCATCAATTCATGCATCACCTCATGTCATCATAACAGAGGTCTGTCTTCCAGGAAAGAACAGTTTAAAATTAATGTAATATAGTATTGGCCATACTATATGATGTATTGCTTGTCTTTGTTTAATAATACAGAAGACAAAGACCTTAAAAAATAATCGCATATCGCATCGCAATCGCAATATTGGGGCAAAAAATCGCAATTAGATTATTTTCCATAATCGTTCAGCCCTAGCGCACAGTGTGACGCATGCACCAGTTTATTGTATTTCCAGACTTGCTTTCGGCACAATTTACAGTGCACGCTACTCTGTTTTTTGACTTGAAATAGCCGAAATACCTTCACACTACGGAACTTCTATGGCTCTTCCGTTTGACAATCTCTCCGGCGTTGGAACCATCATCTGTTTTCTCTTCGGTCACGCTCGGTTGATTTTTCTAGTCGGCACACTCATTTCCTCCATTACGCGCTGGCTGCTTCCCAAACAAACACACGTGCGGCTTGGCACTTGTGCTGTACGTAACAAGTCACGCGACGTGACGCTGCGGCTGTGATTGGTTCGGCTCTGCGCTACTTAATTTGGATTGGCTGACCTTTTTTTGTTTTTTTTGTTTTTTTGAGGACAAGAGCGGCGAGGTCTATCGCGATAGCTTAATTTCTCTATCGAGTAAAAGTTATATCGCGATACATATCGTTATCGTTCTATCGCCCAGCTCTACTCAAAGGTAATTAATTAGTAGTGGAAATAATTTCTGGTTCACATTACAGAAATGTAGCAGTGACAATAATATTGTATGTTGTAATCGCACTGGTCAATTAGTGATACAAAACAACTGTTTTATCCTGTGAATAAAAGTATGTTTTTGTCAATGTACCATGGTAATAACAGAAGCGAAACACAATATTGTGTCGGGACAATTCACTATTTATGCACAATAAACACAGGAGCGACAATTTCTGTTCAGCGCCAGACTTGCTTGTAACCTATATCACCAATTATGTTATGAAAAATGACATATTAACTACTACAAAACACTGACCTTTGTGGAAATGCTTTGGAGCAGACTAACCTGTGAGCTGGAGTGTTCTAGGACGTTATATTTGGTCTTTGAATAGCTGCAATCCAGGCCATCCGTCGCCTCTTTGTTACTTCGGAAACATGGCTCGAACAATTTCTCTTCAACGACGTAATCCGATAACAACCGATCTCTTTACTCCTCGGCTTCCCGTGGCTGTCATGCGACCGGCTATTGCAGTTAATAATACAACAGCTTCTTGCCATTTTTTTTGTGTTTTCTTTTTATCGCTGTGTAACTGATTTCAATTGAAAGCCTGCGTGCGCTAGTACCTCTTGCCACGAGTTCCCAGAATCCTTTGCGGTTTTACCCCTGAATGACGTCACATTTTCAATCTCTATATACTGCAACAACATGGGAATAGAACAGCTGCGAGAGAATTCAACATTAATGAATCAATGTTACGGAAGTGGAGGAAGTGCAGTTTTTGGCTTTCCCCATATTTCAAAAGTGCTTCATCTCTTTGCTATGACTGTCGCCCGCCAGAATTTGCAGATGATAATGGTTTTAGCCGCTGCGATGCTTTCGACCAAAACAGGCAGGCGGAGCTTGATGACATCATCAACATGTGCTATTGCGATAGAGCGATATAGTCAAAATCTCTATCGTTGGCCAAATTTATATCGTTTATATTAGAGATGGACCGATCCGATATTACGTATCGGTATCGGTCCGATACTGACCTAAATTACTGGATCGGATATCGGAGAAAAATAAAAAATGTAATCCGATCCATTAAATATCACGAAAGCACCTCACAAAACTTGCAACACGCCGTAACTCACCTCAGAACGTTAGCAGTCGGAGCAGTATGCATCACGTGATGGAGCAGCTGTGGCATGCCGGACCTGTCGGTGGTCTGGATAGCATGTGGAGCTTCGCTAGCAACCTGGCATTTCATCTCCGACAAAGTTATCCCCGAGAGAAGTAAAGCAAGTGTGTAAGTCCATCTCTGAATGTTTGTAAAGCATTCCCACGTTAAGCTTAACAAGCGATATATGGAGCGACTGCCTCTCGCTCTCCGGCTGCTACTTCAATCGTGAAACTGCTTAAATGATCAGCTGATCGGCTTTTCTGTCGCGAGTCCGTGTCTCTTGTTTGTTTTTGGCCCACTTTGCACCAGAAAGAGGAAACCAGCGGCTGAACAACAGCAGCACATTTAAGCTTGATCAGCTGTTGTTAGAATGTATTTAATATTACTTTCTACTCGAGGATCTTTTTCTACGTAGCTGACGCTGGTAACTGTGCAGGGGCGGATCTAGCAAAGTTTAGCCAGGGGGGCCGATAGGGCATGAACAGGGAAAAGGGGGCACAAAGACATACTTTTCTTTCTTATTCTCATTTAAAATGTCGAGCTTTTAATAAATAATTATCTGACACCCAAAGTTTTAATTTGATGTAAAATGAATAGAAGTCAATTACTGTATATAGTGACTATTAAGTCTAATATATACCCTAGTAAGCTATAGTACTTTTTACTTTGGGAAGGTACCATCTGTGCAGTCTGCAATTTTGTTGAAGAAAGATGTTGAATCTATTTAATATTTCTTGAAAAATAATTGATTTCTGTTCATTTTTTTTCACACTGCATCAAATTAAGGTTGATTACGTCGATTAAGCATCATGAGGTGGCGCGTGAGGGGTGGTTCCCTATTTTTTATTTATTTCTTTTTGTTGTTGCTGGGAGTTGGAACCCTATTAGTTAGGTTGCTTAATATTTACGCTAAGTACTCTTTAAAATACCAGAATAGGGAGGATGGTGTAGGTCTAAGTTTATTAGATTGATCAGTATTGCTGAACTATGAAATATTTTTTTTTGTATACAGGTATAACAGAATAGCTTTAGTGTAGTTGTTGTTTTAAACTTGAGTATGAACTTGCAGACTTGCAAAATGCAGCAAGATATTTTAAAAAACAGTTTTGTTGATTAAAAAACACTATATCGGATTCATATCGGTATCGGCAGATATCCAAATTTATGATATCGGTATCGGACATAAAAAAGTGGTATCGTGCCATCTCTAGTTTATATCGCCCACCTCTAATATGACACGAGACGAGAAATGTATTTTTAAGAAATATTATCTTTGACAGTCTTACAGCAAGGGTGAACTTGAGATGTATACCAAGTTGTCCTTTTGTTGACTAATTACATGTGAAATTTGACAATAACAGATTTATTTTTATTTTTTTTAAATATAAATGTTGATGTGTGTGAAGACAAGTCTGTGACTGAACTTTTTAGGAGATCTTTGCATCTTCTACTGTGCTGGCACAACTTTAGCAGCTGGCGTTGAAAAAATTATAAGCATGACAGCTGTTTTTGTCCAACCTAATACTGGCGGTGTGTGAATGTGAGAAAGAGAGCAGTGAGTCATCGGCTCACTAACAGTGAGGTAATTCTAGATCTGCTACTAATGCCAAAGGGAGTCCCTGCTTGTTTTATCTCTGTGTGTATTTCTATATTAGGTGCTAACACACAAGATAGGGTCTGTGTCTGTCTGTGTGGTTGGTTTTGCCTCCACCTTGATATCCCTGTTCTGTGTGGCTTCTCCATGGTAACAAGCTGCTAGGCTGCATTGTTCCCAAGTTGTTTTTCCTGCTATGGGAAAGAGCCAACTGTTGACTGGGTCTGGATTTTGAAATCAGTCCATTCCATTTCTGTAGCACTATGAAATCAAACTGTAGTTGGTGGATGATGATGATGTTATTATTATTATTATTATTATTATTATTATTATTATTATTATTATTAATGGTTACAGTTTTATGCATATATGCAACCTGTTGCCTTGATTGAATGAGAATTGAGCCTGCTTTAAAGTTCTAGCATAGGAGCTGTAGGATCATGCATGGTACCTCAGTAAATGCATAGATACACCTGCATGTTTATTTGTGGTGCTTCTACTTCAGGTTGTGGTTGGTTTTTTTTTTTGTTTTTTTTTTAAACATTGTGTCCTTTTAATATGTATATTAAGACTGGCCCTGTCTTTGAAGTAGGTGGCACTTAATTTGCAGATGAAGATCGAAATAACATGCCAAAGGTCGTCTCTTTAGTGAGCATTCACAGACTGAAGTGGAAGTGCCTTGCTGTGTAGTTTGTTTTTGAAGTGAAAGTGTGGTTGCAACATGATATTCTTTCTCCTTCAAAATGCCAAACGCACATTTGGTCCGGATGTGCACTTTGAACAACGATTGACCCTTTGTATTGAAGTATAATGCATCGTAATGAAGAGGGTCTTCTTAATGTTACTGTGTAATTACCGTATTTCCCGGACTACAAAGCGCACCTGAATATTAGCCGCACAAGCTAAAATCAGGGGAAAATCCTGTTTTGTACATACATTAGCCGCACCTGACTAAAAGCCGCAGGTGTTTCAATGTTGACTTATCATATGTAAGAGAATATGCACAAAGGGAATTGTCAGGAAAGAGATGGCTGTTTGGAGACATCACTTTTATTAATATTGTGAAAAACAAGTTACGGGTACATATTTGCATAACTTTTTAGGTATATGTACAAGTAGCGGTAATTACAAGTACGAAACATGTACTGTGCTTCATAAATGAGTAACAAATGTAGTACATAACAATAACCTACAACACACCAGAAAAATAGATTCAGACTACCTTTTAGGCTCAGGTGCAGTGACACGGCTTTCACAAGAAGAAAAGTCAAGTCATTTACCACCATCTTCCTGCGCACTAAAACCACCAAAGTTCTCTTCTCCAGTGTCGGATACGAACAGGCTCAGGATGGCTACGTCATCCACTCTCAGCTTCTCTCCTTCGTTGTCACTTACAAAACCAAAGAAATCCTCGTTGTCAGTGTTAGAGTCAAACACCCTCAGAAGGGCCGTGGCGGTGTCCTCCTCTCCATCATGCAGCAGTCCAGCCCTTCGAAATCCGTTGGTGATCATGGATGTTTTCACACTTTTCCACGCTGTCAGATTCCACCGGTGGAGTTGAGCATAACTTGCTTTTCGCAAGTTTATCGCCGCTCGTCATCCCCGACTCCCGCTGAACGCGTAGCGTTAATTTGAAGTTTGTTTTTCGCGCTACTTGTACGGCACTATGTTGCCTGGCGGATGAAAACGTGACCAACATACCACTCTTGAACCCAGATACTGTGTGTCTGATCACATGCCCTTCCGCCAGGCAACGTAGTGCCGTACAACAGCGGAACAAACAAAACAAATCGTCTTACGATATGACAAAAATCATGGACAATCCATAGAAAAGTCGCACCTGACTAAAAGCCGCAGGGTTCAAAGCTTGTGCAAAAAGTAGCGGCTTATAGCCCGACAATTACGGTAATTTCAATTTGTATTTGGTGGCATTTTTCTGTTTTCTTTTGGTCTGCCAATGTTTTACCTCTGAGAATTTTACATTCAGTAGAGACAATACAATGTTTGTAAACAGAAGTGGAAAGGGTCTTGCAAATCTTTAAATATGTTTTTTATGAAATCAGAGCCGAGGAATGAACAGTGACAGCCTGCTGTTAGTTCACCTATGCAAGAGAGCATCTTAGAACAATTGCACACACAATCAACTAAGTTATGTGAACATTGTTTAAAGGCTAAAAGGAACCATTAGCCAACTGCCTGCTTTGCTCTGTGCGTGTTCATCAGTGCAATCATTTTTGTCTGAATTTTTTTTGGACACAAACTCCAGTTTTAGACTGTTTTGTAGGTAGAATGGATGCTGGTGCAGTTTGCTACTCAGATGTGTAAAGGTTTTAAAACTGGGACTGAATGTCCACAAACGGTCCCCCCAGGTTCTTTCAGTGTCATGATCTCACAGATTTTTTCACTTGTCATAGATGAAAGTAGTGTATGCAGAAATGGGTTTTTAAAGTTAAAAGTTGAAGTAGTAGCCATGTTAACCCTGTACACACAATCACACTCCCCAAGCATACCTAGACCCAAGCAGGTCTAGGTACCCTTGCCCCTGGAGGGGGAAACTGCACCCAGACCCAGGTAGTGTTACCCTTTCCCCTGGGGTGGAGAGAAGCAGACCGCCCCGACTCGGTGGCAGCAGCAAGGAGGCCCCACATTCCAGACCCCAATCGGACGGCCAACTCTTCCTCCCAGACCCCCGCTCCAGCAGGCAACAGAGAACGGGGGTGTGTGAAGACTCCAAACCTCCCTCCGCCCGCTCATATGTAGTGTTGATGCATGTGTGTTCTAAGGTGCATTTAAAACCCAAGAGGGCATGGCGCTACCTCACAATACATTGCTATCTACTAGACAGACATCCTTTTGATAGTTTGCGATGTCGAAAAATGTGTATTAGTGATTAATATTGTTCCCCAAGACCCAGATGGAAGTAAGACTAATATTAATGCAACTTGTAGGACATATTCAAATATCTTGTAAACAATTTCAGAGACCTAAAATTCAAATAAGTGCATTTTTAAAGGACTTACAGGCATTTTCCTTTCTATTCACCACCCCTCTCTATGATGATCAGTGTAGTGTACCTATTGTTGAGTATGTCACTGAACTGATCACACTTGAGTGTTAATTTTCTCGTCTGCCCCCCCCCCCCCCCCCCCCAAAAAAATCACCCTTTTTCTTGACTATACTGACTAAACCACGAGCGAGACATGGGGCATGCTACCGTACTGCCTCTGCTGTAATCTTTTCTCAGTGGTTACGCCACATCTGTTCGCATTATTGCCAGACAATATAAACCGAATACAGTCAGAAACTTGGCAGCAGTAGAAGAAATACAGGCGCAAAGAGAGACCGCTGTAACACGCATGCACAATGTGGGCTGTAAAACAGAGCTAGTGACAGTAGCCAATGCCCAAATTGTGTTATTAAAAGGGGCAAGGGCAATATATACAACAATGAGCCATCTGGACCAGGCAGCAGTTCATCACTGGCGACCCAAACATGTAATCCCCTACATCCACAGGGGCTACAGAGGAGAGGATGGAAAGAGAAACTATTTACACCTTAAACATCCTTCAGTAGTGCAGATTTTTGCATTTTGTCATGCCAATAGCATATCAATGAACTGAAACAAGATCAGTGAGTTGGAGATGTGAAAGGCATGCCTTGGTGAGGGGTTGTAAGACAGGATAGAGTAAAGCACAAGCCCACATTTCCATATGAAATGACGCTGTCCTTTCCTTTTACAGTCCGATTTGTTTTACTACCATGCAAGTAACTTAAAAATCAAGTGAATTGGCACGACCTGTCAAAGATGTGCCCTTAAATTCTATCTGCCATTGTCACACAGAGTATAGAAGAAAGGGCTTAGTGTCCACATACAGGCTGGGAAAGGGACGGCATGAGGTAGGTGTGACTGTGAAACCAGAAGCATGTGGTTCAGACTTGTCACAAATTGTTACAGTGAGCGTACCCTGGATAATCCTCTTTTGTGAAACTTAAGTGACCATACACATGCAAAATGGACTTTTGAGAGGCTGAGCACAGAGATTGATCAGGAAAGTCTTTACTGAGGGCACGTGCAAGGGCTGTTTTCTCAGACTTGTACTGGACGTTTCTTTTCAATTGCAGTTATTGCTCCGTTGGTGGACATATAAAAAGAACGCAGGTTTAAGGAAGTTGTGCATCTGCTTCACTTTTCAGACACAGAAGCATCATCCATCACATATACTGTCTTCTTGTAAGCAGAGTTCGTTTTATAAAAAGGTATTAAAGTTTGAATCTCTTCATAACCCGAATATCATTTGTGATTTATTTTGCAGTTCAAAAATAGACGTGCACCTTTGGCAGTACTTGCAGGCACAGCACACACTATACAGCAGTCGTTCTACGTCATTGCTGGCATTATTGTCGGCCACGATGGTGGCCAGAAGCAGAGTCCGTGAGTCATCGTGTTTGGGGGCAGTTACATCTGTGTTTAGATCTGTCCATATGGGATCAGATCACCAAGACGCACTCGAGTGCTGCATGTGAACCGGGTCTGTGTTTCCCTGTGCACTAAGCTAGCTATCACTTTCTCTCCTGCTGACAGATTGCAGCTCACAGTAATATTTAGGTTTTTTTTTTTTTTTTTTTTTTTTTTTAAAGGGAATGTGGTCCTGTTTGTAGGAGGAGAAAATTGACTAACAGACCTGGATTTAAAAAAAGTTTCTTGTTTGACTTGTTTAAGCTACAGAGACCATCATTTTGTTTGAATCTGCTGATTTAGTGTTTGAGTGCTTAATGCTATGCACAGACCTGCTGCACTGTGGCAAGCAATGTGAGGGTGAAAGTCGATAGAACAGAATGAAGAGAAAAGGCAGTGAGAAAGTGAGGTATGGTGTCAGTGAGGGCAGCTGGTGGTACAGCCTGCAGCCAGATGAGGCTGAAATCTGAGACTTGCTTAACCACAGAGGCAGTGGAACGGAGGGGGCAGAGAGAAAGAAACACAAGTGGGAGAGCGAGAGAAGGAATGTCCACCTAAGAAGGGGAGCGAAATACGCGAGCTTGAGGCAGGAAAAAATGCAAGAAAGTATACAGACGTGTACATACACTGTCTGTATACTTTCTGTATGTATATTTTCAGGTGCAAATAAAATTTGTCAAGTGTCAGCTGTTTGAGGAGAGAGGGTTATGTGTTTGGGTAGGGAGTGTCAGGGGAGAGCGGGGAGGGTGTGAGCGAGGCTGCTGTTTGGACTGACATTGGATGCCGGCTTAGCTTTGCTCTGTCTTTCTCACAAACGCACCCAGCAGCAGCGACACCAACCACACTCTTGGACGGAGAGAACTTCGCTCAGTGAGGGAGTGACTTTATTTGGGACACTTTCCTTCTCTCGCAAGTCTTATCATCTTAAGAAACCAAAAAAGCAGAGCTTTTTCCTATCAAACTTTTATATATATTTTTTTCTACCTTCCAACTCAAGTACACTGGACAGGATTTGTTTTTCTATCAAAATCACCCCTGTTTGACTGTGGGAAATGTTCCTCCCCCCCAGCAAACCTACAATTTCACAAGGTGGTTGTTGGATGCATTTGTACCTGTTAGATGCTGCAGTGGTGTAGTGCCAAACAGTTCCTGAAAATTTGGCACCAGGAGAAACAAAGGTGGAACTTTCTAAAGGATAATTATCCAGTGTTGAAGAAACTCTACTGTGAGTTGGCTAAACTGCCTTGCTTTGCTGTCTGTTCCTGTATTGACCGATTAGGGAGAAACAAGGGAGTGGCTGACTGACCACACACCAACAGACTGCTTACAGACTTGATTTTCAAGGTTTTAATTTTAACAGAAAACAAATCTGATGGTTTGTGTCGAAGCATTGCAGTGAAAACATCGGTGACCTACTTTTTTTGTTTCGTTTTTCCCTCTCTCTTTCCAGCCTTGGCCACTCTGTTGTGCCATCTCCTCTGAGAACTCATTTTACCAGCTATTAAGGATCAGTTTGCCTCTCTGGACACAGTTCTTTCATTTCAGCTTACCCCAACCCTCATGAACTTGTTCTTCTCAAATGGGTGAGCAGGAGGATGAAACATGATCCTGTGTTTTGTCGTGTGTTTGGGGCAGCAGTAACACTGTGTGGTTTCCATGGAAAAGGCCAGAGAAATATGGCGCAAAGGGAGCGTATAAATGCTTTACCTCTATGTCTGTGGTACAAGTGAAATCGAAGCCAGCTAGTGTATCGCTGCAAGCTCCACCCTGGAACTCCTTGCTCAGACTCTTCTCATGTGTAGCCACAAGGAGTGTGCACAGGACTAAAGGTATTACACTTTAAAACAGTAAAGCACACAAAAAGCCCCCTCTCCTCCCCTCATCATCAGCTCAATGCATTTGTCCGTGTATCTGCAGGGTAAGATGTTGTACAGTAGTGTAAATTCTAGTTGTAGCTTTGTTAGCATCAAGCTGACAAATTGATTGGCCTTTCTGTTGCTCGAGCGTAGCTGGTGAAAGTGTTCTGTATGTTGTGACAAAATGTGCTGAATAGTTTCTTTGTGGGTGAATACAGAGGAGCCTTTCAGCAGGCACCGCATGCGTGCATTGTGAATTACACTGTTATAGTGTGTATGAAAACTTGGAGTGGGCCACTTAAGAACAAAGAACGGCATGTTTGTTGAAGCCTAGCTTGTTTTTGGCCCCCCCCTCTACTCATGGTGTCTTTTTCCCACTTGTATCTCTTTGCATTCTTGTATTCCCCCGAGTGCTTATTTTCCGTATACTTCAACTTTTCCTGGCTTCAGTGTGCAGCATATCTTAGCTTCTCTTAGTGCCCCCCCCCCTTTTTTTTTTTTTGTGTGTCCTTCTGTTTTCACATGTACCTGAGGTGCTATGTAGTTTTGTTTTTGTTTGTTTTTTTTCCAAGGTATGTGTTTGTTTTGTCTAAAGCAAATGGCTTTAAAAGGCTGCAGATTAACCTAAAGGAAATGTTGTTTTCATGATGCCCACATGGTGATTTCCGTTATATCAGATCCTGTCAATCTGGTATCCATTGAGAAAGTCAGAAATGAATTAGGCACTCTAATCTAAAATGGTTGATGAGACTTGGTTCCTTGTTAAGTGTTTTATAAGTAGAAATACAAATCTATCTAAATTGATTGTTCTTTCTTAGCATGGTGAAAGCTTTCGAAGTGTGCTCATCCATTAAACTAACAGTGGCTAGATTTACTAACAACCATGAGTTTGTTCCCTGTTGTACACAATGAGATGAGCCCAGGCATATCTGAGAGCAAGAGTCACCATTTAGTACTGAAGATGAGAGCTACTTCAACAACCTCCAATAAGGACACAGTACTTTGCAACATGTACAAGAAAACTGTCCAGATTAACCTCCTAGGACCTGCGTCCACATATGTGGACATCACATTTTGGGTTATTTAGACCAAAGTACTCAATTTTGCACTACAAGGACCTGATATCCACTTACGAGGACATTATACTCCCACTGTTCTATCGAAATTTGAAACAAATATCCTCATACAGTGGGGCAAGAAAGTATTTAGTCAGCCACCGATTGTGCAAGTTCCCCCACTTAAAATGATGACAGAGGTCAGTAATTTGCACCAGAGGTACACTTCAACTGTGAGAGACAGAATGTGGAAAAAAAAATCCATGAATCCACATGGTAGGATTTGTAAAGAATTTATTCGTAAATCAGGGTGGAAAATAAGTATTTGGTCAATAACAAAAATACAACTCAATACTTTGTAACATAACCTTTGTTGGCAATAACAGAGGTCAAACGTTTACTATAGGTCTTTACCAGGTTTGCACACACAGTAGCTGGTATTTTGGCCCATTCCTCCATGCAGATCTTCTCGAGAGCAGTGATGTTTTGGGGCTGTCGCCGAGCAACACGGACTTTCAACTCCCGCCACAGATTTTCTATGGGGTTGAGGTCTGGAGACTGGCTAGGCCACTCCAGGACTTTCAAATGCTTCTTACGGAGCCACTCCTTTGTTGCCCGGGCGGTGTGTTTTGGATCATTGTCATGTTGGAAGACCCAGCCTCGTTTCATCTTCAAAGTTCTCACTGATGGAAGGAGGTTTTGGCTCAAAATCTCACGATACATGGCCCCATTCATTCTGTCCTTAACACGGATCAGTCGTCCTGTCCCCTTGGCAGAAAAACAGCCCCATAGCATGATGTTTCCACCCCCATGCTTCACAGTAGGTATGGTGTTCTTGGGATGCAACTCAGTGTTCTTCTTCCTCCAAACACGACGAGTTGAGTTTATACCAAAAAGTTCTACTTTGGTTTCATCTGACCACATGACATTCTCCCAATCCTCTGCTGTATCATCCATGTGCTCTCTGGCAAACTTCAGACGGGCCTGGACATGCACTGGCTTCAGCAGCGGAACACGTCTGGCACTGCGGGATTTGATTCCTGTCGTTGTAGTGTGTTACTGATGGTGACCTTTGTTACTTTGGTCCCAGCTCTCTGCAGGTCATTCACCAGGTCCCCCCGTGTGGTTCTGGGATCTTTGCTCACCGTTCTCATGATCATTTTGACCCCACGGGATGAGATCTTGCGTGGAGCCCCAGATGGAGGGAGATTATCAGTGGTCTTGTATGTCTTCCATTTTTTGATGATTGCTCCCACAGTTGATTTTTTCACACCAAGCTGCTTGCCTATTGTAGATTCACTCTTCCCAGTCTGGTGCAGGTCTACAATACTTTTCCTGGTGTCCTTCGAAAGCTCTTTGGTCTTGGCCATGGCGGAGTTTGGAGTCTGACTGTTTGAGGCTGTGGACAGGTGTCTTTTATACAGATGATGAGTTCAAACAGGTGCCATTCATACAGGTAACGAGTGGGGGACAGAAAAGCTTCTTACAGAAGACGTTACAGGTCTGTGAGAGCCAGAGATTTTCCTTGTTTGAGGTGACCAAATACTTATTTTCCACCCTGATTTACGAATAAATTCTTTACAAATCCTACTATGTGGATTCATGGATTTTTATTTTTTTTTTTCACATTCTGTCTCTCACAGTTGAAGTGTACCTCTGGTGCAAATTACTGACCTCTGTCTTCATTTTAAGTGGGGGAACTTGCACAATCGGTGGCTGACTAAATACTTTTTTGCCCCACTGTATGTGGCTCTCATTTTTCTTAGAAACAAAAATCAGGTAATTCTTTGTTTTTACATTCATCGGGTCCCAATATGCCCAAATATCATAGAGAAATTTAAAATGCATGCCGTGGAAGAGTTCGGGTCTTAGGAGGTTAAAGGTGTAAACGACAAGTGTTTCTCCACCTTTAGCCAGCACAAATACACTGAAGGTGCAGCCAGACTTTAAAGGACGAGAAGCTAGCAGCTGGTGACTTGGGACCGAAATGTAAACACACGACTCACCCAGCGTGGCAGGAGTACTCACTAGCTGCGCTTCATATGACAAGAATAACAAACAGTGGATGCAAATTACTGATGTGGTTAAGCAGCTGGTTTGAATAGCTTGACCCAACATCTGAGGTACAAACTTTATTTTAGTTTAAAATAACTTCCAGAGCATTCTCAACAGTCACAGAAGTTATTGTTAAACAAATATGTTTTACCTGAAGTATCTAGAAACAATTTCACCTAGGTTACTTTTGTGCTGCGTCACTAGATATAATACTGCTTCTCCTGGCATCTTGTTTCAAAAGATTGCCTCTTCAGTATCCGATCTTTGAGTGATGATTTATCAACCCTGCTTCCGGGTCCAAACTACACTGCATTTATTAAGGTGGAGTGGGGAAAAAAGTTAGCTTCACTGCTAATGTGTTTATATCATGCTAATATACTGTAGCTGTGTAGCTACCCACCACGTAGCACATTATTATATACCAGCTAGCCCAACTTCAGTAACCCTACAACCGTCACTGCTGTTTAGTTTTCTGTCTTCATTTATGTTGGAAGTGACAGCAGAGCTGTACGTCTTAATTTTTCAGAAACCCCTTAGTCAGAACATGCTATATCATGTTTAGGTGGAAACTAGCAAGCCAACTTCCTGCTTGCTTCTAACTCTGTTAACCTTCATAAACTCTGTTTTCATGGATGCCTGGATGTTAAACCTATTTGTTACACCTGGTAAAGCGGCCACATTGATCATTTTATTAAAGGTGAAAGGATTTAGACAGTTTGTAACTCTCAGTGATGCCGTAGTGTTCATTTGACTCATTTAAAAAGGATTGAAAATGATCTTTTATTTAGTTGCAATTATAAATGGTGCTGCCTGCAAGCTGAAAGTATCAATAAAATGTTGTGACCAGCTTTTTGTCTGGATTATTCTATATTGAAGTAAAATGGGCATGATATTTCTGGCCATATCGACATGATAATTTGAGGCGATATCACCCACCCCGAATTACAATGACAAATGTGCACTATATTAAGGGCAGAATGAAATTTTCTCTGGCAGATGGCAGCTGTGTTTTGAAATGTACATATGTGCACAGTTTAGCCCGCATGCAGTCACCTCTGTAGAGGATCACATTATTATGACCCAGACACAATGGCTACATGTCAGAGTTGTAACACAGGCACTGACTGAACAATACTGGGGACATTGTGGAGTAGGGCAAGACTAGGGCTGGGCGATATATCGAGTTTTTTTTTAAAAATATCGATATATTTTCATACGAGATATAAGATGTGACAATATCGTTTATATCGATATAGTCTATGTTACGTTATAATTATACTTGTGGAGCCGCAGGTTTGCCTCTCTTTCGTCCACTTTTGTCTCTACGCAACGTTACTCGGCCTCGCCTCTCCTTCACTGAACACAACTCCGCCTCCCCCATAGCTTCACCTGCAGGCAATGACAAGATGAAAGCGGAAAATCTCCGTTAGCGAGTTACCGTGCGTGGGGCTGGACAGCGTCAACGTGTTAGCGAGCTAACCGCGCTAACGAGCTAACCGCGCTAACGACATGCAGCCCGGAGGGGCTGCACGGCCTAAAATCCTTTCATTTTCTCAAAAATCGACAGTGCGCCTTATGTATGAATTCTGGTTGTGCTTACTGACCGCGAACCGATTTTATGTGGTACACAGCGCTCAGCAATCTGTCAAAAAATGTTTTAATATGACTTTGCTAAGCTACGGAGCTGCACCACTTGATGGATTGCCAGAGGATTACGGCTACCGAGGAGGAGCCTCGCGGAGTGATACGTACTGTGTGTGTATAAGGACCACAAATGGCACCTGTTCAGAGACGTGGTGCAGCTGTGAAATCTGTCTCTTTGTTATTATGCTCAGCGTCTATTAGTTTACATTTTGACTGCATAATTGTGAGCTTTTTGTTATGCACAAAAACAACATTGTTTTCTTTTATTTATGGACCATGATTATTTAATAAATGCTGATAATTTATTTTTGAGTAATTTCTTCATGTACATCTACGCTGTATGTAAATAAAAGTGCCCGTGTGACATCTGGGACACAGTGTGACTAAGAACTCTCTTTTTGTTCTTAACTTATGGCTTTAAAAAAAAAATCGAGATATATATATCTTATATCGCCATCCAGCTAAAAAAATATCGAGATATGAATTTTGGGTCATATCGCCCAGCCCTAGGCAAGACGGCACAGTGTGAATCAATTTTTTTTTTTTTTTTTTTTTTTTTTCAATGTATAAAGTCTCGTGCTAATGTATGGTGCATTAGCAGCACAGTGAGTGGCTTAAATGCCTTGAAAGGCTGGTTGTAGTTCATGGAAGTGCACTAAATCTGCTGTGCCCCTCCTGATCTCCTATAGCCAGCTGGCACCATTTTAAAAACTAGACTGTCATGATGGAAATCCAGCTTATCAGACTGACTTGAGCATGTTATTTAACATTGTTAGAAATTACAAAGCCAGGCTTCATGTTTAGCTGGTGATAAATGTGTGTAATTTGGTGTACTTTACTTGATGGTTATTATTCCTGTTATATGGTAGGAACATTGTTACGGTGGGATCGGTCTGAACCAGTATCCCTCTAGCTTTGCTTTTCTAACTTGTGTTTGTTTACTTTGCTCCCTTTTCTTTTCCAGAGGTCCCCACATTTCAAGAGGAGACGAAAGCCTTATTTGGAAATCTTATGGACGAAGGTGTGTATTTTAGTTTTCCCCCTGTTCATCTACAGTTATAGTGCTTATACCAGTGTTTCCAGCAGGCTTTTTAACCGTATCTGTCCTCATTCCTTTTGTAGTCCTAGCTACGGGGTGAGTTGTTTCCTGTTTTGGGAATTTGGTGCTCTTAATTTACTTCACTTGGACAGCACCTAACACACTGTCTAATGTAACACATGGAGGGGTATGCAAGATGACTTTTATTTCACCTTTTTGTCAAACGTGCATACACTACTGTGTGATCGCCTATTTTCTAAACAGAATAGCTTTTCCCTTTTTGTGCTTCTCCTGAACACAGCAGGCTGTGTGCACAGTCATTGTTTGTCTGTTCTTTCTGTCATCCTCCTGTCCACCCTCTCGACACAGTGCAGTATCTCTCTCTGTCTGGTTAGCTGACTCACTGTTCCTGTCTCTTCAGTCTCTTTGCGCACATGATTTTTACCTTCTTCGCACACCTTTTGCTGCACCCTTCTCGGAAATGTATAATTTTGCTATAAAGGAGAAGAGTCGTCCTGAATTACTCAACAGTGTGTTTCGATATTTATTTATTTTTATTTATTTATTTATTTATTTCCGTGGTTGGAGGGGTGATAAAGTAAATTCAGGCTGCAGAAGTCATTTCTAAGCCACCTGCTAACAACAAAAGTTTGCTGCTTGTCTTTTCTTTTCCTTTTTCTTGGGAGCAGCACCCCCTTGGCCTCTCATGTGTCAGCTAAACAAGTGATGCTATGTTTATCCCTCCACACTCCATTTAGCTCTGCAGCTTGTTATAGCCTTATATGCCGCAAACTACTTATTGTTTCATCATATGTATTGTTCAAGCCAGGAAACTACAAAGGAGAATAATTCGGTATCCTTTAGTCTGGTTTGTTGGTGGCATTTTGTGCTAAAATTCCAGCTGTTGTTAATAGTAATCTCTATAATATTACCACTATCAACACAAAATAGCCCAATATCTGCACTTGTAGTGTGTGTGTGTGTGTGTGTGTGTGTGTGTGTGTGTGTGTGTGTGTGTGTGGCAGCGCTGCTTCTCAGCTGCTAGACTACAAAACCCTTCTCCCCCTTTCATGGCCCCTTGGTTGAGGTCCAGTGATGATCTATTTCAGTAAAGTATGTTGAGCCATACATTAGTTCTGTTCAGTAATGCAGCCAGTTTTCTTCAATAAGATGGTGCTGCAGTGTACTCTTGTGTGACAGAAGCACAGAAGCCACGCCTTAAGCGCACAGACGTCCTTTCACAGAAACACAGCTGGTAGCTGACCTCCACATTTACCAAAGTAGTAAGTTCACGGTTGTCCTTTTTTCCCTTTCCCCACTCTCACATGAGCGCATGAGGTGCATGGCACAGTTGTTGGATTGAACAGAACAGATTCTACATTGTCATGATCATGTTAAGACTACATTCATATGGCTCTGTTTTATTTCGGTGTGTTTTTGTGGACACCAATTATTGACAAGTAAACAAGTTTTATAAAGGTCTCAATAGATCTACAACAAATGACTCTGCAGTTATGAAGAAACTATTGTCTTCAAGCATAAGCGCTAAGCTGGTGATGCTAACACATGCTGGATATTTCAGTCTTGCCTTTGCAGAAAGTCCTGAGCTAATTTGGTCTCGCTGTTCCTGGTGCTGTTGCTAGCATGTTAGCTAGCAAAGACGTTCTATTAATAGCTGCTAAGGCAGTATCTCCATCGCAGCAGATGTGTTTAGAGGCAGGCAGGCAGGCAGGCACAGGGAGCACTAGCTAATAGAGCGTCTGATTAGATCCAGTTTTTATGTATTTATTTTTTATTTATTTATTTTTTTAACCTCAGCACATGGCATGAGTGTGTGCATGTGAGCATGCAGACAAGATTTACCCTAGCAGGTAAGGCAGTGCTGCCTACTGGTAGCACTGCCAGCTACTAAGCTAGACATAAGAGGGATGCTTACACAAGTAATGATGGCGTAGATAAAAGCATCACATTCAACACTCGTGGCTACAGGTTTACGCTATTATCTGGCAAATGACTCCACTGTCAGCAGGAAATGAAGTAATTATTATTGCTAAAACATGGGTTTTTAGTGCTGTTTGCGTGTTTTTCAGAAAAATTGTGTAAAAAGCTGAAATTTGTGACACTTTCTGGAGAGCTGGAGCTTGTGCAAAGAGAGCGTATTCAAACTTATGTGGCTCTAAAATAGCACAGTACAGCGGCGGCCTTAGTGGAGGATGGTCTCAAAGTGACAGTCTTATTTATTTGGTTTTTCTAAAGGTCTTCAAAAATTGCTGGTTATTGCTAGTTCTTTGAATCACCATCAAAGGGAAAGAGGAAGTGCTTCCCTTCTGTAAAAACAAGGACCCAAATGTTTTATCAAACATCATAATTTACTTGCTAAATGGAGGTAAGTTGCCTGGGAAGACCTCAGAAGACTACCTATGAGGGCCTCTGACTCAGCTACAGCAGCAGCTGAGTATGTTTTCTTCTACTCTTTTTGAAATTGTTAAATTTGTGCTAAGTTTGATCATGACTGCTCAATTCACCTAAGCTTTGGCAGCAGTTTTCTGGTGGTGTTAATTTCCCAGCTGTTTCGTCTGTCTACATATCACTGTGGTGTCTCATTGGCCGATTCTCGTCTTGTCTTCACCTCCCACACATACAGTCCCTTCTCCATATTATTCCTGTGTGCCGGCCCTCCCTGTGCTGCCTCTGTCTGTAGGTAGGTAGGTAGGTAGGTAGGTAGGGCTATAAAAAGGAGCGGAGTAGATGATGTAGTCCACCCAAATTACTGTACTGACCTGAAAAATGTGACCTGAGAAATATTCTTCTTCATCCTTTTTTTTTTTTTTTTTTTTTTTTCTTTTCATCTTCCCCCCCCCCCCTGCACACTCTTGTTCTTCTTGCATCCTCATTGCGGTGTCACCCCATCAGTCTATCGTCACGCCACCTTCTTTTTTTTTTTTTTTTTTTTTTTAAAACCACCTCCTTCCTTACTCAAATGGTTATGTCTGATTCATTCAGATGGAAGCGTGTTTCCACCAATGGGGAAAAATATCCCTGACACTAGCTCACTCAAAATCGTGTAGTGGACAGCATCAGTCAGCTTTCAGTGTATAGTAAACACGAACAAAGTGCTATTCATGTTGGCGAGTAACGCAAGGATTTCATCATTTCTTAAACCACATTGGTAAATGGTAAATGGACTAGTTCTTATATAGCGCTTTTCCACTCTTCTGATCACTCAAAGCGCTTTACACAACTTGTGCATTCACCCATTCACACAAGCACAACTGACATTCACACACATTCATACTCCGATGGATGCATCGGAGAGCAATTTCGGGTTAGTATCTTGCCCAAGGATATTTGGCATGCAGACTAGGGGAAGCCGGGAATCGAACCACCAACCTTCCGATCAGTAGATGACCTGCTCTACCACCTGAGCTACAGCCTCCCATGACATTGAAAGTACTCAGCACTTTGCATATTCATGCCTGCCAGCTGTAGCACTGGCAGCTGATGCCATCCACCTCCTGCTTCCGAGTAACAAAGCAATGACGTTTTGAGAAGCATAACTCAAAGTTTAGGATTATGGATGCAATCTTTTTTTTTTTCTTTTTTCTTTTTTCCTTTTCCAGTTGCGTAAATTAGCCTCCGTGCATTCTCCTCTTCCTCAACACAATTGTTTTCCTGCCAGTCACATTTGGCTGCCACCTCTCTCCTTTGCCTCACAGGCCATCTCATCCTTATCCACAAACCTGTTACCAAGGCAACTACACAGCACGATTGGAAACATCAGTGCCACACTCCACTTTACTGTCTGGTTGTTATTTAATTAAAGTGACAGAAAATCTGCGTAGCTGACTCGTTGCAGTGATGACAGTGTTTTACACCACAGTGACAGAATACTGAAGAATACTCTTCCTGCACTGTAGGCTTTTTTAAAGCATGGTAGAAACCATAAGATTTGGTTTTCACAGAAAGATGAATTTATTACCCCTTAAGATTCCATCCACTCTAAATATAATCAAAAAGCTTGCATTAGTCATACAAATAAGGAAGTGTGGTAGAATGACGAGTCTCCTGAGATTGCTCCAAGTGGGTTATCGTGATTTCAGTGAGGAAATGAAGCTCTCTGGTATTGGCACGGTTTGTGTGCTACAGACTGTTTAACTATGAAGTGTTTGTAATTCTGGAGATTAAACATTAAGTGTATGGCGAGTGTAATAAGCGCTGGATTGGGCCTAGCTGTGAGAGAGAGGATTAGCCCAGCATGTAGCCGCACATCATCATGCAAGCTGCAACGGGAGGAAAGAAGCAGAGTTTCCTCTTGATTTTTATTATTATTATTTTTTATTTATTTATTTATTTTTGGTGTCGCTAACCGGACAAGATTTCCTATTCTGGGGTCCGTTCTTCGTACCTCGCTAAGTAAGTTAGCTGGATTTGATTGTTGACGATTTCGCGTGATCTTGGATCGTTCTGTTCTCCGAAGCTCATCTGGGACTTGCTGTCATAGCAACAGATCCGTAAGCGTAAACCTGCTTGGGAGCAGGCTCACTTTATGTAAACAGGATTAGATCGCGGCCACTCAGATATTTTACCACTGTTTTTCCATAAATAAATATTATCAATGTAACTAAAGCTAATGCAGTATTTGATTCTGTTATTGATTTCATACAGATACATACAGGTCATTTCCTAAAAAAAGGGAAATGTACTATTAATCATTCTATTCCATGTATTTGATTATTTCAGATGTAATTCATATTTCAGAGTAGTAATAGTAAATTACTTCGTGTAATCAAGATGAGAGACCACGGCTATAAAAGTGAAGGTGGATTTGGGAAGCCTGTCGCAGCCATGTCCTGTCCGTATACGCGAGCCACCCATTGCGGAAGGTGCAAGATTGATAAGGAGAGTGTTCAGAATCCAGCGTATATTGCGGGATAGACAGGATCCTTTAGCTCAGCGCGACAGTGTGCTCAGAGAGAGATCGATTTTCCCGTGAGGGTATTATTTACTTAACCAACTTGTTGACGAGGGGGTGCAGGACCACCACCTGTCTTTTTTTGCTCTGCCCTTTTCTTGGTTGCTGTTATAAACAAACAGATTATTTCAGGGTCTCTTTCCAAGAGACTAAAAGCAATATGAGTGATAAATATTACCATTCTGTAGAATATTCTTATATTTCACTTTTACTTGTTCCCATGTTCTAGTGGGTCCTGTTGTGGCTCTAATGTGAAAGAGGATATAATGTAATATGATATAATGTATGATAACATAATAGATTTACCCTACCGCCTACTGGTGTTGGCCAGAGGGGCCGATGGCGCGATATGGCAGCCTCGCTTCTGTCAGTCTGCCCCAGGGCAGCTGTGGCTACAACCGTAGCTGCCTCCACCAGTGTGTGAATGTGAGAGTGACTGGATAGTGGCATTGTAAAGCGCTTTGGGTGCCTTGAAAAGCGCTATAGAAATCCAATCTATTATTATTATTATTATTATTATTATTATTATTATTATTATTATTATTAAATTACTTACGAGTTTAATTTGTCAGCAACTTTCTGCCAGCCCTCTCTCCTTGCTTTTGCAGCCTTTGCAGTGTTCCCATGCGTTTTAATTAAACTCTGAGGGATTTCAGGAGTTTCAATCAAGAGTTCTTGCTCTGCTGCCGAAAAATACTGAGCGCGCTCCTTCGACATTTTCGCCGACCAATCAAAGGGTTGCAGATCAATGTTTCTACTATTGATGCGTAGCCCCTGTTAAGCCACCCAGTGATCTCACATTACTTCATCCAGCTATACTAATCGTCAACAACAGGTGTGTTCGGAGAACCGGAATAGCGAGCTCAAAGTTGGCGCGATGATTTGATCTTGGATGTGTCATTTGATCTTGGATGTAGTAAGCGAGGTACGAAGAACGGACCCCTGTTCACAGATGTTTGTTTATAAACACTGATAAATGAAGTGGCCATATAAAACAACTACATCACCATCGGGCTATAGCCAGAGGTTTGCATTCCAGCATCCTTTTGATTTCCACACAGCTTGTTTACTTTTGTGCAACCAGACCGTACAAACATGATTCAGGTCAGTAGAAAACTAGGGCTGTGCGATATGACCAAAATCTCATATCCCGATATGAGAATTCTATCGTCCCGATAATGATATAAATCAAACGTAACATTTTCTGTAAATTCTGTGAATCTCGGGCAGCTCGTCTTGCGGGAAGTGTTTCCAGCTGCGCGTCATGTAGCTGGAGTCGAGCGTTTTAACCGATACATGAAACGATACATTTTTAGACATAAGTTGTAAAGGGCGCCGTTTTCTTTGAGTATTTATTACACGGCGTGCTGCGGGGAAAAGCCTGTTCTAACGTTTGAGTCTAAGGTCTATTTTTTAGCACCTGGCGGCTCTTTTTTGCTTTTCATCCGTAAATAATCTGCTCTTTCACGTGATTCAGTTTATTTTGAAAAGTCTCAACAGGATCTTGAGCTTTATTGTGAAAGGTTTATGTGGAACATAAACAAGCGGACAAGTGATGCTGTTACTGTTGTTGTTGCTAAGCACAACGCATAAAAACAGGCGCTTGTCCGTCTGTAGTGTGGTTATATAAAATATAAGAGAACTTTAATAAGTTAATATAGCCACTACAGTGACCACCAAAACGATGAAAAATATTGCTGTAAACAGTTTATTTTGCGACACCAGGAAACAAACGACAGCGTAAAATGAAACGACAGACGTTTTTATATCGTCATCTGATATATATTGTTATATCGAACAGCCCTAAGTAGAACCGTCTAACGCTGGACTGGACACAAACGGGAATCAATCTATTGCCAAAAGATGATTGATATTCATACGCGCTGTACATATAAATATTATTCATTTATTATATAAATTGTATAGTAATGCATTTCAATTCTCAAACTATACACATTAGATCAATCCTCTTATGAACATGCATATCATAAAGTATTGATTAACATTAAAGGTCTGCCTGGTGTAGAGGACTGAGTGATGGCTAGAAGGCACACAGCATATTTAGTATGTTGTCTAAGACCCCACAGCTGCTGATACAGACCTAACGGAGACGCTCGGTCTGAGTGATGACTTTACTTCTACATGCACTACATGAACTTTCAGCGCAGTTTTTGTCTTTAATCCGTATGAATGAAGAGTTAGGCAAAGCTACAAAAACAATGACTCAGTTGGTGCAGAGAAGCAGCTTGGGGAATGCATTTCATTTCTCCTGTGTAGTTTATGGGCTGTTCTGCCATTCTGTTGTGTGACAGCAGGAAATGAAATTGCATACATGAGAAAAGATTTGTGAATTTGGCTGTAGTTGTGAAGCAAATTGATATAAATTGCTAACAGAGACAGCTGAACTGCACTAAAGCACATGAAGCCAAATGAACATGGAGATTTCTGTGGCTGTCTGTTTGATGAAAATGCTTAATGCCTGCGCAATTTGTGGTCTTGCTTCGGCATTTAAGTTTTTCCTTATAGCTCTGACCTGTGTATGAACAGTTGGAGCTAACACTTTAGCTGCATCAGTCCTGCTAGGACACAACAGCATGGGCATCATCAGCTGAAGTATTTAACAGGTCTTCTGTGACAATTAGACGTCACACGTCCCTTTTTGATATTTTACCAGTCATTAGGTTTGTCATGAAGCCCACCACACACACAAAAAGAACCAGATGCCCTTCCTGATTTATCCCTCCCAGAGATTTGACTCCTCCCAGTGTTGAGTCTATGAATATTTCAGGTGATGTGTGAATGTGTAAACTGTACACTATGGCGCTAAAGCAAAACCAAAAACTATACCTTGAATAACAGTAAAGTAAACGTCTTAATTTGGGAACAACGTTCGCAGCTTGACTCAACAGTCAACATATATGCTGTGGTGTATATAACAGTCATATAGCATGTTGATAACTTTACAGTAAAAGAAAGTGTTAAAGGGGGGAAAAATGCTTTAATTTTGTAGGGGTGCAGCAATACACAAAATTCACGGTTCGGTTTGATACTTTGGTGTCACGGTTCGATGTTTTTTCGATACAAAAAATGTTCATGCTTTTTTAATTTGTCATTTATTAAAATTATAAATGTATATTTTACCTCAAAAGTACAGTTTTTAAATTTAATGTTGCTGAAACAAAGTAATAAAAAAGAAAAAAAAATATCTGATTGAGGAATCACTCATCTTTGGAAAAGGGAGTTTATTACAGAGAAATGGCTCTTTCCAAAATAAAAGCTCTACTATACGCTTCTTCTGGGCTGTATTCTCAGCAGCATATTAAACATATCAGGTCCCCATAAGGAGACTCATGTGCTAACGGCTGTCTAAATTACTCGGGTAAAGTTTGTAGCATGCCTGCTTGTTGTTTTTGTCTGCTTCCACTTGTCTTTGCACTAGGATGCTGTTGGAGTAAATGTGCAGTTGGGGCTGCTCGATTATGGCAAAAATGATAATCACGATTATTTTCACTGAAATTGAGATCTTGATTATTTGACGATATTTATTTAACCCTTTAAGACCTACACTGGACTGGCGGACTATAGAACAAAGTCCGCCAGAACTTATATTATATTTTTACATGTTGTAGTGCCATTTGTGGGAGCATTTCAAGTTGCTATACAACTGTTATAGCCCATATTTTAATAATATGTATGCATTAAGTCCATAGTAACTACATTAATTGCAAAAAAGTGCAATAAACTACAAAAAAAATTGAAAATCGTTTTTGGGGTTTTTTTTTTACATATATTTCTATTTGGAGAAATTTAAGAGGTTTATCCCTCAAAACTTTAAATACAAAAAGTTGCAAAAAATAGTTTACAATAACAGGAAACTTATTTTGAGTGTCTTCATAGTTTTATTTTGGAGATACACCAATTTTCATATATTGCAGGAAAAACGAAAAAACAATCCTATGATGCAAAGAAAACAGCAGGTGCATCAAAATAAACTATTTCCAGCAGTGCAATTCGAGTTCTAAGCATCCCAGAAACTATTCAGAAAAGTCAAACATGACCAGTATAGGCTTTTAAGGCCTACAAGTAAAAAACTACAATTTCCGCGAAAATGACGTCACTTCCGGTTTCGGCCAGGAAATGGCGGACATGCGATAGTTCGCGCTGACGTCTGTTTCACTGTGGGAAGTGTTACGAACAGCTGATCGGATCGGCAAAGCGTGTTTCTGGAATATTATGTTTTTGTTCCTGCAAGTGCTTTTTATGCAGTTTTTGCAAAGCTTTATGTGGAAGGAAACCGTGACCGAGGACAAGCTGATGGCATCAGATGTAAGTACAACTCCTCCGGTTTCATATGCAAAACAAATTATTGCGCTAGCTTACACGGTTCAGGTTCTACAGGGATTTAAAAATAGTTACACAACACGGAGCGTGCTGCTCTGACCGGCTTTAAAGGTTAACAATGACTTTAAAAAATAATATAAAATAGTGTGCAACACCACTGAAGGTTTTTTTTTTTTTTTTTTTTTTAACCTCTCTTTTCAACCAACAGCAGTCACTCTCCTCTCCAAATAACTTCTGCTTAGCTTTCTGAGCTTCCCTCTGGTCCTCTTAATCAGCGGTCTCCAACCTTTTTTGCGCCACGGACCGGTTTATGCCAGACAATATTTTCACGGACCGGCCTTTAAGGTATCGCGGATAAATGAGGGAGGGGCTAATAATCGGCTCAGTCATTTTTAATGATCGTTGAAAGCCCAGATCGTAATTGTGATTAAAATTCGATTAATTGAGCAGCCCTATGTGCAGTCATATTCGTTGTGTTCCCACTAGTGCTGTCAGCGTTAATCTGAAATGACGTTAACACCACAACACGGCAAATCTGTTAACGAGCTACCGCGGATCGCCCCGTGTGTGGGGCTGGACGGCCAACACGTTAACGAGCAAACTGTGCTAACGCAGTAGTTCCCACTCATGTAATTGAGCATTGGTGGCACATCCGACATACTGTTTTAGTTGAGCGTGAATGCGCAAAAACTGGAGTTTATTTTTAGATCCACTGGCATCCAAGTTCACTGTCATTTTAGTGAACTTTTAGTGAAACTCTTCTCTTGCTGCGTCACGACTGACTTTTTAGCTAACGTAAGTTAAAGTGGTAGTTTCTGTTTTTGTTTTTGACGCTGTCGCCGGTAAGAGATTCCGGAATGGCACCACTTACCTCAACATCCAGCTGTGAAAGCTGCATCAACCTGAGTCAAAAAGTGATCAAGCTGGAGCAAAGGATATCCACGCTATACCAAATCCAGGGGGCTGAATGCGAACTTGACACGATCCTCCTTGGCAAAGCTCAAACCACCGCTACTAGCGCTGAGCTAGCCGACACAGTGCACCATCCAGCTGCTGTGTCCCAAGATCCCGCCAACAGTCAACACAGGCTCTCAATTTGAGTCGCTGGTGCTTCTGCCAAGGACGAGAACTCCTGGTTTCAGCTAGGGGCCAGACCCAAGGCTCTGGTCAGCTCCACTCCACTCCAACCAGCGCCATGGACCGTGGTTGAGACGCGTGGTGGCTGCAGAGGGGGCAGGAGGATCAGTCTCTCGCACCCTCACCCCTCCGGCGCGGTAGTACTGGAGAATAAATTTAATGTCCTAGATCCTGTGGACTTTCCTCCTCTGACCGCTAGCCCTCGCCATCCCGCTGTGTCGCTGAGGTCTGCGCCATCTCCACCACTACGCCCCCGGAGCCGCGGTGGGCAACCCGACGCTGTGGTGCAAACTCACCGCGGAGAGCTGTGCTTTACCCTGGCTCCTCGGAGAAGAGGACCCACGGCGCGGCTACCTGGGAGTCACTCACGCAGTCCGGCTGGCGCATCTCCATCTGAACACCCCCGGTGCCGCGGCGCAGGCGTCTCAGATGGCCAGCAGCCCCCGGTGGCACCTCCTCTCTCCACACTGGTCCTCGGGGATTCCATCGTCAGGAACGTGTGGATGAGGGGGGCGCTCACGCTGTCGTTCCCGGGAGCCACTGTTGTTGACATAGTGGACAGAATTCCCAACATTCTGGCATCCCACCCACAGGTTAACCGGCTCATCATCCACATCGGCACCAATGACATCCCCAAACAGCAATCTGAGCTGCTGAAGTTGGACTTCCTCCAACTCTTCAGCCTCCTTGGTCAGTTGCAGGTGAATGCTTTTATCTCCGGGCCCACCCCCACCTGTGGCAGAGGGATAGGCCGTTTCAGCCGGCTGCTCAGCCTCAACACCTGGCTTTCCTCCGCCTGTGTCTCCCACGGCGTGGGGTTTTTTTTTTAACAATTTTGATGCCTTCTGGGAGAGGAGGCATCTTTTTGGGGCAGACGGGCTCCACCTCAACGCCTGGGGACGCCGTTTGCTGTCTACCAATTTGGCATTTGGCATTTGGCGTACAGCACTCCCGCACATCGCCCTGTCACTACCCCAAATTGACATTACCTGCTGATCTGTCTGCCACTGACTGATGTTCCCCTGGTCCCAGCTCCTATATTTGTTCCACTTTTAACAGTAATACACAAAACTTTGGACTCGGACCTCTCTTTCCCACAGTCAACACAATACCCGTCATAATCACAAACAGAGCAACAGAATTATCATAAATCCAGTAACTCCAAAAACATTAATAACCTAAATATCAACATCCATTCAACTCTATTGTCAAAAATCCACCAGTCTCAATCAGTATGGCACTTTTAAATGTCCGCTCTCTGTTGAACAAGTCTTTTATTATTAATGATTTAATTTTAGATAATAAACTTGACTGTTTATTTTTAACTGAAACATGGCTGGGTTCGGATGCACCAGTTGTTCTCACTGAGGCCTCCCCACCAAATTTTAATTTCTCTTTTTCTATTAGAAGTGGTAAGAGAGGTGGTGGGACTGCATCTTTAGCCAACAACACACTCACCTCCAAACAAATTTTATTTGATCATTTTACCACTTTTGAATTCCATGTTATTGTTTTCAGCAGCCCTCCAGTTTTATCTGTCACAATTTATAGACCACCTAAAGACAGCGCTGCTTTTATCAAGGAATTCTCAGAATTTTTAACAAACATACATTCAAAATATAATATAATTTTAACCGGTGATTTTAACCTGCACATAGATAATCCTTCTGACTCTGCATCAAAAGAATTCTTAAACATTCTTCACTGTTTGGATTTTACCCAGCATGTCACGCAGCCGACTCACAACAGAGGACACACTCTGGACCTGGTCATCACCCATGGGCTGTCCACCAGCGTGTCCTCTGTTGTTGACTTGGCTGTCTCAGTGTGGTTTTTTTTTTTTTTTAACATCACCGGTTTTATTCAGCGGGAGACCTCGGTGCGAACTGTGAGGAGGCGCTATCTAACCTCTGAAGTGGCTGCAAATTTTACCAGGGTTTTAGACGAATGCCCCCCTGTGATTCTACCTGCACCCTGCAATTTGATTTTTAATCATTTCAACAGCAAACTGAAGAAAAGCCTTGACTCCATTGCTCCACTCACCACCAAAAAGATTAACGTAAAACATGCATCACCCTGGAGAAACGAAGAAGTCAAAACACTCAAAAGAAATTGCAGGGCAGCAGAAAGGAGATGGAGGAAAAATTAAAAATACTATCAACCATCAAATATTTTGCGAGCAACTTAAAATGTACAATAATACATTAAGGAATTCAAGAAACTCATACTTCGCCAAAATAATCAGTAATAACAAAAATAATCCCAAGGTCCTCTTTTCCACCATAGATCATTTATTTAACCCTGATTTTAACAGCTCCCAAAGAACCCCACAGACTCGCTCTGTGAGCAGTTTGCAGACCACTTCAGGGGAAAAATCAGCGCCATCAGATCTGATATTTTATCTAATCGCGATATGTTTGTAAAGACATCTGAGGGCTCGATTGTACCTGAGGAGACACTGGACAGCTTTGTCCTGGTTAATGCTGAGAACCTTCAGAAAGTTTTCTCCACAGTGAGACCCACCACATGTCCTTTAGATCCAATCCCTTCTTCACTCTTTAAAACACTTTATGGATTTTTTGAGGCTGAGCTTTTATACGTGATGAATTGCGCTCTTCAGTTGGGTGTCTTCCCTGCTGCCTTTAAAACGGCGGTGGTGAGACCCCTTCTGAAGAAGAGCAATTTGGATTGTAATGATTTTAATAACTACAGACCTGTATCCAACTCACCATTTTTAAGTAAAGTCTTAGAAAAACTTGTTTTTACTCAGATTAATGATTTTCTAAATGATAGACAGATCCTGGAGATATTCCAGTCTGGATTTAGGGTGAACCACAGCACAGAGACGGCTCTCCTAAAGGTTTTAAATGATCTTAGATGTAACTGGGACGCCCAAAAGCTCTCAGTCCTGGTGCTACTGGATCTAAGCACAGCCTTTGATACAGTAGACCACGCTGTTCTTTTAAACAGACTGAAACACATGGTGGGCCTCTCTGGTGCTGTACACAACTGGTTCACTTCCTGTCTCTCTGACAGATCTTTTATGGTGAGTATGGATACATGTTCCTCTAAGATCCATAAAATGACATGTGGTGTGCCTCAAGAGTCGGTTCTAGGCCCTGTACTTTTTAATTTGTATATGCTGACGGTGTCATCAGGAGGCATGGAGTGAACTTCCACAGTTACGCTGATGGCACGCAGCTGTACATCTCCGTGTCTCCTGATGACACCCAGCTGTACATCTCCGTGTCTCCTGATGACACCAGACCAATGGATGCCCTTTTTAACTGTGTCTTAGATATAAGATCTTGGATGGCAGAAAACTTTTTACAGCTTAACCAGGACAAAACCGAAGTTTTAATCGTCGGTCCTGAGGCTCAGAGAGAGAAACTCTTGTCTAAATTAGAGGCATTTTCACTATGTCCTTCGCTACAAGTGAAAAACCTGGGTGTTATTTTTGACGCTGAGCTTGGTTTTATCCCACATGTTAAACATGTAACCAAAATTGGATTTTATCATCTAAAAAATATAGCCAGAGTCCGCCCTATTCTCTCTCGGGCTAACACAGAGATGTTGATGCATGCTTTTATTACCAGTCGCATTGATTACTGCCCTGCTCTCTGGTCTTCCTAAGAAGAATATTTCAACTTTACAACTTTTGCAAAACTCGGCAGCTCGTGTGCTGACGAAGACCAGAGGGCGGGCCCACATTACACCGGTTTTAGAATCGCTGCACTGGCTCCCCGTGTGTTTCAGGATCGATTTTAAAGTTCTTTTATTGGTTTTTAAATGTCTTAATGGTCTTGGGCCTTCTTATCTCTCAGATCTGCCTTTACCATATGAACCCTCGCGGACCCTGAGGTCCTCTGGTACTGGCCTTTTGATTGTCCCTAAAGTCAGGACACATACTCACGGAGAGGCAGCTTTTCAGTGGTATGGTCCTCGTCTGTGGAACAGCCTGCCGGAGGAGCTCAGGGCCGCAGAGAACGTACATGTTTTCAAGAACAGGCTCAAGACCCACCTTTTTAATTTAGCTTTTACTTAGCGTTTATTTATTTTATGCTTATTTATTCTATCCCGTTATTTTATTATTAATTTAGGCTTTACCTAATATTTATTGATTTTATTCTTATTCATTTTTTTAATCTTCTTACTCTATTTATATTTATATTGTATCCCGTTCTTATTTATTTTATCATTTTACCCTGTATATATCCTATTGTGTCATATCTCCAGTGTTTCCTCGGAGGGGGCTCTCTGCACCGGGGCTGTGATCGACCGTGGCTGCTGGGTCTCTGGGGGTCCTCTCAGCCTGGCTGGGGGGCTTCTTTGCCTCCCTCCTGCTGTGTGCCCAGCCTGGAGGCTGCGGTCTGTGACCGGCTCCCGGTGCAGACGGCTCCCTGTTATAGTGTTTCCTCACTTGGCTCATGTGAACCCAGCCCAATTTTTACTCTTTGTGTGTGTGTGTGTGTGTGTGTGTGTGTGGGGGGGGGGGAGATATATGTGTGTATTCACATCATTTATGTTAATGAGAGTGTGGGGAGTGAGTTGGAGGGTGGGGTGGGCTGCTTTTAACTTTGTGCTACATTTTTTGTATGAAAAGTGCTTTATAAATAAAGATTGATTGATTTAGTCCATGACGCGCTTACCTTCAGGGTTATACGTCACATGAAAACCAAAATAGTTCCAAACGCCAGATCTGAATGAGGGTGGGGGAGGTTCAGTTTGCCATGTTGCAACGAGCTTAGCTTCTGTCTCGCTAGCTTGCCTTGCGCTCAGTGAATCTGCGTTCGACTACTCCGCCTAGGCTGCACTGTCGAGCGCAGATCCACTGAGCGCTCAACACAGAAAGCATCATCAGAAGGAAAGTTGATAAAATTTAAAATTTTGTATTGTTTGGTACATGTGCGTACCGAACCGAAAGCACTGTATCGAACGGTTCAATATCCATACGAGTATCGTTGCACCCCTATAATTTTGGTATATTTTCATTTACATGTTTTTAAACAAATTGCATGCTCTGCAACCAGCATCAACACAGTGATGTTTGTCCTTCATGTCCGTTGTCTTGTCTGTTTCTTCCACCTCAGTGACCTGTTTTGACTCCGATGTAGAGTAAGAGCTGCCAACAAAGGGAGGGCTAGACAATTAGTCATACTTATCTTTTAACTAAGGCTTGGTAATGGTATGGTAAAATATGATGTGCTTATGGCTTTATCATAACCATCCTCCTCTCTTGTCAGAAATGAGTCGCCAGACTGCCACCGCGCTGCCCACAGGAACATCTAAGTGCCCTCCTTCTCAGCGTGTGCCCACCCTTTCAGGCACCACAGCCTCCAACAGTGACCTGGCGAGCCTGTTTGAGTGTCCTGTCTGCTTCGACTATGTCCTCCCCCCAATCCTCCAGTGCCAGTCCGGACACCTGGTGTGTACAGTCCAGCCTGTAACTGAACCTGAACTGTTTGTTGTTGTTGCTAGGAAAATTTCTTGCAGAAGCATAATTGTGAAGATTAACATTTTAGTAAACTTGTCATGAACATACTTGTGTATATATAAATAAAAAAAAAAAAAAAAAAAGTTATTTTTCTTCATCCCCAGGTGTGCTCCAACTGCCGGCCTAAGCTCACTTGTTGCCCCACCTGCCGAGGTCCCCTGGGTTCCATCAGGAACCTGGCCATGGAGAAGGTGGCCAACTCTGTCCTTTTCCCCTGCAAGTATGCCTCATCAGGCTGCGAAGTCACCTTGCCTCATACCGACAAAACCGAGCACGAAGAGCTTTGCGAGTTTCGGCCGTATTCCTGCCCCTGCCCCGGCGCCTCTTGCAAGTGGCAGGGATCATTGGATGCAGTCATGCCTCACCTGATGCACCAGCACAAGTCCATCACCACACTGCAGGTTAGAAGTTACTCAGCTCCTCAGTTTCTTCCACAAAACATGCTCCTAAAAGTGTGTGCCATTTTTACTAAGTGAGGATGAGACACTTTGAAGACTATCTGAATTGATGCTATTTAAACACGGATCGTACAGGGTTTGCAATTAAGTTTGTGACTTAGAAATAAACTCTTAGAAATAAACTAGAAATAAAAGTCTGAATAAACAGCGTAGAGTTTGTTCAAATGAAGTGGAAACATGGAAAACATTTCATACTCCATCCCACTAAGCTGATGGGGAATTTTGAGTGTGCCCTCTGCTGGACAGCAAAGGAAACAACATACTGTGTAAATGTGTGTTAATTTACAAATGAGTTGTTATAGCCTGCAGAATTTGTTCATTTTAATATCATGATTACTTTTAAATTGAAGTAACACTCCAGTAGTTTACACCACTGCTAGGTGGGCGGAGCTTCTCTGGCAACAGGTGAGCTTTTGTGCTCACAGCTGAAGCTGCCTGAGATCACCACATAAGGAAATCATCTCTCACTGATGTCATGCAAAGCCTGAGCGGCTTGTACATATAGTTGTATGATCTGTTCTGAAACCATGGAGGATCTTTGCCCCTACAACGAGAACATCCATGATGGTGGTTATCTTATCTGGCAACACTGACGTATTAAAGTTGGCATGCTACTGCAGCCAGCAGTACTACAGTACTTTTGTTTTTTGTTTTTTTGTTGAAAGTGGTTTAGCCTTTTAATTCGTGGGATGACTTTTGGCGTAATTGTCTTAGAAATTTGTTTTTAAAGCTGTAAGATTGGACTGCAAGACAACACTAATGATTACTCAGTGGCTCATATCTTACTTGGTCTTGAGAATTTTAGATGGTTTGATGTTAACAATGAGTCGACGTGTCCATTGTGCAAAAGGTGGGGGTTGCATGGAGACTTGTCTCTGCTTGTTCTTTACTGTTATGCTAAAAGTCAGCCTGCAACAAGACAGCCGGATGACAAGTGCAAATCACAACCCCTTTCAAAAAGACAAGTGCATAAGTCATTATGTCAACTTTAATGTGTTTCTCAGTCTCCCGAGTCCGAAAGTCGCGGTCTGGCACACCTTTGAACTTTCCAGTGGTCGAGGTCTCATAACGGTGTGGTTGGTATCAAGAGCATACTCCCTGTCAAATACTGGCCAGATTATTCCAGAAAATTGCGTTTAACATGAGAACAACAAACGGCTTGTTCCTTTTGCAGCTTGTTTTATAACATGTATTTATTTTGAGATCATGATGATGTAAAAGATCTTTATGTGAGCAGCGTTGGGTGTTAACTTCAGGCTGACAACTAAAGATGATTAACCCTGTTTGTGTCTCCGTCCAGGGGGAGGACATCGTGTTCCTGGCCACAGATATCAACCTGCCTGGTGCGGTGGACTGGGTAATGATGCAGTCGTGCTTCGGCTTCCACTTCATGCTTGTGCTGGAGAAGCAGGAGAAGTACGACGGACACCAGCAGTTCTTTGCCATCGTGCAGCTCATTGGGACTCGCAAGCAGGCCGAGAACTTCGCCTACCGACTGGAGCTCAACGGGCACCGGCGTCGTCTGACCTGGGAGGCCACGCCACGCTCCATCCACGAGGGCATCGCCACAGCTATCATGAACAGCGACTGCCTGGTGTTCGACACATCCATCGCACAACTATTTGCTGAGAACGGCAACCTGGGAATCAACGTCACCATCTCCATGTGCTAAAAACTTTGAAGAGAAGAGGATTTAAAAAACAAACAAACAAGTTACATATTGTTAGGGGGCATTTTTTTTTTTCTTTGTTTTCTTTTTTTTATTAGACCTCACAGTGCCCCACCCCTCTCTGCCTCACTCCTTCAGACATGGATTTGGACTGTCTAATTAGGCAGCCATGGAGGCCTGGGGGGGGGGGGAAATGGATGGCTGAATGTTTGGATGGATGAGTGGAGGAAATGAAACAAAATAGCATAACTGTGTAGTGACGGCTATAGACTTGGAAACACATTATGTGAGACCCACGCGGGGCCTCGCCCTCTGTTCGTCGTAAACGCGGACACAAACTGTCAAACTCCCTTCCTGGCCACGTGTCCCTGTCTTAGAGTGATTTCTCACAACTCATTCTCATCGCACTCTCTCTCTCTCTCTCTCACTCACTCACACACACACACACACACACACACACACACACACACACACACACACACACATTTCAGACACTACGGCTCTTCCCGAGCGGAACGTGGAAGGGGCTCCAGTCCCTGACTTGAAGGATCAAGCTATAGTTCAAAACGGACTCCTGGTCAGTGCTGGAGTGCTTGCAAGACAGCTAGCACTTCCTGTTTGTAATCCACCTCAGTACCCCTCAAGTCCCCCCACACTTTCCCTCACTCGGACTGGAACGGTTCCCACGCTCCCCACCCTCGCAGGGCTATGGCTGTGGCTGCTATTGACTATTTCAAACTGGAACCCTGAGTCCCTAAAAATCTTTATCTAAAATGTATCTTCGCCTGTGACTGGGGATCATCACTCACAGACATGAATGGCTGTAGCACCCCAATCCCCAAGTAACGTCCAGGAAAAGAAGCTTGGATCTGTGTAAAGGGTCCCGGGATTACTACAGCTGCGCGAGCTCGTTTTGCTTTCTTCTGCTCCACACCGGTTCCTCCCCCCAAAGCTAAAGATTGAGCACCGGATGCTTGTTATTGAATTGTTGACTGTCATCATCAATTATTAAACTTTGCTGTCATACTGGTTGGATGTAAGAAGGCCCTCAGCTACGTCAGCCCTGGAGTTTTATTTTCAAAGTGGACACATCAACGGCTTTCTGACATGCCAAACGCACATTGCTCTTTGCATTACAGGCTCTGTGTGCAGGTGTAATAAATTGACCTAGGAACAAAGGGGTCCTTTTTGTTTTTTAGAACAAGGAGGAAAAAACCTAAACACTGCATTTCAGTTGGAAGAATTATTTCTCAAGTCTATTTCTTTGGAACTATTAGTGGGTTTTTTTTTGTTTTGTTTTTTTGTGTGCGCGCGTGTGCACTGTCTTTGCTGAAAACCTGCTCATTTTCTCACGTCTCTTTCGTTTGTGCTCGGCCTCGTTTCTCTGTCTGCCCGTGTCTGCCTCACCGATTGACTGATCACCCAACAAGGAATGAGGGACAGTTTCTACCGTTACAATGTTGCTATTGTTATTATTACATGGAGATTATGACAATTATCGGTTTTTGTATTGAATTTTAAAAACAAACATTAAAAGGCAATTGTAAAAGTTGTGGCTAAACTTCAGTGTTTGTAGTTTAAAGAAAAAAAAAAAACAAGTTGTCATTCTATTGAAGGTTTCTTTTCTTCCAGAGTTGGGTTGCTTTATTTTATTTTCTCTTCATTTATTTGTCCCGCTGTCCTCTCATTTGTGTGGTAAGTCTTCCCCCTCGAGCCCTTTTTTTTTTTTTTGTTCAAGGATTGAGGGAGTTCAAGCCAATCATCTCTCCATTTCTCCTCATGTGGAGTCTCAGTAATGTTGCTGCTCTCCCTGAAGTCCTCCACTTCTGTTTTAATTTGTCATTAAATAAATCTATCTTTTTCATACTCTGTGCTTTTTCTTCCTTTTTTTTCCATTTTTTTCTCTGAGGCTTTTGGATTCAACACGATGACTGTAAAACTGACAGTACCTCAGTTTTTGACAAGCAAAGAAATTAATGTAAGGAACTCTACATCTAACATATCCAGTTCAGTGGATGCTCCTCCTGTTTGACTTTTATTTATTTATTTATTTTTTAAATTAGATTGGTCTTCCTGTTGTAAACCTTCATTTCAGCATTTTTGGAAGCTTTTGTTTTCTTTCCCAGTTTTCCAGGTTGTTGTTGAGCTTAAGATTTGTGAAGGGTGTTCAGGTAAAAATATTTCAATATCGGCATGAAGCAATGAGCCAAGTTTAAAAGATTTAAAACATTTAAAACAAAATTGGAATTATGATTAGGAGAAGATCAAACACTAAAACATGATGGGGGTAGGTGAAGTACTTTTTTTTTTTTTTTTTTTTTTTTAAAAGATTGTGGCCATCATGAAATGGAATAAAATTCGTTGTAATAGTAAAAGCTGATCTTCCCGACAGTCGGTTCATTTAAAAACTTTTCAGATCTACAGGGAACAGTTTTACATGAACAACATAAAATACAATGTCTAGTTCAAGTTCAAGGTTCTTTATTTGTCACATGCATAGTTATACAAGTATAACACACAGTGAAATGTAGCCTGACACGCTCCTCGACATGTGCAAAAATTGGGGGGGGTGTAGAGGAAGAACTGTGTGTGTGTGTGTGTGTGTGTGTGTGTGTGTGTGTGTGTGTGTATAATTGAAATGTACATTGTGCCTTGGTTTAGAGTGTCTGGAAGAGAGTCCTGTCTCAGTCAATTATAGATGATGTGAGAGGGTGGGTGTGTGTGTTTAGGGCACGGATGGCTTGGGGATAGAAGCTCCTCTTGAGTCTCTCTGTCCTTGCCCGGAAGATGCGGAACCTTCTACCAGATTGCAGAAGTTGGAACAGTTTGTTGCCAGGATGGGACGGGTCCTTCAGTATCTGCGCTGCTCTAGTCCAGCATCTCCTGGTGTAGGTGTCCTGAAGCGGGGGGAGAGCAATCCTGCAGCAGCGTTCTGCTGTACGGATCACTCTCTGGAGAGCTTTTTGGTCCTTCACACAGCTGTTCCCAAACCACGATGTCATGTTCTGTGTGAGGATGCTCTCCACAGCGCCTGTATAGAAAATCCTGAGGATCTTTGGAGAGACCCTGAACTTCCTCAGTTGTCGTAGGTGATACAGGCGCTGCCTAGCCTTTTTGGTCTGGACCTGAATGTGGGCAGCCCATGTCAGGTCTGAGGAGATGTGGACACCAAGATACTTGAAGGACTGCACCCTCTCCACTGGAGCTCCATTGATGATAATGGGCTTGTAGTCTCTGTGCTGACCCCTTCTGAAGTCCACCACCAGCTCCTTGGTCTTGCTGACGTTCAGCTGGAGGTGGTTGTCCTGGCACCACGATGCCAGATTCTTCACTTCATCCATGTAGGCCGCCTCATCGTTGTTGGAGATGGCACCCAACACCACTGTGTCGTCAGCAAACTTCACAATGGTGTTGGAGCCATGGGTGGCCACACAGTCTGAAGTGTAGAGGGAGTAGAGCAGTGGCGAGAGGACACATCCCTGAAGTGCTCCTGTGTTGATGGTGATGCTGTTGGAGAAGCACCTGCCCACCCTCACCACCTGAGTTCTGCCAGTGAGGAAGTCCAACAGCCATGCACACAGACGGCTGTTAAGTCCCAGATCCCTCAGCTTTGTGAACAGTCTGCAGGGCACTATTGTGTTAAACGCTGAACTGTAATCAACAAACAGCATTCGCACATAGTTGCCCTGTTTCTTGTCCACGTGGCTGAGAGTGGTGTGTAGGACGTGGGCGATGGCATCCTCTGTGGATCTGTTGGATCTGTAGGCGAACTGCAGCGGATCTGTGGTGTCTGGGATGGAGGAGGAGATGATGTTCTTCAGCAGCCTCTCAAACACCTTCATTACTACCGAGGTCAGTGCAACTGGCCGGTAATCGTTCAGGGATGAGGGGTTGCTGTTCTTGGGCACAGGGATGATGGTGGATCTTTTGAAGCATGTGGGGACCACAGACTTCGCCACGGACTCGTTGAAGATGTAAGTGAACACACCTGCTAGCTGGTCAGCACAGCAGCGCAGCAGACGGCCGGTGATGCCGTCTGGCCCCGCCGCTTTCCTTGTGTTCACTCTCCTCAGTGCCGCTCGGACGTCATGCTCCGCGATGCTGGTCACCGGTCTCTCGCTGATGACGTCACTGTCCTCGGTAGTCAGGCGGTAGATAGCATTAGCCGCCTGGCTAACCTCGAAACGGGCGTAGAACCGATTCAGCTCGTTGGTGCGTAGTCCGTGCCACATACTCCGTGTGTCGCCCTGGTGGAAGCGGGACTCCACACGTTCCCGGTACCTGCGTTTGGCATCTCTCACCGCACGCCGTATGAGGCCGCTTTGTAGGCGCTCATATCGCCAGTGGCGAGACCCGCGTTGTAGGAGGCGGTCCTGGCGTTTACTGCAGTGCGGATCGATCTGTCCATCCACGGTTTCTGGTTTGGGAATGTGGTGACTCTCGCAGTGGGGATAATCTCCTCCGCTAGCATATTGACAACTGTCACTACCCGATCCGTACCGGAAACCCGATCGGTACCCCGCATGCGCGAAAGGTTTCTACTTCCGGTCGTAGCGTTTTACGATAGTTATGGGTCAGAGTATCTGTTAAGATGTTAAGAATAACAAGTATATCTTAAAATGTTTGCAATAATGAAGCATTTCAGTACAATGTAGACAAAAACGAAAAATAAAAAGAAAGTTACGGATCAGGACTCTCCGATCCTTACTGCGCATGTGTAAAGTCTGACCGTACAAATCGGGTCTACCCGATCCGTACCGCGCATGTGCAGATGTTTTCTTCTTCTTCTGTTCGTTTAATGGCAGTTTACTCCCCAGTGTACGAGGATACCGCCACCTGCTGACCGAGCGAATAAACCCTATTATAAACTGATTTATCGTCATTACAAACGTGTGTTAAATCTGATTTAGCGATAGTCGAGTGTGTTTATGCTTGTCTGTGAGGAGAGGATTGTTGGAATAGTGATGATGATGTGCGCCATCACTGTCAATTGTCAGTAAACACTTCATCTGGCTGATGAATCTACACGTGAGATATTACAAAGTCTGCATTATTAACTCTGTAATTAGGCGCCATTCTTCTTATTTTACGGCGCTGTTGCTCAATCGGGGGACGCTCTCTGTTGAGGAGAAAAGCATGAATTTCTTTGTATACGGATTATCCATTGTTTAAATGTCCCGGGCAGTCGAAAAGAAGGCAGAGCTGTTTTTTTTTTTTTTTTTTTTTTTTTTTTTTTTATGCACATATTACAATCTCTCGTTGGGAGACAACATTTGTGCAACAACATCTTGAAAAGGTTGAATAAGAAATCAAACGAAAAAAAACAAAACAAACAAAAAAACAAAACAAAACAAAAACACATATATACATATACATAAATATATGAAGGCCATTTTTATGACATATAACAGTTTCCTTTCTGCGAACACTTTAACATACATGTGGCTTACTTAGTACACCAAAAACACAATCATTAAAAGGATAGAGATTGAGTCCCATTGTCGCATATCAAAGCAGCCTCTTTACATGAATCCCTCAGTAATTCTAAAGATGACAAGAAAGATTTTAATTCAATTTTCAATACAGTTAGGGAAGGTCTTTTACTTTTCCATTTGCATTTGTGTATGTGGTATTTGCCCATAATTATCACCACCTTGTGTAGCATGGACAGTTCCTTAGATGGATCACCATTATTATATAAAACTTGTGTTAGAGTCAGTGGGGTCATCCCATCTATTCTTATACTCAACCAGTCTACTAGATCTTGCCAAAAGTCAGTTGTTACTGAGCAGGAAAAAAACAAATGATCAATACTTTCCGCATTTTGTGAACAAAATCCACATGGCTCTACCTCAAACCCAAACCTTTTTTTAAGCATTTCAGCTGCTGGGTAATATCCATTAATTATTTTAAATTGCATTTCTTTGACTTTGGGGGGGATAGGCCATTTTAAAAAGTGCGTTATTTTAACATTACTCCCTTTTAGTTTTGTGTTACTGTTAAAGTCGTGAAATAATTTGTTTTTAAATATCTTGTTCATGGTTTTATTATTACAGTTTTTATCCGTCAAAGGAATCTGGTTTAGATGTAAAGAAGGTAGACTAATTTGTGCCTTAGAGTAATACAAATAACCTTGAATCAAACTCAACAGAGGTAAGGGGATTGCCTTACAAACCTTGTCATATTCTCTAAGGGAACACTGAATGTTAAACTTCGCATTAAAAACACCCACTGAGAGAAACTGACCCCTTTCATCAAGTAAGTCTGTTATAAAGATTATGTTTTTTTTCAAACCACTCTTTAATAAACAATGACTTCTTATTAATTGTAATTGTTCTGTTATTCCACAAGGTGGAGCAATGTGGTGAAAAGTTATGGGCAAACACTATCTTCCAATAAGACAAGACCTGCTTATGATATTCTGACAGTTTCACAGGCAACTTCAATATATCAAAATCACATTTCAGGAGAAAATCCAACCCTCCCACCTTTTTGAAAATATTTTTTGGGATATGGAACCATATGGAGTCAGGTTTCAAGAGGAAGGCTTTTAAATACTCCAACCATTGATTGAAAATCAATTGACTTTATACCACCTTTAGCGTAATCTTTGACAAGTTGTGATTTTTTTAATGTAATGTGTTTTATTGCGCCAAATGAATTGATAGATTATAGAGTTAATCTTTTTAATGCTTTTCGGGGTAATGTATAGTGAGTATGCTGGATAAACCATCTTTGAGACGCCCTCTGATTTGGATAATAGATTGCGTCCAAAAATTGTAATATCTCTCGTCAACCAATGATTTAGTGTTTTGGACATGCCATCAATTTTGTCTTTTAGGTTTTTTGATTCTCTAGTGTTGATGTCTTTGTCTAAATAGATGCCTAGATACTTAACTTCATTTTTCACTGGAATCGTCCTCATGCTATTTTCCAAACAATCATAAAGTGGCAAAAGTTCACACTTCTGGGAGGCTGTAGCTCAGGTGGTAGAGCAGGTCATCTACTGATCGGAAGGTTGGTGGTTCGATTCCCGGCTTCCCCTAGTCTGCATGCCAAATATCCTTGGGCAAGATACTAACCCGAAATTGCTCTCCGATGCATCCATTGGAGTATGAATGTGTGTGAATGTCAGTTGTGCTTGTGCGAATGGGTGAATGCACAAGTTGTGTAAAGTGCTTTGAGTGCTCAGAAGAGTGGAAAAGCGCTATATAAGAACCAGTCCATTTACCATTTAGGTTCAGACACAAGCCTGAAGCTTTAGAAAAAATTGAAATGACATTCAATGCTTTCTCGAGTATTGATTTATCCTTTAAAAATATTACTGTGTCGTCTGCAAACTGACTTATTTTCAGTTCAATATCAAAAATGTTTATTCCTTCGATGTCTGAATGGTTCACAATGAGGTAAGCCATTAATTGAGTGCAAAGAATAAATAATTTTGGAGAAATTGGGCAACCCTGTCGAATTCCACAGAATATGTCTATCCTAGATGTTATGCCTGGATTGAGTGAAACATAACTATAAATTTGCTTGTAGAACAGTTTGATCACTTTGCAAAATTTGTTTCCAAATCCAAAAAGTTCTAAAGATCTAAATAAAAAATTATGGTCTATTGAATCAAATGCCTTAAAAAAGTCAATAAATAGTATTAAACTTTCTGAATTAATAAAGGATCGATAGTCAATCATATCTAATATTAATCTTATGTTATTATGAATCTGCCTTCCTTTAATAAACGCTGATTGGCACTCATCAATCAATTTGGTTAAGACGCTTTTAAGCCTATTCGCATATACTAAGGCTAATAATTTGTAGTCGTTACATAAAAGTGTTATGGGTCTCCAATTGTCTAGCATTTGTAAATCTTTGTTTGGTTTGGGTAATAAGGTTATTAATCCTGTTTTCATTGTTGGGGATAGTTCTTCATTTTTTAAACAATCCAAAAAGCCATTAAATAACAAATCTTTAATGTCTTGCCAAAAGGTTTTATAAAATTCAATCGTTAAACCATCAATTCCAGGCGATTTTCCATTTTTCATTTGTTTTAGAGCTGTATCTAATTCGGATATATTCAAATCTTCTTCTAACCATGTTTTATCATCCTCTTCCAATTTTTTAACCTGATCTTTAATCATATCAAAAACATATCTGCATTTTCTTTTTCAGTTCTTGATTTATACAGATTACTATAGAACATGTTAATTTCCTCACTTATTTTGTTTGGTTCCTCAATTATAGTACCATCCTTACTCAATTTAGTTATTTTTTTTCTTTGTTTGTCTACACTTCTCTATGGTAAATGGTAAATGGCCTGTATTTATATAGCGCTTTACTAGTCCCTAAGGACCCCAAAGCGCTTTACATATCCAGTCATCCACCCATTCACGCACACATTCACACACTGGTGATGGCAGCTACATTGTAGCCACAGCCACCCTGGGGCGCACTGACAGAGGCGAGGCTGCCGGACACTGGCGCCACCGGGCCCTCTGACCACCACCAGTAGGCAACGGGTGAAGTGTCTTGCCCAAGGACACAACGACCGAGACTGTCCAAGCCGGGGCTCGAACCGGCAACCTTCCGATTACAAGGCAAACTCCCAACTCTTGAGCCACGATCGCCCCAACTAGACTATAGAAATAAGATGAATTTTTTTCTCCATGCTCAATCCACTTGGCTCTAGACCTTACATATGCTCCTTTAGCTTTAATCAAGTACACCTCATCTAGCTTATTTTGTAAAGTTTGTAAGCGTTCTGACTCTTCCGCAGTCATACAGGGTTTACCACATAATAAATGAATTTGTTCAATTAGATTTTTCTGTTCACATACGCGTAGGGCAGACACTTTCTTTCCCGTTTCTATAGCTAATTGTTTCACACTATATTTAAACCATTCCCATTTACTGACATTAGTCATGCTCATATTGTTAATTTCTGATTTAAGTTCTTTAACTTGTTTACAGAAGTCTTCGTTTTGTAATAAACTATTGTTAAATTTCCATATGTTGTCAGATCTTTGTTGTTTACGTAGAGATAATAAGAGACTTATCAGACAATGATCAGTAAGTGGGGTTGACTGGGTCTCACATTTCGTAACATATGATGATACTGTTTGGGAGACAAGCCAATAATCTAATCTTGAACATACGTTTTTATTTGATGGACTAAACCAAGTATATTTCTTCGTATTTGGGTTTGTCATCCTCCAATAATCGATCATATTGGTTGTCGTACAAAAGTCACAAATAATGCTATCGTGTTCTGGTTGATTTCCTCTTTGTGGTTGTCTGTCAAGCCATGAGTTAGGAGCCAGGTTAAAATCGCCTCCAGTTATCACCTGGGTAGAACCATATGTAGTACTCCACTTTGCAATTAATTTACTTAAGTTAGACATCATATTTCTATTTAGCGACCTGTTATTGTATCCATACACGTTAATAAGAATAATTTTCTGTTCACAGACTTCTACCAACACCATGATCCAATGCCCCATTCCGTCGCTTTTATGATCAATAACTCTCCCTGCAAATTTGTTGAATAAGATCATAACTCCTGCTGAGTGAGTAGTACCATGTGAATAAAGAATACTATCTCCCCATTGATGTTTCCAAAATGTTTCCTCTTCCTTACCAGAATGTGTTTCTTGTAAAAACAAAATGTTTGCCTTAAGTTCCTTGCAGAATAAGAACATGGCCTTACGTTTGACATTGTTTTTTTAAGCCTCGAACATTTAAGGAACTTAATAAAACAGCCATCTATAAGATAAAGAAAAAACAAAAACAAAACGCAAGAACAAAATACAAAACAAGAACAGTAACGGCTTCCTTGGCACTTACTAGAAGAAAAAAAAAAAAGTGCTTGAAGCAGGAATAAGCCTAGTGTCCTACCTATGTAATCATAACAGTACTCCGACCCTATCACAGTACTACCTCTTTATATATGCGGCAATTTTAGCTCTGGATAGCCCACGTTTAACTACGGCTTTGCTTTTTGACCCTCTCCTATTTTTTATTTGTGTATTTTTAACAGATATGTATATATAAACATATATATACACACATACATACCCACATTTTATGGTTAACTTGTAGTGACTTCTTCAAGTGCATCTCACAGATCGATCCTTTTACCGTCTATTATTGCATAACCCTCCTTTAGGAATGCTCTTTTGCCGTTGTTTCGAGCTTCCTGCACCTTGGGCCACAGCTTGATCCGAGCTTCACGGTCTTCTTTGGAGAAGTCTTCTTTAAATTTTATGTTCAGTTCTTTGCAGACCCTGGCCTCTTTGGATTTCCTCCATACTTCATCCCTTGCTGTCCTCATGCTGAACTGTATGATGATTGGTCTTGGCACCTTGTTGCTCACTGCATTGTCTTTCTTCCCCAGTCGGTGTACTGTATCAACCATGAGCTGCAGTTTTTCCACTGATACAGGAACCATTCTTGTTAGAATGCCGATCACTGTTTCACGTGTATTCTCGTTGTCCTTCTCTGTCAGACCCAAAATTCTGAGGTCCCATCTTCTGCGGTAACGTGCACTCTCCCGACAGCTCTCCTTTAATTCTTTGTTTTCCTTCACCAGCGACTCCACCTTCGTCGTCAGCTTGTCAATTTCCTCTCTGTTTTTTTGGGTCGCCTGTGTATTTACTTCAATGCGTTGTTCGAAGGCTTCCAACTTCTTTTCAAGCGAATCAAACCTTTCCTCGCATCTCTTTGTGAAGCCAAGTAAAACTTCATATACATTCTTGATGCTCACCTGCTTCTCAGTTATTTTGCTTTTCATTTTTTTGGGATTGGGACTTGGTAACGGAGTGTGGTCACCTATGGGTCTTCCGATCTCTTTCTGAAGTTCCATCTCTTCTATATCTTCATCCTCACATGCTTCTCGCATAGCAGCAAGGTTGTAATCATGGTCGGAGAGGCTACCTGTTAGCTTGGGGTTAGCCATTTTTATCGCTCTAAGTTTATCTTTGTGTCTGCCTGAAGGTCTGTCAAAGTAACTTCCAGGGGGTTTCGCTTGCGTTCTACTTCCTTTGGAGTAACAGTTTGTCAGTAAAGTATTTTACAGGACATCAAAATCACGTTTCTTAATCAGACCCGCAGATTGTACAACCGCTTATTCCGCCATCTTTCTCTCCCCCTCAGAAGGCAGAGCTGTTGAGAAATGCTAGGAGCTAACTGGGCGCTAACCGCATCATTCAAATATATTGCATGTCGCAAAGAGAGGAAGTGACGTAAGATTTGCGCATGCGGGGTACCGATCGGGTTTCCGGTACGGATCGGGTAGTGACATTGACAAAGCATACTGCTACTTCCGTAAACTCGTTGATGTCGACTGCGCATGCTCTGAACATGTCCCAGTCCACGTCGTTGAGTGCGTCCTGTAGCGTAGCTTCTGATTGGGCAGTCCACCGTTTTACCTCCCTCTTGGTCACGTCTTCCCTCCGTATGCTTTGTTTATACTGGGGAATGAGGAAGATGGCGTTGTGGTCAGACTTCCCAAAAGCCGGGTGTGAGACAGCTTTGTAGCCCTGCTTGTATGGCGTGTAGCAGTGATCCAAAATCCGATCCCCTCTCGTTGGACACGAGACATGCTGGTAAAAGTTTGGCATGACTTGTCTGAGGTTCGCTTTGTTAAAGTCTCCTGCTACAATGAGGGCTGCTCCCGGGTCCTTGTTTTGAAGCGAGCTCAGCACATCATGTAATTCGGACAAAGCCATACCTGTGTCCGCTTGGGGTGGGATGTAGACCGCCGTGGCGATGACTGAGGTGAACTCACGGGGCAGATAGAAAGGGCGGCACTTAATGCTCAGGAACTCCAGATGTGGCGAGCAGCCGCTGGAGAGAGTAGAAATGCTCCTGGCATCACACCACTTTGTTTATCATGAAACACACTCCCCCACCTTTGGTTTTGTTCGACTCTGCCGTTCTGTCCGCGCGGAGCACAAAGAATGAATCCGACGGAGTTACGGCCTGGTCCGGCACGGTGGGGGTCAGCCATGTCTCCGTGAAGCACAGAATGTTGCAGTCCCTCATGTCACGTTGGAAGGTGAGAGCTGCAGAGAGGATCATTGGTGTCTCTCTCCCCTCCCTCCAGGACATTTACAGCACCCGTCTCACTAAAAAAGCCCTTTGCATAGCGGCTGATCCCACGCACCCAATGCAAAGCTTCTTCAAGCTGCTGCCGTCGGGGAGGAGACTGCGGAGTCTCCAGGCCAGGACCAGCAGGCTGAAGGACAGCTTCATCCATCAGGCTGTCAGGAAGCTTAACTCCCTCCCGATTCTGCCCCCTCTCCCCTCTCTCCTCCACGGTCTCACTGAACTCTGTCACACACACACAAACACACACACTCTCTGACTCACTCACTGGCCTGCACCAGTTACCAGTCACTTTGTGGAGCATTGGACTGCCATTACCTCACAAGACTTTGTTGTTACACTTTCTCTTACCGTACACTACTAAATCTCCATTTGCACTATTTGCCTATTTGCACTACTCTGCCTGGTTCACACTCAATGTCACTTACCCATTATATTGTATATTGTATAGCTTTCTTGTTATATGTAAAATTGTATTTATTAAAATTTTTACTTTTTAATTATTTTACTTGCATTTTTAATCACTTTTATATTTAAATATATTTAAATGTTCATTTGCTATTTATCTAGGGATTGAGAGCAACGCAATTTCTATTCTCTGTATGTCCTGTACATGTGGCAGAATCGACAAATAAAGTTGACTTTGACTTTGACTTGACTTTGAAGGTGACCCTTGCTCTTAGGTCATCGAGCTTGTTCTCCATGGATTGTACATTGGCCAGTAGGATACTGGGCAGTGGTGCGCGATGCGCCTGCTGTCTCAGTCTGTTCCTAATACCAGCGCGTTTTCCCCGGCGCTTCTTTGTTCTGTGCCTCGGATGAGCGGCCCGTCCTTTGTTGTTCTCCGCGCCGCGTAGAATCTCTGGCGGCCAGGAAGGGTCAGGTTTAAAAGTGTCCAAGATTAGATGTGCAACCTTGGCACCGATGTTTACAAGTGATCCGCTGTCGTATACTATAAGACTAGAGGATTTTGGGATGTAAACCAGAGCAAAAAATAGGTAAAAAACAAAAAAAGTGGATAGTCGGAGCGGAGCGGTCAGGAAGGCGTCTGGACGTGGCCGCGCCATCTTGTAACAGGTCTATGTTGTCATTACAGGTGTCTCATAACTGTTAGGAGTGGTCATAAAGCAGGAAGAAATACAGGTAAGAGCCTTGGCAGCACATTGTTTAGCTATCGCCCCCACGATGCTGAATCGTGAAACAGAAAGACCTACTGGAGAGAGAGAGACGGCCAATTGGCGTGAAAGCCCTCCAAGCCACGTCTGCACCCCAGGCAGGCATCACTGTTCCCCTGGGAGTAAACCAGCTGTGACAGATGTTAGCCAGAAAAGTAGGGAAATGCAAAGCTTACAGCAAACACGGAGCTTTGTGCCAGACAGTGGAGGCAATGGAAGATCATGACAGTGGGCTTAGGGTAACATGTTTAACATATGCACTGATGTGATTTATAATTCAATGCAAGATCTTCAAACACAATGCCATTTAATGGAGAAAAAAATCTGTTGCCACTCAGATATTTAAACATCTGAGTGGTGGAATTTAAAAAAAAAAAAAAAAAAGGTCTAGTACAGCCCTGTGATACTGCCCTTAATGCATCTGGTGGCCTCCTCCTTAGTTTCTCATTGTTAAGTGGGTTTGTGGATGTAGGGCAGCCTTTGAGGTCAGACAGGTAGGTCAGTAAGAAACAGGAATAGTTCTGTGCAGCTGCAGGAGTACAAGCTGTTGGTACAATGGATGCTGTCAAGTAGCACAGAAGACTGTAGGAGTAGGATGGTCTGATGCAGGTCTGGGAGGGAACACCAGCCTGCATCTCATCAGGAGCATGCCCAGAAGCACAAGCTCACACTTAAGGGCAACTCAGTATCTTGACAGACTGGAGAAGCTGGGGAGCGCATCACTGATTTTCCAATTGGCAGACGACCCACTACATCTGAGCCAGAAAATGATACAAGGAATAGGGTTGTGACGTGACGACTCCTAGAGTGAGCAGCCAAAAGAAGAATAATTACACCACCAGCCTGAACCGCTGATACAAGTCAGAATTGGCCTGTTCTCTCTCATCAGTTTCCTGTTCTTAGCTGACAAGAGTGGCCCCCTGTGTGACGTTGTCCCGCTGACTGGATAATTTCTCTTCTTACGGACGATTCTCAGTGAGACAGGAAAAATATTAAGGTCAGGCGGTCTAGCACCAACAACCATGCCACAAAGCAGCTTAAAATCACAGTTCTTCCCCATTCTGATGCTCAGTTGGAACTTCAGCAGGCCATCCTGACTATACCTAAATGCATTGAATTGTTGCCATATGATTGGCTGAATAGATAGGTAACAAAAATATGGTATTTGTCCCAGTCTTAAAAGCAATAGAATCAGTGCCTCCTCAGGGTGGTTGCTATAGAAAAAGAATCGTTTTTAATTTTCTTAGTACGTAAATATCATAATTGAAATACATTAAAAGCAACTGAAACAATATTTTCAACCTGGGTTTAGGTTTCGCTCTGTTATCACCCTGAAAGAGATCTCTCAAAAACTTCTCACATTCCTAGTGTGTTTGAGGCGATGAGCCTTCTTGTACAATATTTAAGACATTTAAAGTAAGCAGACATAAGAGTTCATCTTTAATTTAACCCGTGATGAAAAACAGAGTTTGCCCATTTTTCTATGGAGAATGCTGCATTTTATTCTTCTTCCACATACATAGAACCATATGTGCACTGTAGCCAAAAATGTGCATATTTACAAAAGTGAAATCAATATACACAAAAGAATTATAATACAAGAGAAAAGAAATCCTTCAGTAATCCTTACGATAACAACATGGCAAGTACAAACAAAAGTTATTTTTGACACCTTGTGAAGTTTTTGTGCAGAGATTCTTTTCTCACAAGATGAAGTGTTTGTATGTTCCGGGTGTGTAAGGGTGAAACCGCTGCAGCCTTCATTGCGGTACATCTGTAACTTAAACTTCTTAACACTGTTTGTGAGCAAACTTATGATCCGTCATTTTAAATGCAAATTAATTTTCAAAGGGTAAGTTTAAACTGTTTTAGTGTTTGTTTCCATTCAAGGTCAGACAACTGACACGTGTCGGCTGCAGACAGAAACTTTTAACCCAGAGCGGATCAGTTTGGGAAGTAACGTCACTTTGAAGAGATCATCAGAGCAGCAAATTCAGGTTTTCTTCAGAGATCATTTATAAAGTGCAGCTTTGAGAAAGAACACAGAACTATGAGAGAAGGGACTTTCTGCAAATATCATATGAAAAAGAAAAATCACCAATGAGATTACATAAAACAGTTTATAATGGTCTACCTTTGAAGGGGGAAAGCATCTAAAACTGGGTTTGGGAAGGTAGAGTTGGGAGGGGCTGGTTAAATTAACTAGAAACGTTTTTTGGTAGTTGTTTAAATTCAGCTTGAATATGCACACGTATCGTAACTCGGAGAAACGGCTTGTGAACAACAGCCTCTAAATGTTGGCCACGAGCACGCCTAAGGGTGTTTCTTTGATGTGCTCAGCTGCCAAAACAGAAGCTTTGATGTAATTTCCTGCTTAACTTTTGACCAGCTACTGCTTTTGGGGATTTCTATTCACTGTTTATACTTTCATCCGACTGATCTCATCATGCTTCCTGAAATTCTTGCTGTCTCAATTAAAACGCAATTCCAACAGATGCACTGCAAACGAAAACAAAGTGTTCTTTTAAACTTCCCATGTTAATATTGAACGACTCCGAACTGCACAAACCGATGTTGGGTTTTGTAGCCTGGTACTGCTTGACAGTGGAAAAAGAACAAAAATGCTTTGCTGAAAGTTTCAAAACATGCAAAAACCTGCCAGCGTCACATGTGTCTCAACATAAAGCTGGAGAACAAGCTGAGAGTCTGTATTAAGAAGTCAGCAAAGTTCAGGAGAGGAAACCGGTCGTGCGCTGAGCTGGTGCCACGGTCCAAAAAGAGCGCGCCCAGTGCTGGTCCCACATTCATGGAATCTCTGGACTGTTGTCGAGAAACAAAGAAATGATTACCTAGAGACTTTTCTTGTTTGACGAATGTGGTAACTTTTAATATTTTGGTGACGCAGACACCGGTGCTGTCCGATCTTTATCGACCTGAAAGTGAAGGAGAGAAAAAGTAGATCGTCCCAAACGATGGGTTTCAACAGTAGCAGCTAGTTTGACGATCAGTCTCGATGAAAAATAAAAACAATTAAAGAAAAAGTCCTCCAAGCTGGAAGAGATGGTAAAATAAATTATTTTTATATATATCCTTGCGTGTGTATGCACTGCGTGTATATCTGCTGATCGTCTTAACTGAGATAGTTCTTTATCCGAGCAGCAACCCAGAAAGGGCGTTCAGGTCTCTCATGTACGGGTTGTCGCTGAGGATGCGGTCGATCCGCTGCTTCTGGTCGGGGAAGATGTCGTACAGTTTTCTCTTCAGCTCTGACGTCTCCCCCGGCGACCGCTGGGGCGGAGGTGAGGGAGAGGGTGAGGGAGAACGGCGAGGTGGGTGCCATTCTGGGGGCCCAGAGTGGGGCCAGTGCGCAGTGGTGTGGGCCGTCAGGGAGGTGGGGGTCCGCGGGGCAGAGTGAACAGCTTGCACGTAAACTGGCTGCTGCTGTGAGGGAGGCCGGAGGTCCGGGGGTCTGAGAGGCGGAGGCGTGCCCGGAGCTCTCCTGACAGGAAGAGAAAGAGAGGGTGTAAGAAGGAGCAGTGCACAGCACAATAACCAACACTGACCCGACAAGGCCTCAGTATTTCATCACACACCAGCTTTCTTTACGGAGGAAGATGTCAAGGTGAGGTCCGTTCTTTCCCAGGGGGTCATCGGGGATCATGAAGTGGTCCTCCACAAAAGTAAACTGAAGCAATCTGCTGGTCAAAGTGGACAAATTCACAAACTGTAACGTCCAAGCAACTGTTCTTAAACTCTAGTGGGCACTTTCTGAACCCACACTGTGTTGTTTTTTCTGCGGCTTTTACATTCTTACTGTTGACATATTACATGTTCAATTGCTGATTTCGAATAACTACATTTTATTCTTGAAATTTTAACATCACTACAAAAGCTGGAAAGTACTCTGGAGTTAAGATCATCAACGCACCAGGAGATCCAGGCGATGCAGAACAATACAAAAGAAGACACGCTTTCAGGTTCTTTGCTCAAACCTTCCTAGAAATGACTTAATATTGTTGCTGACAAATTAACAGCATTTTCCATGAAAGTCTACTGATTTGGGTACAAATGTCTGTTTTTCCCCCAATAAAAAAAAGTTTTAAAAAGAATTAGTCTGTGAAAATTATTTAAAAATGTTAAGAGCTTTGTTGTTTGTTGATGAAGAAATATGCCACACTGAGTCACAGTATGTTTACAGGTATGTGGAAATGAGAAATTTGGTTAGAGTCAGTGATGAGTCTCTCCCTCCAGTACCATGTTTATTAAACCAGTTTGAGATAAAAAAAAATAAAAACTTTACAGTATGCGAGATTGTTGTCATGGAATTATAAGCTAAGCTAATTTTACCCCTGGTGAAGGCTGAACTAGTCAGCCTGAACAAAGCAGCCTTAAATAAACAGTTTGTGTACGGGGGAACGCCGCTCTCTGTGTAAAGCAGTCACAACCAGGAATTAACCCATGACAGCAGCACCGGATGGCGTCAGACCAACTTGCACAGTGGTTTCCTGTGCAAAGGGGGTCTTTATCTGAGACACTGACCAACAGGGGGCGACACAATCCCACAGTCTCATACATTTAGCCCTTCATATGGGCTCTGGTGGAGCACCGTATGATAGAAGTCATGGAAAATGTTACACAGCTACTTTCAATACAAACACTCTTTGTCATCAGCGATGTATATAAAGTTTCAATATATTTATTCAGTTTGCATTTATTTTATTGTAGCCTTAACTGTAAATATATCGGCATACTAGATGCGCTGAGAGTAATTTCTGTATTCATCACCATATAAGTAAGTCTGAGTGGTTTACAACACTCCCTGCAGATACAGCAGAGTATGAATGGTTGATATCAACGGATTTATTTTCCTCAATACTTTTTCAACGGTTCTCCTGCGTGTCAAAAAACATGTGAAGGACACGATGTGGGTGTTCAAAAATCATTTAAAGACATCTCTTAGCCAAATTAAATATGTTGCTTTAACTGATGTAGCAATATGAAATTCTCATTAAGGAGTAATAAAATGCATTATTCACTATTAGTCACCAAAACTGGATCTTTTGATTGGTGACACACTTAAAAATGCTGTACCTGTTTAGTTTCCTGCACACACATGAATTCTCAGGTTCCTTTTCCTATAAAGGACTCGCTGATTGTAAATAAAATGGTTTTAAATAGAACTTCAATCTTAACATTGCTCCTGTGTGGACTTTCCAGTGCCATGTTAGGTAATGCAGCACGTAAGTGAATGACTCACTGAGCTGTATACACAACAATCACCTCTCTCTAATGATCCTACGCCAGGTGTCCGAGGTGTCGACGAAATCCCTCAGGTTGTCATTGGTTACAATGATCCCGTCTGTTTTTTCTGCTAGGTGGAGCATGAATCTGACGGGGAGAAAAAAAAAGGACACTCAGGATTTTCCTCGTGTTCAAAAATATTGTATGTGGAGAAGGTGCTGGTCAGTTTTATGATGAATGATCTGGGCTTCAAAACATCATCATAGAATCATCATATATCTGCATATGTATCTTCTAGTCATCTATTAGAAAGATACAGTACAGATGAAGGTCAGCAGGGTGAGTCTGGGAGCGAACACACACAAGGGAACCTTCAACAACTGAGCGATTCAGTTATTCGGTCTTTGTCCATCAGTCTCTGTGCCCTTAGATATGAAGTGTTTTCAGGGTGTACCTGTCATCGTGTGAAGATATCCTCTGGCCACAGACTTCCCTGGAGGGGGTGAAAGAGAGCAGCCTCAGGTCTTCTAGCTGGTTTAGAAAATGTTGCTCTGTAAGAAAACACCGCCGGCTGTGTCAGTAAAAACAATGACGACAAAGTGAACACACACACACGTGTACTAAACAGGTTTGTTTGGTTCCCGTACACAATGACCCGCAAGACAAAAACCCAAACAGCTGCTCCAGAAGTACTGCTGCTGATATGACCTTCAGCTGTGTTAAGTACAGAGTTTCAGCAGAAAAAAATGTTTGTGTTTCTACTACTACTACTAATAATACATTTTATTTAAAAATAGCGCCTTTCAAAGCACCCAAGGACACTGTACAACAGATAAAAACACAAAAACTGGAAATATACACAACAGATGAAAGTTAAGAGCATACAGAGGTTTAAACATAAGCAATTTTAAACAGATGAGTTTTGAGGGTGGACTTAAAAAGAGGGAATGAACTAATATTTCTGAGGTCAGGGGGTAAGGAATTTCAGAGTCGAGGGGCAGAGCAACTAAAAGCCCCGCCCCCCCATTGTAACCAGACAGGAAGTAACAGAGAGAGAAAGAGAAGATGAAGATCTGAGGCACCGGGATGGGAAGTTCATCTGTACTAAATCGGAGAGGTACGGTGGAGAGAGAGAATGAATAGCCTTAAATGTATAGAGGATTATTTTAAAATGGATGCGAAATTTAACCGGGAGCCAGTGAAGCTGCTTCAGGATTGGGGAGATGTGGTGGGTAGAGGAAGTCCTAGTAATAATACGGGCACCAGAATTCAGGACACGTTGCAGCTTGTTAATGGATTTTTGTGTAAGGCCAAATAATAGTGAGTTACAGTAATCAATTCGAGAGATAACAAGAGTATGGACGAGAATGGCAGTGGCATGAGGAGTGAGCAAAGGGCGGAGGCGATTGATACTAAAGCAACCCGTTTGAATAATTGATTTATCACAAGTGAATGAACTGTAAATAAATCAAATACCCACGGGAACAATCACAAGCCTGCTGATGCTTTTTTGTGGCTGTGTCTCCAAGACAACAAAGGACCAAAGGAAAGACAAACAGACACTCCGTTAAAATATTTTAATACACATATGAAGACTGGCCTGTATAGACCTGTCGTACCTGTTGTTAGTCGATCCCTCTTTTGACGCCACTGGGGGACAAAGACTGTGATTTCCCTGTGTCCTCTCTTCCAAAATGTCTCCACTGCTAGTGCTATACCACGGCAGGAGAAGAACCGATGAAGGCCATGACTGCAGAAGTGAGGACGAGAAGAAGGAGGACACAGTTAACTGGAGAAGACAACTCCTAAAAACCCATAAAAACAGAAGTAATGGACAGTAATAAGGCTCAGGGATAAGGCTGTCCACTTGTGAGGAAGTGCCACAAATTAAACTACAGATGCTCCTTGTTCCCTCCACGAGCATTCAAAAAATGGATTGAAAGCACAGAGAAAAATAAGAGTGAACATGTGCACAGGACTAGGATCTAGAGTCAACTAAAGGAACGGGAACCTTGGAAACACTTCAGAACCCCCCCCCAAAAAATAAGGCAATAAGCACAAACACTGAACACATGTAAACACATTCAACGTGATGTGTGGGCAAAACCCGGGAGTTCGTTAATAAACCAAACAAATACACGATACAGGGCGCAACGTCAGCTGACCCAGATTGTTGTCGATGACGTGCACGACCTCCATATGCGCACGTCAGATAGCTGTAATACAACATCGGTCGCTAGGACGCAGAAAACCACAGAACAACAAAAGCAGCGCACGGCAGCAGACATGAGAAACTCCCTGACAGCAGCAGGAAGTTGGCTTCTCTCGCTGAAATCCACAGACACAAAAATCTTATCAGCCACGGAGGTATTTTTAAGTATTTGGCCTTATTGGCACTTTGTTCAGTGGTCTCAGGTTTCTGAGTGAAATCTAATCCTGCGTCATTCATACACCTCAACAATCACCACCTCAGGAGAAACGGCACACACGCCAACGCTGACAGCCCTTCAATGGATTTTTATGTTTGGGGGAAATCTTGTGCACATGGTTATTTTCAGAGGAAATGTTATACACTACTACTGTAAGATTTTAAGGCTTCTGTGACCCCTGTTTGATATACAAAAACAGACCGGCACAAGTTCCCCTTTTCTTCACTAAGAACTGAATGTACAACTAAAACGGCAGCTAATAAACTACGAAACAGGGAAAACTAGACTGGAACTGCAGATTTCTGTTTTGGAAAGCTGATGTTCTTGAGGAAATAATTAAATGCTGCTTTATGAATGAAGCTTCTGTTCATTCTTTTTTTTTTCCCCATCATGTGAATTCCGGTTTTGTCTGCCCTGCCTACTTCCCTGTATACGGAGTTACTATGGTGTTCAAAAATCTAGTCTTACATGTGCTGCAGTTAAAGCAGAGATGACCAGCTCACATCCTGGTCAGCTGCTCCACACTCTTCATACAGCGTTTAAAACCTTAGCAGTTCCTTAAAGTGCTTCACACATGGAAAAGTGACACAAGTCTGACCAAAAATAAATAAACAGATAAAATAATGATGCAACAAGCTAAAGGTAGAAAGTGGCAACGACATCCGTCTGTATACACTCTGCCAAAAACCAAGCAGAACTGTTTTTAACATCGACGTGATAATTCATCTTTGACTGTAGAGACTTCACAGAGCGAGTTCCTTAAAACACGAGAACTGTGAAATGGAAACTTTTCACTATGAAATTTGATGTCTACCTGAATTCTTAATGTAATGGTGCCATTATAATATTCTTATTAATATCTCAGTAATATCATTCTTGTAATAACGCTGTGAGAAAGTGCCCCGTATTTCACAACATGGCTCGTCATACTCGGGCGGACGCTCAAAGCTGATAAACCCATCGACTCAGACGTCTTGCAGATGCACAGAGTCGAGGCAGAGAGCGCACACGGACACTGCACAACAAGATAAACTTCAGCTTGTGGTCAGAGCCTAAAGTGCAAAGTCAGGGGGAGTTCCACTCGCCGCTGATAGAGAAAGTGATGAATGAGAACACAGCAGGAAGAGCTTATGCAATCTAAAAATCACCGAGCAAACCTGACAAGGGAACACATTTCAAAACTTTACATAACCCAATAACCTCCTTCAGGATCATTGCCTTCATCCCTGAAACTCAAATTACTGCAGTCATTTAAGGCAGGTGTTATTATTTCAATAAATATACAAGAAAATCTCTTCCTGTGTCTGTACAGGAAAGCGACTGCATTGATTTTGGCTCACTTTGCGTTGTGTAGATACAATAATGATCAAAACTGAGTCACAGTGCTGACTTGTGTGTTTCCTTTAGACATACTTCTGGTAAGGAGGGACGATGAAGTAAGAACATCAAAGGAAGTAGCTGCAAAAATGAGAGGGCAGGAGAGGGTCATCTGGGTGGAAGAGTGCGAGCACAGAGGAAAGACAATAATTTGTGTTACACACATAAAGAATGTCCTATCCAATAATCAGAAAGAAACATACAGATTTTTTACTAGAAAGGGCCTTTCTTCTCAAAAACACCCCCACGGTTTCACCCCCACACATCATCAATATTGTGCCGTTACACGTGCTTTCGCTCCGTCAATCACACACACACACACGTGAAATCACTCGCAAATATGATGACTAATAACAGTATGTGACTGCGTGGGCAAGGTTTTGGTGCACCTACACAACAGTTGTAGCTGCGACCTACGCGCTTCAACAGATGGTATTGTGTGACAGAGATGGTGTGACCTTAACTGATGATGATGATGATGGGAAGGTGGATAGCTTCGTTAGTAAAAAGGAAAAATGTGGTACGAGAAAATCAGGCGCGGGAAGTGACACCAATCAAAACACATATTATATTTGTCATCAAGCGACTTACAACATCCTGTCCTTACAGCCATGATTAAGAAATGCTCGCTCTGAAAGAAATGACTAACACTCTGCTCTCATCTCTTATTTATAATGGTCAGAGGAGCAGATGGGGATTCAGACAGACAGCCCTGAAAATGCTGCAGCTACAACAAGAAGCATCTGGTAAATCTTCTGATTCCCCGAGTCATGCACAGCTTTGTACTTGATGGTACCTTGTGGATAATCCTGGCATACAAATATGTATATTTGTCTTTTTTTCATATTCAAGCTCATATTCTGCATCATCTAAGCTGAACCAACATGATTACCAAGATGTCAGGAACAAAGTCCATTGGACACATGAGACTAAAGTGGAGATGATGCACAGCACCACGTTTGGAGAAAACCAAAAGCTGCAAATTAGCACAAACACCTCACAGCAACAGCTAAGAAAAGCGGTGGAGGGCTGATAATCAGGTTTGCTTTGCTGCCACAGCACCTGGAAACCTTATTGCACTTGACCATGAACTCCTCTATATACCAAAGTATATAGAGTGAAGCCATCTGGGCAACAGCCAACGCTTTGCTGAAATGTCACGCAACAGGACACTGATCTCAAGCACAGCAGCAAAGCCGAACCAGAAAACGGCTGTTTGTGGGATCTTAAGAGAGCGGTGCATGAAAAAATGAGCACAAACCTGACTGAGCTGAACTGCTGCTAAAGACAACAAGCTACAAACTGCTGAAACGTGTTTGTCACAGGATGGTGAGGCGTCCTGTGAAAAACGGACACGGTGGTTTTTTTTAAATACCCCGCTTGGAGCTCAGGTGTACGCATCAACACATAAAAAACATCCAATTTGTTAACTAACCTTGGAAAAAAAAAGACATTTTATACAACCTATATTTAAACAATGTTAGCTGAAGAGCTTTGTGCCTTTTATAATAACTCTCCGACAGATGAGAGGGATCTGAAACTATAACAGTAGTTTTCTTATATAAAGTTTTTACTGAATGTGAATATCTTACTTGGTATGAAAAGGCCAGACTTTTCAGTATAAATTTCTTTTTACACTCACGCCATAGCCACGTTGCTGCCGTCTATGATGATGTGTCTGAGGTCTGGGCGTCCCGGCTCGTTTGGCAGGTTCAGTTTGTAGGGAGTCCTCAGCGACTGATGGAAACGAGCCAAGCCAGTTACTGGTGGGGCCGGCGGGTCATTTGTGGGAGGCGTCCGTGCTGCTGCCCCGTGGAACCCCGTGTGGCTGATTGTCTGATAGGAAGAGGCTGAGGGTCGGGCGATGGGCTGAGCTGACTGACGAGGACGAGACAAAGAGACCGTGATGTCACTGATGTTATAAATCCACCAGACGCAGCTGTCCGGGCGCGTGCTGCGTTTAAAATAACTGCTCATTCCCAGCTTTGTCGTGTGTGTGAAAAGACAACAGACACTGCACAAAATGCTACCTCAAAGTGCCACCTGTTACACAGAAAACTTCACACACACCATTTTTGACTGAACACTGGGGCAATACCTACACTGGTGGTTGAAGCCAGGGATGCAGTGGTGGCAGTCAGCCACTGAGGCGTGCTGCGCAGTGCCGTTACGGTCTCGACCTTCACCGATCCCCCCAAAGTCTGAGTCCCACCTCGGGACAAGTAGTCCCTCTGCGGGATGCCTCCGCCTCCTCGTGCCAAATAGTCGGTTCTGGAACCCGACTGTGCGTTGAGGTGCGCCACCGTGATCATCCGAGACATTCTGTCTGCCGCTTTGGTATCAGTGGGGATGATGTCTTCATCGTCATCAATGGTAATAACCTCATAGTTTCCTGCTCCTCCTTGAGCGCTCGAGCTCCTCTTAATAGTGATCGCCTGAAATGAGGTTCGAATCAAAGTTTAGCACGTGTACAACGCCTCGCCACGGTTAAAAAAGGCATCGTATCTGATAAGATATCAGAGGTTATCTCAGGTGAAGGTATCAGAGAACAAGATGAAAGATAATAAGAAGCAGAGAGAATAATATAGAAGATGTACATGTGAAGACAGGATCGCACGCTACAGCTAGACCTTTGGCTCTATGTCTGTCTCTGTGAGACAAAGAAGTAAAGCTGAAGTGAGTTATTGTAAGTTGTCAAGTACCTGCTGAGTGCTTGTTTCGCTGCCGCTGCACTGCCTCCTGTGCCCAAGCCCATTACTGCTGCTTCCATACTGGTTGGGCTTGATGTTCTCTTTAGATCTCCCTGGGTCCGCCGACAGCCTGCTCAGCTCGAGCTCCTCTCTGAAGCAGGAGGCTGTAGAGACGGATGACGATGAAGAGCGAGCGTCTGAGGTACGCACAGAGTTTAGTCTTCTTTCTTTTTCCCCTCCTTTCAAGCTCTCTTCACAACGCTTAGTTTCCTCCACAATTTTCTCAAGGACGAGGAAGGTATCTTCCGTCTGTCCTGTTCCCTTGACAACACGTTCCACCACTTCCTGCTGGTAACCCATGGTTCTGGGGAAAATGTGATTTTGTAGCATGTTACATTACTGGTGGCTATAATGCATCCGCTTGTCTTTAATGGCTGTAAAGAGAGCCATTCAATTCCAGTTCAAGAGAAACTCAAACAAATCAAGTAACATTACTGGGTTCATTGTGTCGTTCAGACACGGCTCACCTTTCTGTCGATGCTTGTCACAGCTCATACTGACGAACCGCTCAGCAGTAGAGTTTTTTTTTTTGTTTTGTATACTTTATTAATCTCCTGTACGGAAATTACTCCCTGTATTTAACCCATTCACTCAGTGAAGCACTGGGCAGCCAATCCAGTGCCGAGGGAACAGTGTGTAGGGATGGTACCTTGCTCAGGGGTGCCTCAGGGTAGCTGTTTGGTGTATTTGAACCCCTGACCTCTACCCTACCCTACTGAGTCTACTGAGGTAAGATAACTTACCCACCTGAATCTAATCCAGTGCCATGTAATACATCTTGATGCATGCTCAGTCACCCAGGATGAGCTTTGATCAGTGGTTGTTGATCAATGGTTATGAGAATTTGCATATTAATGATCAAGGAACTGACCTCCCAGCCCTTTGTTCCTTCAGTGGGCTGGTTTCAGCCATTGTGCAAATGTACTGTTTATAAGATTGGAACCTGCAGTCAGCTGAGACTGAAGAAGTCACCTGATGATGACAAAACGTTTCTCCCACTGAAAACGTCCAGGTGAACAGAATCAACTTTTCAGCTACAACTTTCCAAATTGGCTCATTAAACGTGACCTCGTCCCAGACATGCTGTCTGCCTCTCTTCATTCAAACATTATGGAGTTGAACGTAACGTATAAATGTTATGTCCCACCTAGTCATCACGGCTTTAAGGGAAAGCTGACTGGATTGCACATTCAGACAGGAGTCATTAAGAGATCAATGAAAAGGGGGGCGTGTCTGAAAAGGGTACGTGAGGTTGACTCGTTCTGTTATCAAGTCAAGTAGTCAAGTATTTATTTATTGTCATTGTCGATTATGATCTCACCACAAATGACTAAGGAACACTGCACAGTGAAACTCAACAGTTAGCCACTCGATCTGATTCAACTGGATCACTGAACCTTTGTATTACTTTAATTTGAACATCCACATGTATTTTTGTACTGTATGCGTACGGTCATGACCTAATGTTTCATCAACCAGGACAACAACCAGCAGGTCTCTTATATGTACATAAGCATATGTGAGCTCTGTTCAAATACAAAATCTATTCTTCATTAAGATTTCAACTAATTATTATATTCATAAGCAATAATTCTTCCAACGAGTGTGTTAATTTAATCAATAAAACAAAACCATCACAATATCCTTCATTCCAGGTAATATTCGACTTACTGTAATGTAAAACAAATAAAAACTGACCACGTTTCAAATTATGGTGGTCGTCTTTAGACCCCAAAGATGACCACCATAATTCCAAACAGTTCTAATATAAATCCAAGGAATTCATTTGGAAACATTTGACTAGTGTGAACTTTACCTGAAAAAATTGACCAAGCAGCGGAGGTTGGTTTCTGGGCTGACTGCCTCTCCCTCATCCGAGACACCCTCAGCAGAGTCCAGCATGATGGGCCCAGATACGGTATTTGCCTTCGCTGAGGAGGAGAGGGACGACGAAGCAGAGGGGGTTTTGGATCTACAGCTGCTACCGCCCCCCCGGCCCTCTCTGTCCCTCTGTCGCTCCCTTTCTCTTGCTCTCTCCGGCGACTCTTCCCTCCGCTCCAGAGAGTACTGTCTCTTTGTATCCCGCGTCTCACTGCCTGATGAACGCCGCTTGTGCGTGGGCCGATTGCTGTTATGCAGGACTGCCTCGGGACCTAAACCGATTCCACCTGCTGGTTTACTGCCTCCGCCAAGAGATGATGGCGTGGTCCCTCGCTCCTCAAAACTAGTGTCCAGGATGCGGTTGGAGAGCTCCGTCACAGGGGTGCTGCTCTGTGAGCGGTCCTGGTCAACCTCCGACATGCTTGGATGGAGCATCTGGTTGAGCTGAGTCTGGGGAAGGAAACACAGTGGTTGTTGCCTCAGTTAGGAAACTACAATAAAAGTTCCTCTCAAACTGGAATGCTTGCCATAGCCAACGTTCCTATTGTACTTTCCAGTGTGCTTTACGTGGTTCTTCTTCCCGATGCCAGAAATGACGTCTTCGATTGTACTTAGTGTGTGACTTTCAAAAACATTCAACTTGTTCTTCAACTTCTCTCTTACTTCATACGTTGGTAAAACATGATTTCTAAATACCTAAAAGTACAATGAAGCTCTTAACTTGTTGATAAATAAATAATTCACACTGAAGTCATATTTTTTAAAACTAAAACAAGCTTCATATAAAATAATAACTAATTCAACATTTTGGTGGCAGATCCAAATTTGTAATTCTGCAGCATGATCACGAAAGTTTAAGAGCACCAGTTATGCTCTCTAAACATATCAAAGAGACATGGTTAATGGGGGACTACTATGCATGATTCACAATGATCCTATCCCTCAAAAACACTTTGAATAACCCACCCACCCAAAGCCAGGGCTGGCAGTATGTTTAGCATCTGTGTTAGTAAATCTCCCCTTCACACTCACAATGGAAGTGAGCAGTGAGGGGGTGAGACTGATTTTAGCTCAATGCCTATAGCTTACCAGTTTTCTAAGTAAAAACGGGGGGAAATTCTTACTGACTTGTAAAGCTGGGAAGCATCTTGTTGCTGGGACATAGAAGAATGTCAGCAGATATTAACAGCTAATTCTACACAGTTTATAAAAATATAATACCACTATAAAAACGCCTTTTATTACACATGACCTTAAAGTTAACTTTCTTCTTATTGACCATACCTTCCCAACTTGACTTTCAGACCAGTTTGTAAACTTAAGCTGCTTACACCAAAACAATGAATGCAGAGGTATATTTTTGGGTCGAGGTGTGGTTGAACACAAAATAATACCAGTCATGCATCAGAAAAACTTTTTAAAATCTTAGTATTAAATCTTATAGCACAAGGCTACAATCTCAACTACCCACAGCAGCTTATTCTCTTTGAAATTTGCAGTTGTCATCAAAAACTCTTTGGTCACAGTGGTCATGCTCTACGTGCTGCCAGAAAATGTTCACACTAACCAGAGAAGAGGTGTTTGTGTTTGTAGGGGTGTGAACAAGTCCCAGCAACTCCTCCTTCAGCGCACTGGGAAGCAGCAAGAGCTCCATAGTGTACTTGTCATCCCTTTCCTCCACGAAGGACTTGAATGCTCGTTTTACTGTTGGTTCTGTGTCACATGGTAGACTTCGCTTCTCCTGGACAAAACACAAAAACACTTGAGCGTGTGGTATGACATGCTGTAGACTACTCCTTCTTAAATAATTTCAAATGACTGTTAAATCTTCACATTTTATTTACAACTATTCATCAGCTTTCCACAATATAAATGACCCCCCTGGAGTCACGTAACTACTACAGAATCAGAATGAAACTATGTCTGATAACAAGACTCGTACTTGGAACAGTGCTACAAACTGCTGAACTCTGCTTTGAGCCATCACCACGGGCTCAGCCCGACCCAACAGCCGCAGGCAGCCCGGCTCTTGCACCAGAACTTCAGCGCTCGTGTCCCGTATGAGCCTGTCCAAAAAAAGGCCCCTGGCGCCAGCAAAGATACAGTGCATATCTACCGGGTACCGCTCTTCTTTCTGCAGTTCTGGGTCGCACAGTCCTCGAACATATTCCTGCACAACAAGGAGAACACAAAATATCATCCATCTAGGAAAGAAAGAAAAAAGAAAAAAAAAAAGAAAAAGGAACCAATCAGAATGACCTAATTTAACATATTTAGCAAAAAAAAAAAAAAAAAAAAAGAATATAAATATGTCACACAGTAAGTGTTGTCTCGTGCTTGACGTGCCCACACACCTGTAAGGTATTTAAGGTGACACGTGATGAAACCAAACTCTACTCACTGTTTTAGGGAATCTCCTGGCTGTGGCAACTGTTTGGATGAATCAGCGCAGGTGGGTACGGTAACTTTCTTACAGATAGTGTTTCGCATTTTTTTGTGTTTCTCTGCCGATAAGAAGTGACTCAGCACGAGCAATGTATGATGACTCAGTGATGCGGTGGGAGAGACAGAAAGGGTGTGAGATTTGAACGTGAGCACGGCTATAAATATGTGGGTGTGGCGTCTTAAAATAAAATAACCAATAAAATGAGTTTCCTTTGGCCCTGTGTACAAACTATACAGGCTGAGAGATCACTGCTGCTTATACGTTAGATTTTTAACAAGTAGAAATAATGATTGTATTTATAAAGGAGACTGTCAGGGTACAAGTGTTTGCCTGTGCTGCGTAAGGAAGCGCACGTTTTCTCAAATGAAGAAATAAATGTTTCTGCATAGATTTGAGCATTTTTTTATTCATTTAATGTATTTTTGTTTACACATAATGAATCAATACAAGCCCCATCTCCAGGAAGCTTGGACTGCAGCTCCTTGTTCTGCAGTCTCAGAGAGCTTTAGCACTTTTCTATCTGCTCTAAGTCCTGGTTGGAGTTGCACTCCAACGGTGAGTAAATCTCGAAATCAGTCAACAGCAATCCAGGACAAGGGTCAAGGACAATAAGAACCAGGCCAGCTGGTAGTTAAAACACATGAAGGTAGGGCCAAAGCAAAAAAAACAAAACAAAAAAAAAAACAAGATAAGCAAAACTGGCCAAAGCAAAATAAGTAAGGCTGTCCACTGGTAACCCAATCACAGAATCTAAACATGAGTGACCAACCCAAACAAACCTTTTAAAATATGAAGTATTATTGCATATGCTATACAGGGAGTGCAGAATTATTAGGCAAGTTGTATTTTTGAGGAATAATGTTATTATTGAACAACAACCATGTTCTCAATGAACCCAAAAAACTCATTAATATCAAAGCTGAATGTTTTTGGAAGTAGTTTTTAGTTTGTTTTTAGTTTTAGCTATTTTAGGGGGATACCCGTGTGTGCAGGTGACTATTACTGTGCATAATTATTAGGCAATTTAACAAAAAACAAATATATACCCATTTCAATTATTTATTTTTACCAGTGACACCAATATAACATCTCCACATTCACAAATATACATTTCTGACATTCAAAAACAAAACAAAAACAAATCAGCGACCAATATAGCCACCTTTCTTTGCAAGGACACTCAAAAGCCTGCCATCCATGGATTCTGTCAGTGTTTTGATCTGTTCACCATCAACATTGCGTGCAGCAGCAACCACAGCCTCCCAGACACTGTTCAGAGAGGTGTACTGTTTTCCCTCCTTGTAAATCTCACATTTGATGATGGACCACAGGTTCTCAATGGGGTTCAGATCAGGTGAACAAGGAGGCCATGTCATTAGTTTCTCTTCTTTTATACCCTTTCCTGCCAGCCACGCTGTGGAGTACTTGGACGCGTGTGATGGAGCATTGTCCTGCATGAAAATCATGTTTTTCTTGAAGGATGCAGACTTCTTCCTGTACCACTGCTTGAAGAAGGTGTCTTCCAGAAACTGGCAGTAGGACTGGGAGTTGATCTTGACTCCATCCTCAACCCGAAAAGGCCCCACAAGCTCATCTTTGATGATACCAGCCCAAACCAGTACTCCACCTCCACCTTGCTGGCGTCTGAGTCGGACTGGAGCTCTCTGCCCTTTACCAATCCAGCCACGGGCCCATCCATCTGGCCCATCAAGACTCACTCTCATTTCATCAGTCCATAAAACCTTAGAAAAACCAGTCTTGAGATATTCCTTGGCCCAGTCTTGACGTTTCAGCTTGTGTGTCTTGTTCAGTGGTGGTCATCTTTCAGCCTTTCTTACCTTGGCCATGTCTCTGAGTATTGCACACCTTGTGCTTTTGGGCACTCCAGTGATGTTGCAGCTCTGAAATATGGCCAAACTGGTGGCAAGTGGCATCTTGGCAGCTGCACGCTTGACTTTTCTCAGTTCATGGGCAGTTATTTTGCGCCTTGGTTTTTCCACACGCTTCTTGCGACCCTGTTGACTATTTTGAATGAAACGCTTGATTGTTCGATGATCACGCTTCAGAAGCTTTGCAATTTTGAGACTGCTGCATCCCTCTGCAAGATATCTCACTATTTTTGACTTTTCTGAGCCTGTCAAGTCCTTCTTTTGACCCATTTTGCCAAAGGAAAGGACGTTGCCTAATAATTATGCACACCAGTTACCACAGTCCTGGTGGTACTGGAGGATAGATATTTTTACTAGCGAAAGAGTCCAAACAAACAGTGGAATAAACATTCCCATCTGCTCATTGCAAAGATAAAGAGAAAATGTGGCATCTGTACAAAAAAAAAAAAAAAAGTTACTGTAAGCCACCTAAAATTTGCCTCATGAAAATGAACTGCACTGGTGCCTTTCTTAAATTTAAATTCAAGGATATTAGCAGTGAAAATGAACGTACTCCCAAGACTCCTCTATTCATTTAGAACTTTGCCTGTTGAAGTAAGTCAAACACAGTTTGGGGAATGGGACAAATGGATTTCGCGCTTTATTTGGCATGGGAAAAAACCAAGAATTAAATTTAGATCTTTACAGTTAAACAAGGCAATGCTCCCATGCTTACAATACTACTATTATGCATCTCAGGTCATCCCCCTGCTGCAATGGTGTAACCCGAACTTGAAAGCTAAGTGGAAATCCATAGAATTCAATACAACCCCTAAATTCCAACTACAAGCCTCAATTGCGGATAAAAAATTGGCAGACTGTTTAGAAGATAAAGGACCATGGATTAGCCACACTTTAAAAATATGGAATAAAGTGACTAAAATATGTGGCAGTGAACGTATACTAAAAGTATTTAGATGGTGTGCTTATGACACAGATTTTGAACCAAATGAAAGTGATAATAGATTTCAGTCCTGGATAGAGAGTGGACTAACAACATTCCATTCCTTCACACATAAAGGGACACTACAGAGTTTCCAGTCTTTACAAATAAGAAATGGCTTAAGACAAGTAGATTTCTTCAGGTTTCTTCAAATAAGGGATTACTTTAATAAACACTGCAATATCCCAAACCCAAATATGGTTGAGTCAGAAATTTTTAAGATAGTTAAATTAGCATATGATAGTTCTCTGAGAAAGGCAATTTCCAAACTATATGATGTGCTCCTTCAAGCAAGGAAGGATACTACTCAAAATGTTAAGATTAAATGGGAATTGGAATCGGGGATGGGTATAACAAACGAGAACTGGGAGAGGATTTGTAATTTTCATTGGTACTCAACAAGTTCTTTATCTTGGAGAGACCACTGTTGGAAGAACATTATTAGATTTTTCAAAACCCCTCATCAAACTAAATATAAAAATCGGACAGCAGAATGCTGGAGAAGATGTGGATCAGAAGAGGCACATCATTATCATATCTTTTGGGACTGCCCTAACTTAAAAAATTACTGGCTGGGAATTCATAAAACTTTGTGTGAGGTTTTTAAGATAAAATTTGACATCAATTTTATAAATTTGTACTTGGGCTTGGTTGCTGGCTCGGTCCTGGGAGGGGACACAGAAATCTTACAAGCGCTATTAGCGGCCAGCAAAAACTCAATAACCAGAAAGTGGTTAAATCCAACTCCGCCAACACTTGAGGATTGGTTTAATGTGGTTTTCGAAATATTTAAAATGGAAAAATTGGCATTCTTTTTAAAAATTCGGAAAGACAAATTCTACAAAATATGGAATAAATGGATTAGCTTTGTGTCCCCCATCCGCCCTGAATTTAGGTAAGACCAGCCCTGAATTGGTGTATCTTGGTGTATCTCCCATGTATCGTACCATGTCAGGTTGACCCTCAACTTCATAATATGTACCTAATGTATTCTTTGTAAATAAGTTAAACATGTTGCATTATGTAACATATTGTGAAGCCAATGAGTTAATTTTATTTTTTTTTGCTATCAGAATGTAAAACAAAAGGACTAAGAAAAAGGTTTTTTTTTTCTTTTCTCTTTTTTTGACTAAATAATGTCAATGCACTTTATTGTAACAAGTCCCTTTTTTTTTCTTCAATAAAAATATAATTTAAAAAAAAGAAAACTAACTGCTGTTCCCAAAGAATGTCAATAGCTGGCACTATGAGATTGTTTAGTGCTTGTGAACTTGAGTAGATAGAGAAGGAGAATAGCGCTAAGGCTACGTATGTTGGTCGGAGCTACTCACCGAGTTTTTCTTTAATTCTTGCTCAAGAAAAAGGTTATGTGTGAAGACAAATTGGATTTTACTCTTCAGCTTGTTGGGAAACACTTTTTGTTGATGCCGATGTACCTCTGTTTTTGTGGTTTTTATTCATTTCCGGTGAGCTGACTAACTGCGCTAGCATAGCAAGCTAATCGTTAGCTAATAATTAGCTTAGTGTAATGTAAATTTCATGTGTTCCCTTTAAGTGCTGTATTATCCTTTTATTTCTTCACTTGTGAATGTTTTAAACCAATTGGAAATATTTCTTTGGAAGCTAGTAGTTAAGTTTTATTTATTGTAATGAGATGATAAATATGAGCAGTCTTTGGCTAAATAGTACTGCGACCACGTTTTGCACTTTCCTCGTGCATCAGTAATGTACATTCTCTCAATTCATTGGATTGATGTGACTGCTGTTCACAAAATATGAGATTTGAGTTAAATTTGTATGATGTAGTAATTGTTTCAAGGTTCTTTGATTAATTTTATTATTGATTGCATTAAGTCGTTATATACAAAGAGTGAGGGGCCTTTGGTCACTAGTGTTAATTAAGTTGTTATATGATATTCATGTAAAATATGTTCACTGCCCTGTGCAGGTTGTTTTTTTTTTTGTTGGAGTCTAAAGTTGCGAGCCAGGATTCCAGATCCCCAGCTGCGATGCAGGAAAGGTTTCCAGCCTACTTAGAAGTGACAACTGGGTTACTTCTTGACAGATAAGCTTATGAAATCTCAGAACAATACACTACCCGGGTAGTACTACTAACATTAACACTATACACACACACCTGAACTGAAAAGACTGAAAAGAACTCTGAACTCTAAAACTGAATACACAGACTGACAAATATGGACTATTGGAACTGTTGTGAACTGTTGAATGACTGTTTTTGTTTTTGAATAAATGTTTACTGTTCTTTTAGCTGTGTGTCATTCGCTCCTTAGTCGATTCCTAGAGAACATAAGCCCAAGATCCTAACTTTCTCTACATTCAGTAGTGGTAAAGTATCGTGTGTTACATTACGTCAATCATACAAGACGTCTAAGACTCTAGTACGCCTGGTCAGAATCACATGTTTGGACTATGGAAGGGAAAAAAAGAGATGCAGTCATAGGAAAAACAGTAGTGATTTCCCAAACTGGAGGAAATGCCAGCATCAACCTAATATAGTTAAGCGGGACGCCACTGACGACTTGCACATCATTCTTATCATGAGTTCAACAGGCTCACAGTGAAATTACCATTTCCACATTCATTTCTCGGTTGACTGGCAGAGCTCGGAGCAGCTGGTTACAGTGTGCCAAAAAGAAAGAGCTGCATGACACAAGATGCAGAAGTGTGAGCGATGCTCCGGGAAATCACACAAAAAGTGATCTGATTGAGATCAAGATTCAGATGTTTACAGATCCCTTGCATGACTAATTGTACCGTAAAACCTCTAGAAACACATCACATGACTTTTAAATTGATGGCTGTGTAACAAGCTCTTTGGTTTCAGGTGAGGTAAATCAGTCACAATGAGTAATCTCTCTCCAGCAGTGGTGCTAAAGAGCGCTGCTCTTTCAATTATTATTATTGATTTTTTATAATAACTTTTAACAAACTCTAAATTTTTATCCAAAAAAAGCTGACACTTAATGAGACGGTCATTTAAAAAGCAGATCATTACATACATATTACAATTTTACAATCACAATGGTCCCACAAGCACACAAGAACTTCACATGTACAGTGTTTAAAAACCTAAAAACTGCTATTTTACTCTGTTATTATCCATGACTTTAACCAGTTTTTGCAAGTTATTTCTTGTTTTGTTTTGCTAATTTAGCCGTCTGCCTCATTAAAATTATATCTACAAATACCATACTTGCAAATGCAGAATAAAGGCGTCTATTCTCTTTTCGTTAGGGAAAAGACTATACTGGCACTTAGTTTATTAGGTGCTAATTTCAAACTTTGCAAACTGTTTAGGGAGCTGAATTTAAAAAAAACTGTAATAACATAACTTCCTTTATGGAGATTCCCAGGCATGCCAATGCCTAGCCAAAAACTGGAGTATTTGGAAGTAGGAGAATCACAATAAAGATAAATGTATGTATGTATGTATGTATGTATGTATGTATGTATGTATATATGTATATATATATATATATATATATATATATATATATATATATATATATATATATATATATTAGGGGTGCAACGATATTCGTATCGATATTGAACCGTTCGATACAGTGCTTTCGGTTCGGTACGCATATGTATCGAACAATACAACATTTGTAATTTATTTTATCAATTTTCCTTCTGACGATGCTGTCTGTGTTGAGCGCTCAGTGGATCTGCGCTCGACAGTGCAGCCTAGGCGGAGTAGTCGAACACAGATTCACTGAGCGCTCAACACAGACAGCATAGTCAGAAGGAAGAGCGCAGGGCAAGCTAGCGAGACAGAAGTTAAGCTCTACTTGCAACAGGCAAATTGAACGTCATTCAGATCTGGCGTTTGGAATTATTTTGGTTTTCATGTGACGTATGACCCTGAAGGTAAGCGAGTCATGGACTAAAGTAAAACAGTATGTTGGATGTGCCATGCAATGCTCAATTACATTGGTGTGAACTAGTGTGTTAGCGCAGTTAGCTCGTTAACGTGTTGGCCGTCTAGCCCCATGCACGGAGTGATCGGCGGTAGCTCGTTAACGGAGATTTGCCGTGTTGTGGCGTTAAGGTAATTTCAACTAGATTAACCTGAAAGCACTAGCGGGAACACAACGAATATGACTGCACATTTACGCCGACATCATCGTAGTGCAAAGACAAGTGGAAGCAGACAAAAAAAAGCAAGCATGCTACTAACTTTAGCCGAGTCATTTAGACAGCTGTTAGCACATGATTCTCCTTATGCTGCTGAGAATATAGCCCAGAAGAAGCGGATAGTATACCTTTTATTTTGGAAAGAGACATTTCTCTAGCTAGCCCGACGTCCCGGAGCTAGCGATTTTTTCAGTCGGGCTACCAAAATCTATCTCTGCCCTGCCCGTCGGGCTATTGTAGGAAAAATATATGTCAATGCTTTTGCATTCTTTCGGAAATGTAGCTGGGTAATTATGTCATTGGCATCGGTGAGCCACTGTCAATATGTGACATATTGAAATCGCGTTTGAATTTGCGCTTGTTTTTTTGCTTTCACTTTGCAATCGTGCAAACTGTGTATAGAGAGCGACAGCACTGATCTGTGAGTGATGATAATTTGTGCACCAATTCCTCTGACATCGTCTTATTAATCGTTAGCTTACTATGCAAACATGACAAGTGAAATCTCCCGCAGCTTAAACATGTGAGAGGTTGATCGTGCAGAGAATCGCTGAGCTTATGTGAGTGAGCGTGTAAAAGCATTTCAGTTCTGCTGAGCCAAATAAGACAGGTCAGGGTGAAGAAGTGACAGCCAAAGAAAAGCTTACCACAAAACGGAGAAGTTATGACAAATCAGACTATAAGGCAAAAAGAAAGTGCAGCTTTATGGTTTCATGGACAAAAGAATTTCTGTGGCTGCAATATGACGAGCTAAATAACCAGGGCTGCACATAAGTGGTCCGCAGGTGCGCATTCGCTGTCAAAATAAAAAACACGCACAAGGGTTAGGGTTAAATTTAAAAACTGTACTTTTGAGTTAAAATATATATTTATAATTTTAATAAATGACAAATTAAAAATGCATGAACATTTTTTTGTATCGAAAAAATATCGAACCGTGACACCAAAGTATCGAACCGAACCGTGAATTTTGTGTATCGTTGCACCCCTAGTATATATATATATATATATATTAGAGCTGGGCGATACGAGATTTTTTCATATCACGATATGTTTTTTTCATTTCAGGCGATAACGATATCTATCACGATATAAGCCAAATAACTATATTTGTAAGATTTAAATGTGCCGTTGCTCACAAGTAAAATGTGAAATAATCAGCAGCTTGTTTTTATTTAAATATTTATTTCCCATAATAAGTTCAACAGGGTAGATGTACTTAAGGAACATGAGACTTTTTCAGATAAATAAAGGCAAATATTGCAAACTACACAAAAGGCAGCCGCTAAAGCGTTTAAGTTTCAAAATAGAACAAACGAAACAGACTACTAAATTGTCAATTCCACTTAGAAACAAAATATTAATTCTAAAAATAAATCTTAGTTTGTTTTACAGAAGAACAGACAAAACTGACTAACTTTTGTCAATATCAAATAAACTGAGAACTAAAAGGAAATTCTCAATCTCTCCTTGTTGTATAGCTTAGCTTTTCAAACAGTTTTAACAGTTACTTTAGTCTGACAAAAGCCGAATGACGAATTAGCGCTTCCAGTCAGAGACTGAGGCTACGTCCACGCGTACACGGATATATTTGAAAACTGAGATTTTCCGTTTTCGTTTTAAAAAATAATCCCGTCCACACATAAAGGCAGAAATGAAGGAAAACGCTGCTATGAACATGCCAAAGCAGCAGGTGGCGCTAGATTCCTAACCGTGCAGAAATGTTGGCCAATCAGAAGTCTAGAAGCCTAGGTGGGAAAAAGTAAAAGCTGGGGCATAGAAGCAGAACCGAGTCGTATGTGTGGACGGACAGTAACTGTGTGTATATGTAAGCATTTAAACACTGCAGAGAGTAGCATTAACAGTATTGTAGAAATTCATTTCACCGAAACAATAACGTGGCGCACAGTGTGACGCATGCACCAGTTTATTGTATTTCCAGACTTGCTTTCGGCACAATTTACAGTGCACGCTACTCTGTTTTTTGTCAGACTTGAAATAGCTGAAATACCTTCACACTACGGAGCTTCTATGGCTCTTCCGTTCGACAATCTCTCCGGCGTTGGAACCATCATCTGTTTTCTCTTCGGTCACGCTCGGTTGATTTTTCTAGTCGGCACACTCATTTCCTCCATTACGCGCTGGCTCCATTACCCGCTGGCTGCTTCCCAAACAAACACACGTGCGGCTTGGCACTTGTGCTGTAAGTTACAAGTCACGCGACGTGACGCTGCGGCTGTGATTGGTTCGGCTCTGCGCTACTTAATTTGGATTGGCTGACCTTTTCTTTTTTTTTTTTCTTTTTTTTTTAAGAGGACAAGAGCGGTGAAGTCTATCGCGATAGTTTAATTTCTCTATTGAGTAAAAGTTATATCGCGATACATATCGTTATCGTTCTATCGCCCAGCTCTAATATATATATATATATATATATATATATATATATATATATATATATATATATATATATATATATATATATATATATATCTCAAACTAACAACAATTTGAAAATAAATATTTAAAGTTCTGAAGCTAGACATACAACTACAGGAATAAATAATAATAATAGTGATGGAGAAAAAAAACAACTATTATGTATGTTTACTCAGCCTCAGGCGTTAAACAACTAAATGCTAAACTAATGATATTCTGCTGCAGTTGTGGCTGTTCATGTTTGACTTGTAAATAAAACACCGTCTTACACCTTTGAGCTCTCAGCAGCAGCCCATTAACATCTAACATATTTTGCCTGTTGTCCTTCAGGTTGTGTAGTAAGGTAGACGCCCACACACTTGCCTGTACAGTAACTCTATTGTGATTGTACTGTATTTTTATATAACCTTCAGACTCCACCCTTAATAACACGTTTGGTAATAGCTTAGTATTTTTTTCTCATGGCTGTACAGACACATGAAAGGGAGTCTTCAGCCTTTGTTTTGGTTAAAACAAATAGCAACTAGTTAACAACCATTGTATCCAACCACACCTAAAAATCATTGTGAAACCGAGATGGCCTGTTTAACATATCTGACAGACAGTGTGGCCAACTGCTTGTGGCTGTCTACTCCACAGTCCAACAATAAACTAATGAAAGCAAATGTCATGACATTTGACAAGATACCACTGCGTAAATATTGCGATATCATCTTATGAGCGTTATGAGTAGTGTTACTTTCATTAGCTATCTGGGCAAAATGAATAGGTCATATTTCATCATTCATATTTTCTGTGATGAAAGGATGAGATGCCATAAATGTTGTCTTTTACATCGCTCACTATTACGACTTTAAACTACCTATCCATCTGCACACCTGAAGAATATATTTAAACCCTAATATGTGATCTGCCAAATATAAGATTGTACAACTCAGACGTGTTTCTGAGCTGCACCAACACTGAGGGGCACAGTCAGAACTGTGTTTGATTTAAAAATAATAATGACAGCAGCTGACGGCTCTTAAAATAATAATTACAGCCTTGTTCTCAGACTGGTCTGCTGGCTTCGCCACAGAAATGCAAGCGAAAGCGTTTTTAAGATCCTACCTTTGCCTTCGACACGTCTTCTCTGTTGCCTCTGAGCTGCAGCCATATCTGCCGTAATGTTTTGTTGCCGTGCGACTGTCCTGTGTGGTCCAGCAAGCCGATAATGGTGAACGCTACTTTAAAAACCTGCTCCACTCTCGGTTTGGCGCATTTAAGCTCATCTTCTTTATCCTCCAGCACCGTAAACTCGTCCACGGTGGGGCTCTCTTGCTGCTGCTTGCCGGCGGACGCAGGCAGCCTGCTGCCAGGCTGCTCCGGGCACGTTAGCTCGGTGACTCGTCTCATTCCGAGGAGGGGCCGCGTTGTTGACATTCTGCCTCTCTCACACCGTCGTTCCTGGCGACGAAGTCTCAACAGTCACACTCTTTGTGGCTCTTAGGAGCCTTCGGGGTGTTCATGTTCTTCTTGCTGTGTACTCCAGACCGACGCAGCGACGTTTACACGGCTAAACGACATGAACACAGCGGCAGAGCTAGCTAAATAACTCGGAAGCCCCTAGTGACGTATCCGGAAAGTCCCAGTGATGGCGTCATCAAAATACGACAGTCAAGTGTGCTTGATGGTGCGAGCTCAAAGATGGTTATCGCTTGAAACGAGATATCAAAACAAGACGCAGAGTGACCTACATCCTTACGACTTTCACACCGTAGATGGAGATCCTGTGAGATGAGACTGTCACCACCCGTCAGTGCTTTGGTGGCGTGTGTGTGAGCGCCTGAGTTTTGCTTTGTTAGGTAATTTGCAGCACACCTGCGGGTCTACACAGGCCAACGAGCAAAAACGCCACAGCAGAACAAACGTCCAACGTTGCCCTCTTGTGGTCGTGAGACGTAATTGCTCGACTTGTAGGGAGGCCATGTAAACATAAAATAAAATAATGAATCCATGTAATAATAATAATAATAATAATAAATCATTTACCACCTTCTGGGGTCCTCTGTCACACCAACCTTCTGCATGTCTTCCTTGACCACATTTATGAAGCTCTGGTGTCTTCCTCTTTTCCTGTTGTAGGCAGATTTATGTTCAACATCCTTTGCCTAATATATACACTATAGCACCTCTGGACATGTTCAGACTATTTTTTGTCTCGTCTTCTAGCTTTGAGTCCAAACAACTCAGCCTAAGCTCTCCCTTTCATTGCAATGAGAATCTTAACATCTTCAAATCTGCCACGTCCAGCTTTGCCACCATGTCCAAAGCATACATCACAACAGGTTTAAATGGTAAATGGCCTATATTTGTATAGCGCTTTACTAGCCTAAGGACCCCAAAGCCCTTTACACATTCAGTCATCCACACACACATTGGTGATGGCAGCTACATTGTAGGCACAGCCACCCTGGGGCGCACTGACAGAGACGAGGCTGCCGGACACTGGCGCCACCGGGCCCTCTGACCACCACCAGTAGGCAACGGGTGAAGTGTCTTGCCCAAGGACACAACGACCGAGACTGTCGGAGTCGGGGCTCGAACCGGCACCCTTCCAATTACAAGGCGAACTCCCAACTACTCCCAACTCCTGAGCCACGGTCGCCCTACATTTTCTAACCACTACATTTTCTAGACCTCCCCTTCCTTTTCCCTGTGTCAAATCCCCCTGACACTCATCTCCACTCCCTCCACCTTGCCTACACTCTTTGTTTGCAGCTTGTTCCTTGCAACCTGTAGTCAAATGTCAGCTTTTTGCAAGCTACCACATAGGTACAGGCTGACCAGTAATTTGTTTATTCTGTTCAGTATCCTCTTACACTTCATTTCTCTTGATATAAAACTTGAATAAGATAAGGTGTTAATATAAGATTTTGTTCAGTGTGTTGTAAACTCATATGGAGTTAGCCTTCTAATGAACTCTCAATTATGCATAGAAAATACATACAAAAAGAACTGTAAGTAATAAATGCCATCCGATATAAATTTGTGTAAGTTTTTCCATGCTTGAAATTACTTAATGCAATTAATAATAATGTGTATGTGTTACCCAGGGAGCAATGTGTAGGGACGGTACCTTGCTCAAGGATACCTTGGGGTAGCCGTTCAGTGGAATCAAACCCCCGACCTTCCGATCATGGAGCAACGACTCTACCTACTGAGCTATCCCTACCCTTTGTGTTTCAAAATAGGAACACACATAAAAGTGTGCTTTCAAATATCTACAAAACAGTGGAAAAGTTGTTAAAAATCTAAAATAGTTGAAAATTACACATTTTTTTTGTCCCGTGTTCAGCGTCATTACAATTTTAAAAATAATATATTAGAAAAACTTTTACATTTAAAAAAGAATAAAGTACCTTTCAGACTCAAAAATGTCTTTGGTATTATTTTTTCAAAAAATGTGCCATTAAAATGGTTTTTTTTTAATGTATTGTAACTGTTATACGAAAAAAAAGGCCCTGTGGAAAAAATTGAAACACTTTGGGTGTGTGAGGTGTGATTACACAGCTTTAGCTAATTCTCGGATGGGGACTAGTCTGGACATGTGATGTGTATTGATGATGATTATCAAGACAGACTTGCTATTCTTTGAACCCATTGTGTGGTAAGTAATTAATACGTCACTCTCAAGGAAACAACATCTAAGCATAATACCTAACTGTTTACATGTCAGCGTATTAATCAGATGTAAACTGGAGAGTTTCCTGTTTTTGTCACCTCAGTGTTGTCTACCACACCCTTGACCTTTTTCCTTTTGTCATTCTTTAGCATCTACACGTAAATCACCCTCCACCTACTGGTCACTTCCTCCTCCCTTCCTTTTGTGCATCTAGATAAGTGACATGCTTTTCCAGCATTATTAATCTGACCACAGTTAAGAAGAACTTAACAAACTACAGGTTAGGGTTAGGGTTAGGTTAGGTTAGTTCTCCTCTGACACTCAGATTGTGCAACAATGTGCCACTTTTGCATTACAATAAACATTCAAAATACAAATTTGAAGAGAAACAATGTGAAAAGGAGACATAAATCTGATAAGGACAAATGCATTAGAAAAGCTCCTCACTATTCACAAGGGAAATTACTGACAGGGGAAATATACACTGAAAACAAGAACACAAGGAGACGGCTGTTGTTACTGTGTGTGACTTTGAGCTGGTTAAGAAGACAAAGGACTTACATCTTTACAGTCACTTCAGCATACACTTGGATTGTGTAAGTTGAATGCGCTGATTTATTTATTTCCAGATCAACAACAGTTGATCAGTGAAGTTTACTCTATACTGCAAACCGGAGGCAGAGCCAGACATTTTATACCACCCGGGGCTTAGCCCTAAAGGGTAGTATGCATGTAAGGTGTGTGTGTGTGTGTGTGGGGGGGGGGGTTACAAATTACTGAAAGATTTATTAGGCTGTGTTTTGAGTTCTGTTCAAAAAAGTTTAACTTCATGTTGGAAAAAAATGTATATATACAGGACACCTTAAACTACTTTTTTAATTAAGCAGCAAGGCAGAACAAAATCAGGCCTGTATCAAGACACGGGGACTAAACCCCAATTCAACCAAACCCAGAACTGATCCAGAATTAAAACAGAACTGTTCAAAATCAAGACTACTTTAGGACTTAACCAAGATGGAACCAGAACCAGACCTGCACTACACTTATTTTTTCTACCAAAGTACACTATTTAGATTCAGAAAAGTTTAGATAACTATTTAGCCTTGTTGTGCAAACAAGCCTGCATAACTTAATAAATATAGAATTTGAAAAATAGCAAACCTAAAAAGATATACTAGGTACTAGATACATGTTATTAATGAGTTTTGGCAAACAACTATTTAACTAACACGTCTGTCTCACCTGGCTCTTGTTCTATCTCCCTCTCTGTTCCTCTCTCTCCCTCTTTGTGCTGACAATCAAGCCAAACACCAACATCATCAAATATACAGTTGAAACCAGATATTTACTCTTCAGATAAAAACAATTTTTTAATTGTAAAACATCAAATCAGACTAAATGTTAATTTTTTTTAGATTGATAAATATAAAAAACATATTTGTTAACTTTAAGAGTAAAGAGAGAAACTATCTGTATTTCTTAATTGTAAATGGCACCAAATTGTATTCACTTATGGAGCTCCACAGTTCTTTTCCTGGTGTTTTGGTTGACATCTCTTGATTTTCCCATTTCAAAGAAACAGGCTCTGTGTTTTGCCTTATATGCATCCACAGCTGTGCCACCACTTCACTCACATGGACTTTACTAACCAATCAGAAGCTTCTTCAGCTCAGAATGGAATTGTCTGGAGTTTTCTTATTAATTAACAATAAATTTAGAGTATATGTGCTCCTACATTTGATGAAAGTGATAAAAAAAATAGAAAGCTCTGTCTCTCTTTATCCTGACATTTAACTAATTCAAAACATATTTCAATATCTATTTATCTAAAACAAAAAAGTTTACTCTAAATTGATGTTCAACAGTAAAAAAAAAGTTCTTGTGTTTTCCCCCTAAAGTGTAAATATCTGGTTTCAACTGTGAATATACTGCTGTGTATTGAAATTCCTCTTGTTTTGCATAGAAATATACTGAACAACATACAAAGCACAATATATAAAATAACATCTACCTGAGTTTTTTCTTTGAAGGAAGCCCCTTATGTACATCGTTGTGTTCATCAGTACATAACTGGTTTAGAGTGCTTTATTTAGCCGTGAAGGGTAACAACTGAAAATATGAAATAAACACATGTAAGCTAAGACTCTCTAATAAAACAGCAAGAGCAAATATCGTAATTTTTTTTAGTATTTAGTATTTAGTATTTATTTATTTATTGTCATTGTCAAGAACAATGAAATTGCGTTTGGGGCTTCCATACAACCCATAATATGGATTAAGTGATCAGTTTGATATCAATCTTTCGTGATACACCACCATATTTACATTATTTGTACAGTACGAATGATTTGCTTTGGTACCTGGTCAAACTTAAGCTCTCCTCTGTCTGCAGCAAACTCGCAGGCAGCAGCTTCTCCCCCCTCGCTCACAGGCGTAAGCGCTGTGCTCAGTCGCCTATAGTGCCTGAGCTCGGATCATACCAAAATTACGGGGGAATTTACGACTGTGCGCTATGTGCTTCGAATTTTGTGTGTCGTTTTTTGTTTTACAGTTGTCAGTCAGGGATCTAACTATGAAACAAATTGTACTCCAAAAGACCCTGGGCTTCTGAAAAAAATGACCCGGGCTTAAGGGTCATTTTGAGCCCCCCCCCCCCGCCCGCTCCGCCTATGCTGTAAACCATAAAAACCATGCCTAATACATGCACAGTCATCCAGATAGGAAAATCCCAGGAAGTTGATGCTGTTCATCTGGACGTAGTGTTTTCAGTGGGAGAAACGTTTCGTCACTCATCCAGGTGTCTTCTTCAGTCTCAGCTGACTGCAGGCTTCCCCAACCTTATAACTGACTAACACTGGGCTGTGAGGTCAAGTTCAAGATCATTAACGTTCAAATTGTCATGAATTTTGATCAGTACCCTTCAGTGTTAAAATATAAAATACAAAAAGTCATTATTTCGGCATTAAATGTAACGTGATAAATCTTCTACAAAGAAACAATGTGATTTTAGTTTCTTGCATTAGTGCTGCAGGGTTAGCTTCACTAAAGAGAAGTTACTGTGCCTATAGTTGGTCAATGGTGAACTGTGACGGTAAAAGAGAAAATGAGGTCACGAAACTCAGTAGACCAACAGTTTCGGTTACAGGAGTATTTACCAAACATTTCCTAACATTGTGAAACATCATAGGGATCTAATATATATCTTTTCCACTAAATGTGCAGAATTGAGGAAGTGTGTGTTCTTTCTCATAACTTCTCATTTCTAAAATAAATCTTGTGTAATTTCTTCATTTAAGTTCAATTCAATTCAATTTTATTTATATAGCGTTAAATCACAACAAAAGTCGCCTCAAGGCGCTTCATAGATACAGAGAAAAACCCAACAATCATATGACCCCCTATGAGCAAGCACTTTGGTGTGGGAAGGAAAAACTCCCTTTTAACAGGAAGAAACCTCCAACAGAACCAGGCTCAGGGAGGGGCGGGGCCATCTGCTGTGATTGGTTGGGGTGAGAGAAGGAAGACAGGATAAAGACATGCTGTGGAAGAGAGACAGAGATTAATAACAGATATGATTCAATGCAGAGAGGTCTGTTAATACATAGTGAGTGAGAAAGGTGACTGGAAAGGAAAAACTCAATGTATCATGGGAATCCCCGGCAGCCTACGTCTATTGCAGCATAACTAAGGGAGGATTCAGGCTCACCTGGTCCAGCCCTAACTATATGCTTTAGCAAAAAGGAAAGTTTGAAGCCTAATCTTGAAAGTAGAGATAGTGTCTGTCTCCTGAATCCAAACTGGAAGCTGGTTCCACAGAAGAGGGGCCTGAAAACTGAAGGCTCTGCCTCCCATTCTACTTTTAAATACTCTAGGAACAACAAGTAGGCCTGCAGTGTGAGAGCGAAGTGCTCTAATAGGGTGATATGGTACCACAAGGTCATTAAGATAAGATGGGGCCTGATTATTTAAGACCTTGTGTGTGAGGAGCAGGATTTTGAATTCTGGATTTAACAGGAAGCCAAAACAGGAGAAATTTGCTCTCTCTTTCTAGTCCCTGTCAGGACTCTTGCTGTAGCATTTTGGATTAGCTGAAGGCTTTTCAGGGAGTTTTTAGGACTTTCTGATAATAATGAATTACAGTCGTCCAGCCTGGAAGTAATAAATGCATGAACTAGTTTTTCAGCGTCACTCTGAGACAGGATATTTCTAATTTTAGAGATGCTGCGCAAATGGAAGAAAGCAGTCTTACATATTTGTTTAATATGTGCATTGAAGGACATGTCCTGGTCAAAAATGACTCCAAGGTTCCTCACAGTGTTACTGGAGGCCAAGGTAATGCCATCCAGAGTAAGAATCTGGTTAGATACCATATTTCTAAGATTTTCAGGGCCGAGTACAATAACCTCAGTTTGATCTGAATTAAGAAGCAGAAAGTTAGCAGCCATCCAGGTCTTTATGTCTTTAAGACATTCCTGCAGTTTAACTCATTGGTGTGTGTTATCTGGCTTCATGGACAGATAGAGCTGGGTGTCATCTGCATAGCAGTGTAAATGTATGCTATGTCTTCTAATGATACTGCCTAAGGAAAGCATGTATAATGTAAACAGAATTGGTCCTAGCACTGAACCCTGTGGAACTCCATAATTAACCTCAGTGTGTGAAGAGGACTCTCCATTTACATAATAATAATGGATTGGATTTATATAGCGCTTTTCAAGGCACCCAAAGCGCTTTACAATGCCACTATTCATTCACTCTCACATTCACACACTGGTGGAGGCAGCTACGGTTGTAGCCACAGCTGCCCTGGGGCAGACTGACAGAAGCGAGGCTCCCATGTCACGCCATCGGCCCCTCTGGCCACCACCAGTAGGCGGTAGGTGAAGTGTCTTGCCCAAGGACACAACAACCAGGACAGAGAGCCTGGGGATCGAACCGGCGACCTTCCGGTTACAGATACGCTTCCCAACCCCCTGAGCCACGGTCGCACAAACTGGAGTTGAATAGATAGATATGATACAAACCACTGCAGCACAGTACCTGTAATACCTACAGCATGTTCTAATCGCTCTAATAGGATATTATGGTCGACAGTATCGAACGCTGCACTGAGGTCTAGCAGGACAAGCACAGAGATGAGTCCACTGTCAGAGGCCATAAGAAGATCATTTGTAACCTTCACTAAAGCTGTTTCTGTGCTGTGATGAGCTCTGAAACCTGACTGAAACTCTTCAAATAAACCTCTGCAGATGATCTGTTAGCTGTTTGACAACTTGACGGAGGGAGTGAAACCATCACGTTAGTGAGCTGAATAAAGAATTAACTTTTGTAAAACCAACCCCCACCCCCCCAATATATTAAAAATGTCTTCTCATTTTTGCATTATTTTCATAATATTTGACCAGCAGTGCACCTCACTTCCAAGTGTGACTGTCCTTTTGGTAATGAAACGATAGTAGTAGTATTTTATAAGTAGGTTTTTCATGTTTATCATGTAAGAACAAATTTTGTTAACCAGCTGAGCTTTCGTAGTCCATTTCCAGGATTCTGTAGTATAAGCAAAGCGGACCCATTTCAGCAATTTCAATTTCAATTTCAATTTCAATTTTATTTCTATAGCACATTTAAAAGTCACAGGTACAACAAAGTGCTTCACAGACGAGCCATACTTGCAGGTTTACAGCAAAAGAAAACAATTAACAACAAAGAAATACAGTTATAGGATGGTAATATTGCAACAAGCACGAACCGGGAAGAAATTAAGCTAAGTAGTTTGAAAGGCGAGCTTAAACAAATGGGTTTTTAACCGTGATTTGAAAGATTGAATAGTTTCCGACGCACGGACATCAACCGGCAGGCTGTTCCAGAGTTTTGGTGCAGCAAAAGCAAAGGCACGATCCCCCTTCGTCTTTAGTCGAGACATTGGTTGCATTAGGAGCCCCTGATTAGAGGATCTGAGTGCCCTTGTAGGGATATATAAATTAAGAAGGTCAATCAAATAACTGGGTGCCAAGTTATTTAAGATTTTAAAAGTGTATAGAAGAATTTTAAAAACAATACGGTATTTGACAGGAAGCCAGTGGAGGTTAGCTAGAATAGGAGTGATATGATCCTGTCTTCTAGTGCCGCTTAAAAGGCGTGCTGCGGCATTCTGGACTAATTGTAGGCGTTGGATGAGGGAGAGTTGGAGGCCTAAGTAAAGAGAATTACAATAGTCCAGTCTAGAGGTTATAAAAGCATGAATGAGCCTTTCAAGGTCCTTGTGTCGTAGGTAAGGCATTGCCTTCGAAATTTGGCGTAGTTGGTAGAAGCTGGTTTTTACCACTGCAGCCACTTGCTTATCCAATTTGAGGGAACTGTCCAGCACTACTCCAAGATTTCTGACAGTAGACGATAGGTGACTGGCATAAGAACCTAAGGTCCCCGATAGCTGTTTCAACGGCATGTGGCTACCAAAGACGATAATTTCTGTTTTGTTTTCATTGAGGGTGAGCGAATTATGCAGTAGCCACCACAGTATCCAGTGTCTAGTTTAAGAGCAGTGGGATTTTCTGACACTGCACTTCTCTCTCATAGGTCCTTTTGAATTCTCCCTCACATTTTTTGTCATGACAATTTCCATCAACATCAAGTCAAAATACATGCTGTTGTGTCATACACGTACTTGTTACTTTGTGCTAAGATTTTTAGGTAAAAGGATTAAACACAAATTAAAGGGGTATAGATTGGGGTCACAAATCTTTTACTAGTAAATAGCAGGTCACTATCTCTAGGTAGAAATTGTAGTTCATTGTTCATTTCCTTTATATATGAAAACCTTTGTAAAATGAGTTTTTCATTCATTTTATTTTTATGGATTACCTCTGATAGTGAAATAATTTTTTATACCACTATACTGTTTACTGCAATCTTATTATTGATTTATTTTATTATTTACTGGGTGTGCCCAAAGGAAAAAGAGTAAAACAATTTAATATAAAGACACTCTAGAATTTTCCCATAGTCCTTGGACATTTGCTTCTTAATGTGTGAATAATAGTTCTAACTTTAAATTTTATTAATTGTTGCCCATGTTTCCTGTGATCTGATGACAGCTTAAGGACTGCGGTTGCAAGATTGTCTCTGTGACCTCGAGTTTTACAAGAAGGTTCAACATAGAGTGGCCAGTATTTCTGTAATTTTAAAAATAATTGTTGATAAGTATAGTAATAAAATTAGGTGTTTTGTACTTTGACCAGTTAATAAACCTACATAGCTAAAAGAGCTGAACTGGATGGGTTCCCTTCCTTAAAAATCCCTGCAAGGCCTAATGTGGCACTTAAGTCCTAAAGGATCTTTGCCTGATGGGGAATTAAGGTTTGAGACATTTTCAGCTCTTTATCTAAATTATGAATAATCAATAATGAATTTCTACAAAGTCAAGAACACAAGCAAAAGAGGTTTATTTTTCCACAAACTCATCTTGTTTAGAGCTTGCTTCACTAACAGCCACTAGATGGTGATGTAAGCTTCATAATGGCAGCTCTACACTAAGCTTTCGTCTGCCTGTGCTCCCTGGTGACAGAGAATAATATCGACTTAAGGATGTTCCAAATCAATATTTTTCATTATTTGAGGTCTACACGCACACAACAAAAGAATATTGTCTTTATTAAAGTTCATTGTGTTGTGTTATGTAGGGAGATGTGGAGAATGAGACCGAGGTGCCAGTAATAGTGGCAGTGTTGTGGGAAGTCTGTGAAAGGGTTGTTACACAGTACATTACACTCTAATCAGCCACTTTGCAGATGTAGACACAAAAAATGACCCCAAAAATGTAATGATTCATCATACATCAGGAAATGGGCGTAAAGGAAATTTCACATCCTCAAAATCTATTAAATTTCAATGATAAAAACAGTGCAAATAATAAAACCTCACAATATAAAAACTGTATTGCCATCGAAACCTTGCGACATGCATCGGTGCTTCACCAGGGGGCTCCATACTCCGGTTATAGACTTGCGGGTGTGTGTAAATGTGTGTGTGAACAGCTGCGCCTGCCACCTGTGAGGTGAAAGGGAGTCTGACCTGGAACACATGCTCGTCTTTAGTTCTGCCTGACTTTATGTGTGTGTGATAAAGATGGAGAGGAACAGAGACAGACCACAGCGTTATGGGGAACCTTTATTTAATATGGCCTCCCCACGTGCAGTGTAACACCCAGCAGAACCCATACGAGCTGAATTTTGCAGTGATGCTCTGAGTATCCAAAGGAAGATGCAAGCAAATGGCTATGAGGCAGAATTAGGTCTTAGATCTTTATTAATAATTACTTGGATTCTGGTTGCACTTGAAAATGAATCAAAAAGCAAGAAATAACCCAAGAGAGGAGCATTAATGAGTGCCCAGAGGCTTGTGTATGAATCTAGTTATGAGAAAAACGCTCAGCACTCATGTCCACTAGGTGTGGCTGTGAAGCAGTCAAGTTCAACATCCCCATCATGTCTCTCTTTTCCAGTATTCTTAGCAAACGCATTTGTAGTTCATTAACCCTCTCAGGCTCAAATTAAACTTTTTGTTGCTAATGCACAACCAAGTCCTGCAGTAGTACTTCTGAGTAAAAAAACCCTCATAAAACATGTATGTGGGGTAATCAGGTTGTTAGTTTTTAACTGTTGCAAATCGGCAGCGCCTGCCTCGAGAGGGTTAATGATCAGTGTGGTCATGAAGGTCTTCTGGATGCACTTACTTTAATTACAGTATACATCATGCTGTCCTGTCCTTGTTGTGTGCACAGTATGTCAGCTGGGGGGAAATTTTAGCATGCAAATGTCCCTTTCACACTGACATTTGTGAAAAAGAGCCCAACAGGAAATAAAGCACAGCGTTATTTCAGGAAGTGTAATGGGCACTTGGTAATTTGTATGTTTTCGTTCATGATTAACAAATTTCCCACGTGTGGGACTAATAAAGGTTATCTTATCTTATTTGCAAATTTGATCGCTTTATAAAAAAAACAGTAACAGTACCCATCAAACTGAAAGTTTGGGGGCATTTTTTCATAGTCCTGGCAATTTATGAAAAAACCTTTTTTGTGCAGAGTGGTGTGTGTGCACGATGACTGAGCTAAATCTAAGTATGCATTGTTGCAGCGCTGTCAACAGACAAAAAACAACTGAGACGAGAGGGCTACAAAACTGATAAAAATACAGAGAAATAGATTCTTTATTAAACAAACCTGACCAAGGCAGAACGACGTAACGTTGGCATCTCAAAGCAAAATGTAAATGTGTTTTGTAGCATTTTTCTCAAGCTTCTTCCTCAGGCATCTGTATGCAGTGAATCAGCACACAGAGAAAGTGATGAAGCTGAAATAGGTCTATCAGGTAAGTAAAGCAGATGTGAATTGATATGGTTTACTGGATACTACACTTGGCCTAAGACCAGGACATCATCAGCTAAAACAGGAGCTGCAATCTGCTGGAGGAAGCCTCTTTTGAAAGTGAGATGCATCTTGTGCTTGGCTGTGCTTTCTACTAGCTGGCTCATACATCATGTTAGTTTTGGTTTCGGTTGTTGAGGTTTTCTGTGTTTTATTGTAGGGTTGTAGCTTTACAGTACACTGTCACGTGCCTGGAGGCAACTGTTGTTGTGATTTGGCACTATACAAATAAAACCGAGGTGAACTGAATTGGAAATGCACACAGAGAAAGAACGTATACAGGTCTTGCAGGAGCATTTTAGTGGGCAGTTACTCATTGGTTACTCAGGAACTGTTTAGCCTGAATATATGTAATTTTAGGATTTTTTGTGTTTGTCTAAAGTTTTTCAGCAGTCAGAAAGTCTAAACGTTTCTGGGTGTGGTCCACTGTACCTATGGTGACAGAGGATTCACAGAATACAATTTTCCATCATTGCACCAAGGTCAGAAGTTAATGAGATTTTCATGAGGTATTAGGTTGCTCTTTGTGGGAGGATTAGTTCCCCTTCCCTGTGCTCAGTCTTTTTTAAGAGCTTCCTCAAAGACTTAGTTATTTGAGCATCTCTGACTGGAAGAGTTTCTAAAAAAACTGGCAAGAACTCCAGCCATTAGCAAACATTCACAAGTGATATGCATGCTTCAGAGATGCAAGCTGCTCTGACAGAAATAGAAATAGTGAGTAAAGATGGGAGAACAGAGGAAAGAGCGATGAGTGAAAAAACTTGGCTCGCACGTTCACTGGACATTGGCACACTGGCCAGAAAGGCAGTGGATTAGCTTCCCCAGAAGATGAGTATGGCTGAGAATCCTCAGAAATTCAGTCCATATTGGAAACTTGTCCTTACCAATATTGTTCCCTATATTTAGGGGGAGGCAGTGTGTGGAATGAGGATGGGAGATGGGCATGTATGCAAGCTACTCTATAATGCAGTTTTTGCAATTACCATCTACAGAATTAGACTAAAACTTTTACCAGAAGATGGCGGTATTTTACCCATGGGTGTCTTGTGACGTTCTCCCGAGGCCTGCCGCATTTGACTCGGTATTCCTTTGCAGCTTCTCTCATTTTGTTCTGAGCTTTGCCTTTTGCCAACCCATCATTGTAAATTATTCTTAATGACTCACCTGGTTACAGTGATTACAGATTACAGGGACATCTACCTGCACTACGCTGCGGTAATAATGTGAAATGCACGAAAATACAACCATAAATACATAACTTAGAACAAAAAAGGTATGCGATATCCCTTCAGGACAACACATCACAAACATTTACGATAAGTACTTTTCACCCAAACTGTCAAAAGTAAAACTTTGACATCAGATGAAAAACTAAAACAGACATTTTTCCTGACCTGGGCTATGCGGTCACTGAAAATATAGATGTTATGTCATTATGTAAATAAGAAAGTCATAAAGTGGTGATCTTTTGCTTCATTAATATGACTTTAGAAAACATACTATTACAATAATAAAAAGAGTGATAACAAGGACTGAGAAAAGGGAAGGAGAGGAAAACGTGCTATGTAGGACACAGTCCTCATGGTGGGAGAATCGAAGGTAACACTCACAAAACACACATGCACGCACAAATACTCAACCACACCCGCCCACCTAACAAATGTATTTATGTACAGCTTCGCTAAGGCCTCCCACCCCCTACAAACACACAGTTTTTCCCTCCCTCTTTCCTTCTCTTCCTCTTTTCCTCCCTCCTTCTCTTGCAGGTCATGGGAGATAGCAAAGAGATAAATATCGCTGGCAATAAAAGGCCTGCATCATGAATAATAAAACAGCCGTAATCTCGACCAATGATTTATACATCTACAGGCTCCGATGGCCACACACACACACACACACACACACACACACACACACACACACACACACACACACACACACACACACACACACAGGCAGGGAGTCACACATTGAACACTGTTAAATTGAGATGAATGATGATGCAGAATGTGGGACTGGCATTGGACACACACCCAAACACACACAGACAGAGACACCCACCCACACGTGCTAAAGAAGAACACGACAGATCCTCGCTGAAAATATGGAGATGTGGAAAAACACGCTCACGCTCCTTCGGTTGTGGGTAAGAAGACAGAGGAAAGAAAAAGAGGACATTTTTCTTTTAAGAGTCAGAAGAAGTATAGTTGATGGAGACCACAAAAAGGCATAAATAACACGCTTCTCTAGTTGACCTGTGTACCACAGAGGGTGAGACGTTTACCAAAACACACTGGTGAATGAGTAAACCAGGGAATCTGACCTGTGAACTGATCTCAAATCTAAAAAATGTCTGGCTGAGACATTTCCTTTGACATTAAAAGTAAATCCGGGTAAAAGTCACTGATGGGCTGTGAAGACCCAGCGACTGATACTGGGACTTTGTAGCCATTAGTCCAACTGAAATGTTCTGCACTCACTGACTTTGTTTCAGTTTAAAGAAGCTGCAAACAATTTGGTGGAATTTGATGTCACTACCAAGACAAAGAGGGAGACCACACAGCTTTTAAACTAATTGAAACAAGAGCTTATCTATAAACAGATTTACCTGCAGAAGTCTGCTGCTACTGGAAAAACAGCAGGTGGAGCTTTAAAGCTGACATGGACTAGGCTTATTTTGGCTAACTAGCTACTAAATGCTTTGTTAAAAGTGTGCAGTGTTTGGTGACGGGCAGGAAGAAGCATAGAGTTTATTTTCTCTTTACTTATTTATTTGTTGGGGGACATAGCCAATAGTCCCTTGAGCAAACTGTCCAAGACATTATAGTTGGAGCTCTAAACAGAGCTGTAAGACACCTTTTATCTATTAACATGTTATATTTAAATCTATTATTATTTTATGACTGTTTTGTGTTATTCTGTTAAATTTACTTGTATATTTCTTGTAGATTTTTTGCCAGTGTGGTGCTGTAAGTGCTATATGTATAAGAAAAAGGTAGAGAAATAATTTATTTAATCATCTATTTATTTCCCCAGCTCTTATTTAAAATTTCAAAATTATTCAGAGTGCCAGAAGTAATGGATTAAACCTTTAAAAATGCATCTGTGCACAACAAACCTAAAATTAAAAGGACATTTATCAAGAACAAAAGCTCAATGCCCAGATTTACCTTTTCTTCAGACGAGCTCAAACTTGACTAGTTTTTTTTTTTTTCATTAGTTTCATTCAATAACCTTGTTGTTTTCTGTGCCAGCTCATGATGATATTTAATCTTGGCTTTAATACTCTAATAATAATATTTAGAGTATTCATGCTGCACTCAGCAGGTAGAGTACAAACAGTGCTGTGTAAATATGTATATCTCAGTCAAATTAAGTAATAATGCAAGCACTCTAAAAAAGCACATTATTAATAGGTTAAAGAAAAATGACTGAAAAAAGAAATATAGATTTATTTTAGCCAAGTTGAGCCAAGCAGACTGTGTTCTGGCTATGTATAAAAATGAATGATGAATATTCACTTTAATGCGTGTTTACGTTGTGTGCTAGGGCATTTTTATCTTTTTCGTGTTGCACCTACTACTAAAGATAGAATGAAAATATTAAATATGGCTCAGACACATTAAAACTGCCCTAATTTGACTTACAGCAAGATTCAAATTCTGCAAATATGTTAATGCATCAACACTGGCAGTCTTAACAAGCAGCCCAAACACTGTTTAGTATAGTAATATTTGTAAAACTTACTTATTAAATTAATCTATTTTTAACTATAAGTGGAAGAAAAAAAGAGCTTATTTACTTTGTTAAATGCAGTACTATTACTTTAATGGAGTGATAGTAACTTTTACTCTGTTGTAAGAGTTCCAGGAATTCATATACATCTAATCTCATTTGAACAGCTTTGGGTAAACACTTGGATAACATGAATGACATTTAATTAGGGTTTATATTAGAAATTGTAAACTCCAGTTGTTTATCTAATGTTTATTATTAGACACTTAATGTTGAATTCAAAATTGCTTGCATAGTCAAGCCTGAATGCTGCTGCAGTCATGCAAAAAAGAACATTTTCACATGACTCTGTGCAGACCCATGAATAACACTTTTTATTTTTCTAACACTTTCACTTTTTTTAATTTTATTTTTGATCTGTTTATCTTTTAGTTGTTCATTGTACACTGAGGGCTGTGGTAGCATTGCAACTTCAAATTCCTGTGTATGATCTGTACATGTGGTTTTTGACTTTGACTTGAATAACATCTTTTTTGCAAATGTACTTATTGATCATCAGACCATGTGGCCACCTCTATAAAAGCAGAACTTCTGGCAGTTTGCTGGTCTGGGTCTATCAAATGTGTTATAATGCCCCACCCCGTACTCTGAGCCACAGTAAGCATGTCTAATGAGATAAAGTTCAGCTAGAAATTACACATGAACAAGTATGGCTTGCAAACCAAAGCTGTGCTGCCATGTTCTTTTTATAAAGAATGAGCTTTTGCCCGGAAGTCCTTAAAAGCCACCTTTGGTGAAAACCAAACACAGCCAATCAGCATAAACACTGAATGCCAGTTGTTAAGCATGGTGGTGGAGGGGTGATGATTTGGGCTTGCAGCCACAGGACCTGAGCACCTTGCAGTCACTGAGTCAACCTTAAACTCTTCTGTAAACTAGAAGAGTTCATCTGAGGTCATCTGTCCAACAGCTAAAGCTTGGATGACACTGGGGCACACAATGTGACAATGATCCCAAGCACACCGGCAAGTCTATAGCAGACTGACTGAAAGAGAAAATAATCGAAGTGTTGCAATGTCCGAGTCAAAGTCCAGACTTCAACTTTACTGAAATAGACTCACGAGCCCAAACGAGAGCTGTTTATGAATGAATGTCCGCAACCTCCAAGAACTTAAAGCAATATTGTAAAGAAGAGTGGACTATAATGTTTCCACAATGATATTAGAGACTGATAAAAAATCTCACAGAAGTTATTGCTTCTAAAAGAGGATCTACATGCTATTTTTATACAAGATGCCAGAGAGTCAAGTGAAAACTCACAACTGTATTAACTTCATCTGCTGTTGTGTATGATTTTGTGCATCTTGCTGGTAATCTATTTAAGCAATAGTTCGGCAGAGAGCTGTTTGTCTTCCACAAAGGTGTTGCTGACTCTTTTCCACTACGAAGCCTGCTCATCTACAAAATGTGCTGAATGGTGTAATTATTATGACTCATAGTGTTGAACAGTGTAATTATTGTGAATCATAGTATCCTCTTTTATATAATCTATTCAGCATTACACTGCCTTATATGTTTACTTGTTCAAGGGGGAAAAAACACATCAGTGGGAGTATAAACAGAAATGACTTCTTTCACACCCTGATGCTAAACAAGTCCAGCTCCAGGTCTTAAATGTTATTATAGGACTAATATTACTCTTTCTATTGTAGTGACGTAAAAAACATGTACACACAAATCAATATTTTCTAAGACCGAGTTCGTCAAAACAACATCGATTCTATAACAGAAACATCTGACAGCAATATGGCTCTAGTTTCTGCTGAGGACACCAGTAAATAATACTTTATTATTCATTCAAATTCTTTTCAGGGTGGAGACAGGAGATACAATAAAGTTCATAAGAATATGTTATATAAATAAATGTAGAAATACAATATATGTATGACATGACAAACCACCACAAAGATGAACAACTATCTCTTTGTGAGACCTGACAGGGAATAAATGTTGACTGTTAAACACAAAGTGCTTACAAAGGCACATGAAGCTACATCGCTTCATGAGTAACGACACAGTAAAGTATGAGAAAAAAAATCCGAGTTAGAAAGAAATGGTTATTCATGCTTTTATTTCTTCTCGCTTAGATTATTGTAACAGTCGTCATCTTTGTTTGAGCAAAAGGAATCTTGACCGTCTCCAGTTAGTCCAGAATGTTGCTGCAAGGCTTTTAACTAAGACACGAAAAAGAGAGCACATTACACCAGCTTTACATTCATTACACTGGCTTCCAGTACATTTCAGAATTCATTTTAAAATCTTGGTACCGACTTTTAAAGCTTTGAATTGTGATGCCCCTGCCTACATTTCTGATCTTTTAGAACCCCGCGCTCCCTCTCGCAGCCTGAGATCATCTCATCAAAGGCTGTTGGTAGTCTCACGAACACGTTTTAAGACCAGAGGAGATAGATCTTTAGAGCGGTGGCCCTCAGGTTGTGGAATGCTCTCCCTCCATCATTATGTTGCCTTGATTGTATTTATTCTTTTAAAAAGCAGTTTAAGACTCATTTATTTAGCTTTTAATTAGATTTGTGCTGAATGCTTGATTGTGCTGTTTTTTTTTGTATATCTGCTTTTATATTGCTGTGAAGCACTTTGTGGATTTTATCCTGTGAAGAGCGCTATATAAATAACTTGAATTGAATCGAATTGAATATTTGAATCTTTGAATGAGTTCAGTGTGTTTTGGTTGTCACAGCTAAATTTTAACTGACCATGGGAGCTACGGGAACAGACCTTTAACTGAAGAGCATGCTTGTTACAGGAGGAGTTTCAACACCAGATGTTGTCAACATCAGGATGTTTCAGACATGTGTGAGCATTACATAATATGGCTATCAATAAAGGTACCAGAGCACACAGATATTCTAATGTATGTCTAATGTATTTATACAACAGATAATACATGACTAACACGATAACAGCACCCACCTTGAGAAGGTCTATGCCAGGATATTGAAGATGACTGTCTGCCTGTTAGGCTAACCTCAAATTCAGGAATAATATTATGGTTTTCGTCCTGGTCCTAAAACACTTGATCTTTATCCTCTGGAGGATACAGGAGGGTTCATGGGACAAAAACCATTCTTTGTGTGGTTTTGGACTAGAAGAAGTCATTCAACTGTGTATTTTGGGCTGTTGGAGGTGCTTGGGGAGTATGGGATATCGAGATATAGGTTGCCCTTCATCACAAGCTCTCTTCATAACTGTTACGGTCAGAATTTCTAGGCACAGCCAAGAGCCAGACGGTGCTCCTAACATCAAGTCTCTGATTTTTCTGGCTTATTTGAAGCTACAACGTGAGCTTCAATGAACAATGATGTGGGGCAGTCTGCAGCTAAATGTGTAGTGGCAGGAGAACCACGAGGACGTGGACATGGTTTTCAGAAAAAAGTGGAAAATGAAAATATTTCAGTTTTTCAAGTATCTTGGGTTCTCATTCACTAGTGGGGTTAATATTGGAACGGAAACTGACAGATGGGTTGGCATAGCCTCCACAGTCTGTTGTGGTAAGAAAAAGGTGAGTGTCAAAGCTGCTGAATTTACTGCTTCATCAACATTCTTGCCCACATTCTCAGATTGTGAATAAAACTGCGAATGGAATTTGGAAAATCAGCTTCCTAATTAAGTCTCAATTATATGTTTTGTGATTCCACTAGGGTCTACTTTTTGAGTGACATCAATTATGTCATCAGACGGGGAAGGTCAGTGTGCCTGCCTGTTTTCTTGGAACCTCGCAGACTTGTCTTCGGAGAAACAGTGTACCGACTATACACAATGGCCTCTGGCAGTGGGCTTCAAAGAAGAATGACTGCTCACCCGTCAGGTCTCCAGCTGTTTGTGTCCATCAGAATATAATCAAGGCATTAGGTATCTGGGCTCACCATCAGAGACAGGGAGAGGAACTCCGTCATTCAAGAGGAGATCAGAGTAGAGCAGATGCTCCTATACATTAGGCATTTGACTAGGATTCCTCCTGGTTGCCTCTTAGGTGAGGTGTTTCACCTAGGAGGCATGCTCAATAAAAGAATAGAATAGAATAGAATAGAATTCAACTTTATTGTCATTGCACATGCACAGGTACAGAGCAACGAAATGCAGTTTGCATCCATCCAGAAGTGCTTTAGTGATATAGATATATTACAATATATATTAGCAATAGTATAGATATGTAAGTATATTACAGAAATGGGTCTATTATGGTATGTTATAATGTACACGGTATGAAGTATGTTGTGAATATTCTATAACTATAAGTATGTACAGGCTGTAGTGAGTACAAGCTATGTACAGGCTATGAACAGGATATAAATATGAAAAACTATACAGAATATGAAATAAATAACTTTACAGAACCTGGGATATACAGCTATACAGAAATGGGAACTATGCAAGTTGTAAACAGTTGTAGGGTTAAAAATTATCGTATGTACAGAATGATTATTTACACAGAGCTATACAGTAGTGCAGTTATGATAAGACATTATTACTATTGGCTAGCTAAGGAAATCCTTGGTATCCCCCAGAACAGCTAGAGGAGGTGGCTCGTGGGAGGATGCCAGTCTATTTCTTTGTAGACTGCTACTCCCCCGAGTGCTAGAAAATGGATGGAGTTGACATTAATGTGGCATTTCATATATTCATAATGTTTATGTATTATTACACTATATCTAATGATGTATTGATGTAAATATATTTAAAGATATAATTTTCATGGCGTGTAATGTGGTGGCTGGAGAAGTCTGGCTTTAAGCAGGCAGTCTTCCCACAGGATGGTTGGTGGTTTAAACCAGTCCCCACGTCGAGGTGACCGTGGGTAAGATACTGAACCCCAAACTGCCCTGATGCGTCCGTTAGAGTGCGAGCGTGTGTGACAGAAAGCACACAAATGGGCGAATGTGGCTTGTAGTCAAAAACACAATGTAATAACAATACAAAGTGTGTGACTGTTGACACACTACACTGATATATATCACTATGTGTATTAATATACAATTATCAATGTGATTGTGTGATGTTAAAGATTCAAAGTAAAGTGTTCCTGCATTTGTGTAATAAATGCAAGGCTGATTTTGCTTAATAGGACAGTATTGCTGTTCAAATAATGTTGTGTCAATAACAAATAATTTTCTATTTTTATGTGATTTCAAGCCAACATAAAGAGACAGAACAGCTACTCTCCTTCTGATTGTAGTAACATTGGCCATTAATTTTTGAAACACATTACTAAAGATAGAGATTTAAATAAAAATAAAAAGCTTTCGCTGCAGTTTTATTAAGACTGTTGAATGTATCCAGCAGGTTTTCATGATGTTTTTTGCTTTAATGTGGCAGTTTTGTTTTTGGATACAAAAATAGATCAATAATGCCAATTTGCTTTTATTTCTATTTTGTATAAATCACACAAATTGTATCGTGCATTAGGCTCAGTAAGATCATTTCTTAAGCTCTGTAGGAAATGACAGCTTCCTTTCATTCTCACCCACCTTTTATTCTCACCCACTCGTGGCCCTTATTCTGCTAGCTTTCCTTTTCCTCTGTCTCCTCCTCCTCCTCATTCTCTCCTCTTATCCTTCACGAGCTGAAACGAGACGGGAGGGATGAGAGGAGAAAAGGGGTATTACGGTAAAAGACGGGAGAGCAAAATACAGAGTGGGAATGATGACGATGACATAAAATACAGAGAGATTGAGAGAAACGGATTCACAAATCAACTATGTAACATGTACCTGCAAGTTATGGCTTTAAATTTGTATGACATGTCAAGTGGATTTAGCAAAATGGAGATAAATGTGCCTTCTTTTCTTGATCTTTACTTACTTTGCAATGAGGGACATTTCCTCCCTGTTCAGTCCAAATGCTTAGACAACCTCTTTTTCTTCTCTCTCTCGCCTCGTTTGTAGCCCAACTTTCTTGCTTACTCTCCCCTTGCTTTTTCGTCCTCCAGCTTCTTTCTAGCCCAGCAACCCCTCTTCCTCCTCTCCCTCGCTCTGCTCCTCCTCCCCCACCACTTCCTCCTCGTCTCCCACTGAGCAATCCTTTGCAGACATGCCTGTTTGGTGCTACAATCTATTTAGGGGCCTACTGCTGCAGCCACCAGGTAATTGGAGCTGTAGCCAGGACCAGCACATGGGACATGGGGGGTCGTAAGTGTGTCTGTGTGTGTTTGTCTGTTGGTGCATGCAGAGCCAAAGGAAGACAGAAGAAAACAGAGGGCAGTTGCAAAAACAACAAAAAAAAAAAGAAAGAGAGAAAGAAGGAGAGGGACAGAGGTAATGACACACACTGGCAACATGAACATTTACGCATGTCAAGACTGCCACGGGTGTGCCAACGTGCTTTTCACACAAAATGCAGCATTGAGGAGAGGGATGTTAAGTGGAAAGAGGCTGGGTGTGCTACACAATAGTCCGTTGCTAGAGATGTTTCTGGAAGAGCAAAATCACAGCAGCAAGAAAGCAAACAAACACATCTTCAATAACCATCACTGAGCACCTCTGACTAAGCGTTAGTAGGGGTAATATATAAGCTGTGTTCACATCACAGTAAATAGTCATAATGCAAAATATGGGACAGAAGCACTAGGTCACCTACATATTACACTTAAAAACTCCAGGTGTAGAGTTTTTGTGATGATGTTAGTGGTAGAGATTTGCTTCTCTGCAGTTAGGCAGGAGAGCATCGAAGGCTTTTATGCTCCATGTGCTCAGCAGCTCGGGTGAATGCTTTGTTTTCTTTTCTACATCTAACCATCAAAAAAGCTGTTGTGATTTATCTTGGTTAATGAAAAATGCTTAATAAAAAATACATGTTTATGACACTAAAGTGTGTTTCAAAATATGTATTTATTTTACTGATTTATTTTTAACTGATCACTTGATTCATACAAGATTTATTTATTCTTTATTTCATCTCCATAATGACTTGAAATGTCATTATAATGTGAAATAGGGTGGCTGTAGCTCAGGAGGTACAACAGGTCATCTACGATCTCAAATCTCCCATTTTTAAGTAAGATCATTGAAAAAGCAGTTTCTCAACAGCTCAGTTACTTCTTAAAACAGAATAACTGCTACGATGCCTTCCAGTCAGGTTTTAGACAGAACCACAGCACTGAAACCGCTCTGACCAAAGTGTTCAATGACATATGTCTGAATACAGGGAGTGGAACAATGTCAGTCTTAGTTTTACTGGATCTCAGTGCAGCATTTGATACAGTTGACCACAACATATTACTCAAACGACTGGAGAACTGGGCAGGTCTTTCAGGAACTGTACTAAACTGGTTCAAAACATACTTAGAAAACAGGAAATACTTTGTATCAATAGGTAACTTCACATCTGAGCAGACAAGTATCACATGTGGAGTTCCCCAAGGTTCCATCTTGGGACCCCTTCTGTTTAACATTTACATGCTCCCACTGGCACAGATTATAAAGAACAACAAAATAAACTACCACAGCTATGCAGATGACACACAAATATATATCACAATGTCACCAGGAGACCGAGGCCCTGTACAGGCTCTTGGTAAATGCATTGAGGAAATTAATGACTGGCTGTGCCACAATTTTCTCCAGCTAAACAAAAACAAAACTGAGGTAATAGTCTTTGGCACCAAAGAAAAACGATTACAGGTCACCAGAGAACATCCACATAAATAAAAAAAATAACATGGCGGCGTGAAGAGGAGTGTTTTTTCGAGCTCTCGGCACTAGAAGGATATAAAGCATTTTTACAACACCTATTTGACGTCTTTCTAACTTTCGAGACTTTTTTGAAGATCAGCGTACTAAACCTGTGGTGGCTCGTCATTTGCGACCTCTCGAAAACTCATAAGTTGATGTTTTTGAACCGTAGCGGTGAGTGAGAGGAAGGACGCTAGCATCAACTAGCTAGCCGGTCGTCACGGCAAAGCTACAAGAGCGTCTCAGCATGGGCCCGAAAAAAGTTCTGTCAGCCGAGGAAGGAGACGATATTAAGAAGTCGCTGGAGTTTATGACAGAGGAGATTTCTACTGTCAAACTGCAGCAGAAAGCCATCCTGGACCTGGTCGCTGAAGTTAAGGCTCTCCGCATCCAGAACGCCAAGAAGGATCGGCGGCTGGCGTACCTGGAGAACAGAGTGGCGGATTTGCAGCAGTACACCCGGATGAACGATGTTATCATCACGGGGCTTCGCATCAAACCCCGGTCATACGCCCGGGCGGTCGCCACTGACAATGTAGGAGGGCCAGGAGAGGAAGATGTCAACTCCACGGAGCATCAAGTGGTTACCTTTCTACGGTCCAAAGGTGTGGAAGTGGATTATAACAACATTGAGGCTTGCCACCCTCTACCCCGAAAAAATGACAGTGACAAACCAGCCATCATTGTGAGATTTGCAAACAGAAAACAGAAAACAGCACTGTTAAAACAAGGAAAGAAACTGAAAGGATCCAATGTCTTCATGAACGAACATCTGATAAAAAGAAATGCGGACATTGCCAGGAAAGCACGTTACTTGAAGAAACAGGGAAAAATTCAAAATACATGGACCACCAACTGCAAAGTATTCATTAAACTCAATGGAACACCGGAACAAGCCAAAGTGTTGGTCATCAGAAATATGGAAGAGCTGGACAAATACTGAGGTTAACTTACTCTGGAGGTATGAATACACATGTGACGTGACACACAACACAACACATGGCACAGTCCAAAAGAACTTCATCTGCATCCGGCAACAATATCAACATAACTCATTGGAATTCTCTTTATGATAATCTGGAACTGAGAACATTTCGATACACAGACCATAATGTTCTAGACTTAGAAAAGGATATAGACCCGGAAAATAATTTCTTCTACAACATCAGCTGTAACTGCTGCTACTTCACTGATGAACAGTTTAAGCACACCATCAACACGGAAAATAAATTATCAATAATCCATTTTAATAGCAGAAGTCTGTATGCCAACTTCAACAATATAAAGGAATATCTAAATGAGTTGACAAATCCATTTGGAATTATTGCCATTTCTGAAACATGGATCAATGCGGAGAAAGGAATGGACTTTGGACTGGAGGGATATGAAGTGAATTTTGTAAATAGAAGGAACAAGAGTGGAGGGGGAGTAGCTGTGTATGTGGATAAAAACCTAAACTACAAGGTGGTAGAAAGTATGACAACTGTAATTGATAATTTACTAGAATGTATAACAATTGAAATTTATAAGGAAAAAGAAAAAAATGTAATAATTAGCTGTATATATAGAACACCTGGCTCTAGTATTCAAGTATTTAATGACTTCATAGAGGAAATATTCTCTAAAACAAATCAAAAAGTTATGTTTATCTGTGGTGATTTTAATATTGACCTGTTGAATCCAAAAAAGCATAAAATGAGCGACGAATTCCTAAACACTATGTACAGTTTGAGTTTACATCCTAAAATAACCAGGCCCAGCAGAATTACACCACATTGTGCCACCTTACTTGACAATATTTTCACTAACAATATGGAAAACAACATTGTGAGCGGAATATTAACTAATGACATCAGTGATCACCTACCAGTTTTTGCAGTTTATGACACTAATTATAAGAAAAATCAGCATGAAGAACAACTGAGATACAGGCGTGTAAGGACAGAAGAAACTATGACTGCATTTAAGAACGATCTATTAAATCAGGACTGGGACAATGTGTACAAAGAAGCTGATATTGATATTGCATATGGCATATTTTTAAGAATATTCATGGAGTTGTACGATAAAAACTGTCCAACAATAAAATACAACAGAAAGCACAAATATTCAGATAGACCATGGCTCACTAAGGGTTTACAAAATGCATGTAAAAAGAAAAATACACTCTATAGGGAATACCTAAAACAAAGAACAAAAGATGCTGAAAATAAATATAAAAAATACAAAAATAAGTTGACCAATATTATACGTGTATGTAGAAAGGAGTATTATAGTAAAATATTGAACAACAATAAACATAATATGAAAGGAGTATGGGATGTTTTAAACGGTATCATTAAAAATAATTCTGGACAACAAAGTTATCCACAATACTTTATCGATAATGGCAATATTATGGAAAACACTGCTGATAAGGTCAACAGCTTTAATCATTATTTTGTAAATATTGGACCAAAACTGGCAGAACAAATTCCTGAGTCACTGCCATCAGTAGAATGTAGTGAAAACCTGATTGATAGGAACCCTAACTCAATGTTCCTCACATCAGTGGAGGAAAAAGAAATAATTGACATTGTACACATGTGTAAATATAAAACATCTACTGATTGTAATGATATTGACATGAAAATCGTCATGAAGGTCATTGAAGGAATTGTAGGACCTCTAACATATATTTGCAACTTATCATTTCAGACGGGAAAAGTGCCAAACAAAATGAAAATAGCTAAAGTTGTGCCGCTGTATAAAACCGGGGATAGACGCCACTTCACAAATTACAGGCCTGTTTCTTTACTACCACAATTCTCCAAAATCCTAGAAAACCTGTTTAATAAACGATTAGACAAATTCTTAGATAAATATAAATTACTCTCTGACAGTCAATATGGATTCAGATCAAAAAGATCAACATCTCTGGCATTAATCGAATCAATTGAGGAGATTACGAATGCTATAGATCAGAAACAGTATGCAGCTGGAGTATTTCTGGATCTCAAGAAAGCATTCGACACAATCAATCATGACATATTAATTAATAAACTGGAACGGTACGGGATTAGGGGGGTTGTACTGCAATGGGTGAAAAATTATTTAAGTGACCGGAAACAATTTGTGAAGCTGGGTGTCCATTCCTCATCATGCTTGGACATTGCTTGTGGTGTTCCACAAGGCTCTGTACTGGGTCCAAAATTATTTATTATTTATATAAATGATATTTGTAAGGCATCTGATATATTAAAATTAGTATTATTTGCAGATGACACAAATATTTTTTGTTCTGGGGGGAATCTAAAGGAGCTGCTGGATACAATTACTTCAGAAATGTGCAAAATTAAAAAATGGTTTAACAGGAACAAACTATCGCTAAATCTAAGTAAAACTAAAATTATCTTATTTGGGAATTCCCTTAGAAATGCACAAGTGCAGATTCATGTAGATGGTGTGGAAATTGAAAGAGTACTTGAACATAAGTTTCTTGGTGTGATTATAGATGATAAATTAAACTGGAAGTCTCATATAAATCATATACATAACAAAATTTCAAGAAGTGTCTCAATCTTGAGTAAAGTAAAACACATTCTGGACCACAAACACTCCACATTCTCTATTGTTCCCTGATTGCACCGTATTTGAATTACTGTGCAGAGGTTTGGGGCAATACTTACAAATGTTCGCTATCATCAATCTTTATATTACAAAAAAGGGCCATAAGGATAATCCATAAAACTGGTTACAGAGATCATACAAATCCACTATTCTTAAAATCAAAAATTCTAAAATTCACAGATCTGGTTCATTTTCTCACAGCACAAATTATATATAAAGCAATAAATAACCTGCTTCCTGACAATATTCTAAAAATGTTTTCTAAAAGGGAACGGGGATACAATTTGAGGGGGGAATTAAATTTAAAACATCCTCGCATCCGTACAACATTAAAAAGTTTTTGCATCTCTGTGTGTGGAGTGAAGCTGTGGAACAGACTAAGTAAAGATATGAAGCAATGTCCAAGCATGGCGCAGTTTAAAAAGCGGTTTAAGGATATGGTTTTTACAGGGTACAGGGAAAAGGTAGAGATTTGATAGGGTGTTCTTGTCTAATATTTTCATGTGTGTGCGCATGCACGGGTTTGTTGGTATGGGTATATATATATATATACACGCCTTTGGAACAGAGGATCGCAAGTTCGATTCCTGCCTGGGGCGTCTGTATCCAGTAAGGGTCCTAAGGCTAGACCCCCTATGCTAAGCAAGCCTACCGCAGACATGAGCGAGACAGATAAATATGAAGGCATGCCGGCTCGGACGTCGCCCGGATCAACAAGGTCCGCGTCAGGTGTTGAGGAACCAGGGCACCCTGACGAAAAGTGGGCTACTGGAACAAGAAGGCATCGGTGGGCAAGGGACGAAAACAGGGCGTTGTTGGAATGCTACTACGCAAGTAACCCCGGCGGAAGGGGCTACATGAATAGGATGAGGGACCTATGGATTCTTCGATACCCAACATCCACAATGACGGCGAAACAACTAGTAGCTCAGTGTTCCAACATTCGAAAGAAGGGACTGCTCTCACAGCTAGAGATTGACGAGGTACAACACAAATGCTACGGCAAGGAGGAGTCAGGACGCCAGGTCAGGGGGGAGATATCATCACCCCCACCCGAGATTGGGTACATAGCCCCAAGTGCGATAGGAGAAGGATCGTTGAGTGCGAGAGGAACTGACCTGAAAAATAGGATCATGGCCAAGCTTGAAACCTGGATCCCCCGTAGCCGGTTACCAAGATTACGTGAAGTACCCTCAGAAGGTCTGCTAGATGATGTTAATGCAGCACTACGGGCAATACCTACAACCACGATTACCGACACTAACAAGCTGATCTACAATACGGCAGCAGTGATCAGTGAGATGCTTGGCTACAAGTTGAACAGCCACAAGGGGCAGTACCCTCCATGGAGAAGGAGGCTAGAGGGCAAGATCAAAGTAGCACGGAGGGAGGTTAGCCAACTAACAGAGTTGCAGAAAGGTGCGACAAATAAGGTGCCTAAGAAATACAGCAAACTGTCCATACCTGAGGCCTTGGAAACTGCCAAGCAAAGACTCACAGCCTTGGCCAGCCGCTTGAGGAGGTACACCAGAGAGATAGAAGGCAGGAGAATAAACCAGCTGTTCTCCACAGAACCAGCAAAGGTGTACTCTCAGTGGCAAGGGAACAATAAGAGAACAGCACCACCAAGGCTGGAGACGGAGCAATACTGGAAGAGCATATGGGAGAAGGACGCAACCCATAACGGCAATGCTCAGTGGCTAGTGGATCTGAGGGCTGACCACAGCGACCTCCCTGAACAGGGTCCAGTAACCATCACAGTGGCAGATATCCAAGAAAGGGTCTCCAGTATGAAGAGTTGGACAGCACCAGGGCCCGACATGGTTCACGCCTACTGGCTGAAGAAGCTGACTGCACTCCACGAGCGTCTGGCAGCACAAATGAACCAGCTGCTAGTTAACGAGAGACACCCGGAATGGCTAACTGAAGGGCGGACGGTCCTGATCCCCAAGGACCCCAAGAAGGGACCGGTCCCCTCCAACTACCGACCAATAACCTGCCTCAGTACTACATGGAAGCTCCTGTCAGGCATCATATCGGCTAAGATGAACAGGCACATGGGTCAATACATGAGCGGGACACAGAAAGGAATTGGCAAGAATACCAGAGGTGCAAAACACCAGCTACTGGTAGACAGAACAATCAGCCGAGACTGCAAGACCAGACTGACCAACCTGTGCACTGCCTGGATTGATTACAAGAAGGCCTATGACTCAATGCCCCACAGCTGGATACTGGAATGCCTAGAATTGTACAAGATCAATGGGACCCTAAGAGCCTTCATCAGGAACTCAATGGGGATGTGGCGTACAACACTAGAGGCCAACTCCAAGCCCATAGCACAAGTTACCATCAAGTGCGGGATCTACCAAGGAGATGCTCTGTCCCCACTGCTGTTCTGCATAGGCCTGAACCCCCTCAGTGAGATCATTAACAAGACTGGCTACGGATACCGACTACGGAACGGAGCAGTTGTCAGCCACCTCCTGTACATGGATGACATCAAGCTGTATGCCAAGAGTGAACGAGACATCGATTCACTGATCCACACTACCAGGCTATACAGCAATGACATTGGAATGTCGTTCGGACTGGAGAAGTGTAGTCGGATGGTAACAAAGAGAGGGAAGGTAGTCAGAACTGAGGGGATTGAACTACCAGAAGGCAACATTGCAGACATAGAGGACAGTTACAAGTACCTGGGGATCCCGCAGGCAAATGGGAACCATGAAGAGGCCGCTAGAAAGGCTGCAACCACCAAGTACCTGCAGAGGGTCAGGCAAGTCCTGAGGAGTCAGCTGAATGGTAAGAACAAGATCCGGGCCATCAACACATACGCCCTGCCCGTGATCAGGTACCCTGCTGGGGTAATAGGCTGGCCAAAGGAGGAGATAGAAGCCACTGACATAAAGACAAGAAAGCTCCTGACCATGCATGGAGGGTTTCACCCCAAGTCCAGCACCCTGAGGCTGTACGCTAAGCGGAAGGAAGGGGGCCGGGGACTGGTGAGTGTCAGCACCACAGTCCAGGATGAGACAAGGAACATCCAAGAATACATTGGGAAGATGGCCCCAACTGACCGAGTGCTCAGTGAATACCTCAGGCAGCAGAAACCCAAGAAAGAGGAGGGAGACGAGGAACCATCATGGAAGGACAGGCCCCTGCACGGTATGTACCACCGGCAGATAGAGGAGGTGGCTGATATCCAGAAATCCTACCAGTGGCTGGACAAAGCTGGACTGAAAGACAGCACAGAGGCACTAATCATGGCAGCACAAGAACAAGCTCTGAGTACAAGATCCATAGAGGCTGGGGTCTATCACACCAGGCAAGACCCCAGGTGCAGGCTGTGTAAAGATGCCCCAGAGACAATCCAGCACATAACAGCAGGGTGCAAGATGCTAGCAGGCAAGGCATACATGGAACGCCATAACCAAGTGGCCGGCATAGTGTACAGGAACATCTGTGCCGAGTATAACCTAGAAGTCCCGAGGTCAAAATGGGAGATGCCCCCAAGGGTGGTGGAGAATGACCGAGCTAAGATCCTGTGGGACTTCCAGATACAGACGGACAAAATGGTGGTGGCTAACCAACCGGACATAGTGGTGGTAGACAAACAGAAGAAGACGGCCGTAGTGATCGATGTAGCGGTTCCGAATGACAGCAATATCAGGAAGAAGGAACACGAGAAGCTGGAGAAATACCAAGGGCTCAGAGAAGAGCTCGAGAGGATGTGGAGGGTGAAGGTAACGGTGGTCCCCGTGGTAATCGGAGCACTAGGTGCGGTGACTCCCAAGCTAGGCGAGTGGCTCCAGCAGATCCCGGGAATAACATCGGAGATCTCTGTCCAGAAGAGCGCAGTCCTGGGAACAGCTAAGATACTGCGCAGGACCCTCAAGCTCCCAGGCCTCTGGTAGAGGACCCGAGCTTGAAGGATAAACCGCCCGCAGGGGCGCGCTGGGTGTTTTTTTTTTTTTTTTTTATATAATTGTAGGCTGTGTATCCTTGAGGTGTTAATGGGGTTATTGAAAATGTGTATATGTGCGTATGTGTGTATATACGTATGTATGGATAGATAGAAACATATATGTGTATATATTTAAAAAAAAAAAAAAAATTACACATAACATATAATGTAATTGCAAGGAGGTATTTCTGTAGTCTATTGATACTAGATAGTGGAAAAGGGGCTTATGCTTCTTCCTGCTCCTTTTTGAACATGGACGTTATTTGGAGTTGTGGTTGCTCGTTTTCCTTTTGTTTGCTTTGTTCATTTGTCTCTTTTAATTCTATTTTTTTAATACTTTTTCAACATGTTCAAAATAAAGATTCAATCAATCAATCAATCAATCAATCAACTTCAATCTATACACCTAAAAACCACAAACCAGGCGAGAAATTTGGGTGTAGTGATGGATGCAGACCTAAACTTAGAAAAACACATTAAGACAATAACAAAGTCAGCTTACTATCACCTCAAGAATATTTCAAGGATAAAAGATCTGATGTCTCAACAGGACCTGGAAAAACTAGTCCATGCGTTCATCTTTAGTAGGCTTGATTACTGTAACAGCATCTTTACAGGTCTACCTAAAAAATCAGTCAGACAACTACAGCTCATTCAGAACTCTGCTGCTCGAGTCCTCACTAAGACCAAAAAAGTGGACCACATCAGTCCAGCTCTGAGGTCTTTACACTGGCTGCCTGTCCGTCAGAGGATAGACTTTAAAATACATCAGTGACCTCCTGACCCAGTATGAACCTTCCAGATCCCTCAGGTCATCTGGATCCGGTCTTTTATCAGTTCCCAGAGTCAGAACCAGACACGGAGAAGCTGCATTCAGCTTTTATGCTCCTTATATCTGGAACAAACTCTCAGAAAGCTTCAGATCAGCTGAAACACTCAGTTTATTTAAATCCAGGTTGAAGACTCACCTATTCTCAGCTGCATTTGAATAAAGCACCAAATCCACACTTTTAAGCTTAAATTTCAAAACTTACATTTAACTACTGATTTTATCTATTGTTCTGATTTTATCTGTTTTGATTTTATATACCGTTTTGTTTGTTTGTTAATTAGTTAGTTTGTTTGCTTGTTTTAATCAATTTTAAATCATCCTTTTTATTTGTTCTTGTTTCTAATGTCTCTGTAAAGCACTTTGAATCACCTTGTTGTTGAATTGTGCTATACAAATAAACTTGCCTTGCCTTACTGATTGAAACTGGCTCCCCTAGTCTGCATGCCAAGTACCCTTGGGCAGGATACTAACCCCATGGTGCTCTCTGGAGCATCCATTAGAGTGCAGATGTGGGTGAATGTTAGTTAGGAAGCACTGAAAAACGCAGAAGAAAGCGCTTGTGAATGTGGCATATTGTATAAGTAGAAGTGAGTAGAAAAGCGTTACATAAGAATCAGTTCATTTACCAAATGTGAAAAATTACATTGCTTATAAATAGGGCGAAATGTAAATCCATGTGAGTTTAATGGTTTTATAACCTCCCGAATTTTGATTAATTGACATCTACTGTAACAGCATACACTTGTCATTAGTTGTTACAAAAGTTAACTTTCTCATGTTAATGTTAACGTACATTTTAAAACCACATAAAGAGACATTTTTAGTGCCATGGAAGGTATTTTTTGTTCATTATCCTAACTTATATATAAGTCTTTATGCTTCCGCAAGTCTGACTCCGTGCTATGAACCTCAAAGTTACTTTTAATGGTCAGATGTTGCATGGTAGCTTGATGTGCCAATTAGCAATGGGATGGTAATCTCAGAGCACTTAAAGTGCCTGAAATGTGTCTCCCATTGATCAGACACTGATCTTTATATTTATATGTGAGTTCCAGAAGGTTTGTGCCTGAGGAGTTATTATGTTTCTGTAACCCAGTGAGTTTACACGACTCAGTAATGCACTACAACATGTTGTCTGTGAAGGTTCTCAGTCATCCAGGTCATTGTAGTAAAAGGAGCTTGCAAAGAAAAGCGTCTGGACTTCTTTAAGTTGCTTGAAGACGTTTCACCTCTCATCCGAGAAGCTTCTTCAGTTCTAAGGTCAAATGGTGGAGAGTCCCAGATATAAACCTAGTGGGAGTGACCCCCCACAGAGGGACAAAAGGACCCCCTGATGATCCTCTAATCGCCTGAGCCAAGATGTGAAACTGGGTGTGGGTCCCAATCAGCCAGAGTTTCGGGTGTGTTCATCGTGAAACATGGCCCCACCTTATCATGCGAATTCCTGAGGTCAGATGGCCCAGGATGTGAGTGGGCGTTAAGGCGTCTGGGAAGGGATCTCAAAACTGGATTATAGATGGCAGAGAGTTGGTGTCGTAAACCCCGCCTCTGTTCAAAGATGGTCGCTCACAGTGGACATAGATGGCTTCTTTCACTCCTCTCCATCTGTCCTCTCTGTCCAAAATGTGAACATTGGCATCCTCGAAAGAGTGTCCTTTATCCTTAAGATGCAGATGGACTGCTGAGTCTTGTCCTGTGGAGGTGGCTCTTCTGTGTTGTGCCACACGCAGTTTCACACCTTGGCTCAGGCGATTAGAGGATCATCAGGGGGTCCTTTTGTCCCTCTGTGGGGGGTTACTCCCACTAGGTTTATATCTGGGACTCTCCACCATTTGACCTTAGAACTGAAGAAGCTTCTCGGATGAGAGGTGAAACGTCTTCAAGCAACTTAAAGAAGTCCAGACGCTTTTCTTTGCAAGCTCCTTTGACTACAACATGTTATTGTTAATTGGGATTTATCATTACTCTGTTAATCACTGAGTTGATCAAAAAATAAATCAATAATAAAAGATAAATACTATAAATATAAGAATAAAACCCCAAAGAGTATATTTAACACCCCTACTGGTTAGGAAGGAACAATCCCCGCCTTCCCCTGCTCTGTGCCGTCATATGTGCTCAGACACAGACACAGAGACAGACGGAGGTGCACGAGACCATCGCTGATTTTCACCGCCAAGCTTTTTGCTGGAAAATAACTATTAACTTGATAAATTGAGCGAATATCCATACCGGAGATCTGCATGGACCTTGGAGAAACGGACCTGATTTGTGAACATTTTGGACCTTGAAACCATCGCGGTGAGTCAGAAGCTGTTAAGCTAACCTTGAAGCTAAAAAGCTAACAAGAAGTTAACGGGGAATATAATGGCCCAATTTCAATGTTGTAGATCTGCACGGGAGCGGATGAAGTGGACAAGATCCTCTCTGAGAGTTGAACATTAGAAGTGTGCTGGTGAGTTAAACTGGGGCTGGGCGAATCAGGCTAATTCAAAAGCTAACTAGCCTAATGCTCATAGCTGCAGCTGTAGCTGACCACGTTTTCACTGTGGGAGAACACACGGGGTTTCTCACGGAATTCAGCCATTTTGAGCACTCAGCTTGTGTGCTGATGATGTTCTAGTATTACTTGTTGAATATTAAATGCACTAGAATTAGATGATGGAATAAGTTAATGTTGATCTTAAAGGTCATGAATCTACTTTATTTTGTTACATTTGATGCTCGAGCGGCACTGGATAGATGTCCGTGTGTATTCTTACTGTGCTGATATGTTACCACATACTGTAAAACTATAGCCTGTGGGTTTTTGTATATTCTTTTGGTAATTTTATTCTGTACATTGAGTGTAAATAATATATTGCTTCATTGATGTGCAGTGTAAAGCAAGGCTCCTGTAATTCAGTTAAAGGGCAATGCTGTAAAAAAAAAAATCTACCATAGTTTATGGTTTATTTCTGATCTCTGATAGAAATGTGCACATTGATGATAGAATAAGCTGATTGTGATTTAAAGATTGCATTCATGATTAAGATGCACTGTATATACTATAGTTAGAAATTAGAATTAATGTTTTGTGCTTGTTTTGTTATAGCACTTACATTATTTGCATATGGCCATGTATATCATTAGAGTGTGAACTGAATTAGTAATAGTCCTGTTGTTTACAGGCTAGGTTTTTTTTATGGGATCGTGAGACCTGGATCTCTTCCTGATGAGGAAGATCGCGAGCCTTTCCCTTTGAACCGAACCACAGCCATTCCGAGTTGGCTCAGAAGGGCAGGATGCTCTTCTCTCACGAACAATTGCAACAATGCGGTAGGACGAAATTGCACCAATCACAAACTTTTGACCTATTGAATTTGACTTGACTGAACACTGACTATTAAGCCGGCAAGACTGACATATCTGAGCTCAGATAGGATTCTGATTGTTATTATTATTATTGCTGTCACTGTATTTTATTTTATGATTTCATTCCTGTTCATGAAATGCTGTTAAATTGTTGCTAAATAGTGTAATACAATTCATAGCAACTTTACCTGTGGCTCCAGTCATTCTTCTCCACGCAACTCACTTTATCCCTCCTACGAATCTAGCTATTGGCCCATTCTCTCCATCTTACTTTAATTTCCCCTACCCTATCCTGTACTTGGCTACATTTCCCAATACATGTGTAATCTATTTTCTGTGAAAGATATTGTCCAACTCCAGTGACACGGTGACAGTGTTTAACAAATTAGAAGTGAACTGGTATTTCCAGTTAGCTTTGGCTCACTTACACCTGGCTTCTACCTGTGAAGGGTTCTTTCTGAGTTGACTTCAATAATTACTTCCTCCAAACCATCAACGTGTCTTTTAGACCCAATTCCTAGAAAACTGCTCAAAGAAGTCCTGCCATTAATTAATTCTTCGATCTTAAATATGATCAACCTATCTCTAATGATCGGCTATGTAGCACAGGCCTTCAAGCTGTCTGTAGTTAAACCTTTACTTAAAAAGCATCTCTAGACCCAGCAGTCTTAGCTAATTATAGGCCAATCTCCAACCTTCCTTTCATATCAAACATCCTTGAAAGAGTAGTTGTCAAACAGCTAACAGATCATCTGCAGAGGAATGGCTTATTTGAAGAGGTTAATTATGGAGTTCCACAGGGTTCAGTGCTAGGACCAGTTCTGTTTACATTATACATGCTTCCCTTAGGCAGCATCATTAGAAGACATAGCATACATTTACACTGCTATGCTGATGACACCAGCTCTATCTGTCCATGAAGCCAGATAACACACACCAATGAGTTAAACTGCAGGAATGTCTTAAAGACATAAAGACCTGGATGGCCGCTAACTTTCTGCTTCTTAATTCAGATCAAACTGAGGTTATTGTACTCGGCCCTGAAAGTCTTAGAAATATGGTATCTAAGCAGATTCTTACTCTGGATGGCATTACCTTGGCCTCCAGTAATGCTGTGAGGAACCTTGGAGTCATTTTTGACCAGGACATGTCCTTCAACGCACATATTAAACAAATATGTAAGACTGCTTTCTTCCATTTGTGCAATATCTCTAAAATTAGAAATATCCTGTCTCAGAGTGACGCTGAAAAACTAGTTCATGCATTTATTACTTCCAGGCTGGACGACTGCAATTCATTATTATCAGGAAGTCCTAAAAAAAAAGCCTTCAGCAAATCCAAAATGCTGCAGCAAGAGTCCTGACAGGGACTAGAAAGAGAGAGCAGATTTCTCCTGTTTCTCCTTTCCAGTCACCTTTCTCACTCACTATGTATTAACAGACCTCTCTGCATTGAATCATATCTGTTATTAACCTCTGTCTCTCTTCCACAGCATGTCTTTATCCTGTCTTCCTTCTCTCACCCCAACCAATCACAGCAGATGGCCCCGCCCCGCCCCTCCCTGAGCCTGGTTCTGTTGGAGGTTTCTTCCTGTTAAAAGGGAGTTTTTCCTTCCCACTGTCACCAAAGTGCTTGCTCATAGGGGGTCATATGATTGTTGGGTTGTTCTCTGTATGCATAATTGTAGGATCTACACTACAATATAAAGCGCCTTGAGGCGACTCTTGTTGTGATTTGGCGCTGTATAAATAACATTGAATTGAAAGGGTGTGTGAGCCCAGATGGAAACTGCATGTTTTCAACAATGTGTATTTATTTATATTTAAATAAAAGCAACATGAGTACGGTACATGTTGAGCTTCCCTTTTAGATCCAGATTTGTGTTAGAAGTTCAAACTGAATGGAAAGAATCATTTTAACAGTACAAAATAGCACAACACAAAGACCAACAAATACAAATAAGGTGATAACTCATCCAGACACATCCCTCTCTCTCTGTGCCACCTACTTCAATTTTCCTCATCTACACCTCCTTTCTGTCTGCCCTTCCCTCCTTCCCCATTTTGCTCCCCTCCTTTCCTCATCTCCTCTCTAATGCGTCCATCTTTCTCTCCCTGTTCAGCACAGTAGGGGAGAGCAGCTTTTGAAACTCATTAAGTAAAGACCTACAGAGCACTGTGGTGTGCATGTGTGTTGTGGATGTCTGGTTTTTCTGTACATATTAAGAATTTATGACTTATAACCCTTACTATGTGTCTACTTGTGGACGTACTAATAGCAAGAAAAATGGATGAAAGTTGTGCTCATGTGCCTTTTGAAGATTCTTGTCTTTGTTTTAACCATCTGGTTGTGTGTAAGAAAAAAATAAGGCATAGTTTCTGGTATCAGATTTCATTTTTGTCAAAAATGTTGGGAGCCATTTTACTATTTCACAAAAATATTCCCTTATTTTGAATTTGATGGCAGCAGCACATCTCAAAAATGTTGGGACAGTGCCATGTTGTTATAACAGAGGCAATATGTAGTTTAGTGTTGTCTTGCTGAAATATGGAAGACCTTCCCTAAAAAAGACATTTCTAGGCTGTTGTTCTTAAACCTGTATATGCCTTTTAGCGTTGATGGTGTCTTTCCAGATTTGCACACTGCCAATTCGATAGGTTCTAATCCACTGCCACACTACCAGAGATGCAGTCTTTTAAATTGATTGCTGATAAGAAAGCAGATTGTCCTTCTCCACATTAGTCTCGAGGACACACTGTCTATGTTTTTAAAAAAGGCATTTCAAATTAGGATTCATCTGACAGTTTTCCACAGTTTTCCTCATATCCATTCTAAATGAGCTTTGGCCCACAAACAGCAGTGTTTCTGCATTCATGTCCCTTACATTTCTCCAGAACCTTTTGAAAATATGTACTGTAGGTGAAGAGAGATTCAACATTATTATCACTGCACCAAACTACATTACATTATTCTGAATTGGAGATAAATTATCTGAATTTCAGGAGCGGGGCCATGCTTCCAAACACGCCCCTTCTGCATCTTATGTATATATGACCTCCCCAGTTCTACAAGCTGCTCGTTCTCATTTCCATGCCCCACCCTCACTCCCTTCTTCTCATTAGTACACAGGAATCTGCCAGGTCCGAGAGCCGCCGCCAGTCCCCATCGAGGTTTTCCCCAAACCACAGCTCATTTCTCAATTAAGCTGTGGTGGGGCGTGGTCTGCGGTGCCGTGCAGGGAGGGCGGACGCACCTGCACGGGATCCTTAATCACACCCGCCTAGAAACACAGGGACTCAGGGGTTGGTGTGTGTTGTGGTGTGACAAATATTGAATAAAATTGCTCAAACCTATGATCCCTGGACCCGCCGTGTCTCATTCACACCACACAAGCCATTCGCCTTTATCTACTAGAAACACTACAAAACCTAAAATGAGGACGAGGGCCCAGCGAGTGAAATGATTCCATGTTGATGTTGAAAGATTTTTGCAGAGTGGTGAACCTCTGTCCGTCTTTACTTTGGAGAAACTCTGCCTCTCTGAGATGCTGTTTTTACACACAGTCATGTTACAGAACTGTTGCCACTTAACCTAATTAGTTGTAAAATGTTCCTCCAGCTGTTTCTTTTTGTGCCGCATTTCCAGCATTTTGTTGCCCCATCACATTTGTGTAGATGTGTTGCTGCCATCAAATTCCAAATGAGCTGATATTTTACTGACTTAGCAAAATGTGCGTTACCACATCACAGCAGCCCTACCCAGCAGCCTTGACCCACACCAGTTTGCCTACAGAGCAAACCGATCGACAGAGGACGCCATAGCAACAGCACTCAATGTAGCATTAACACATCTGGAGAGGCAAGGAAGCTATGTGCGTATGCTCTTTGTGGATTATAGCTCGGCATTTAATACCATTCTTCCATACTAACTGGACGCCAAGCTAAAAGACCTAGGGCTTCCTCACAGCACCTGTAAGTGGATCAATAGCTTCCTCACCGACCGCAGACAGCGAGTGAGAGTGGGACGTTACACATCTCCAGCCCTAAATCTAAGCACTGGGTCGCCACAGGGCTGCGTGCTTAGTCCACTGCTCTACTCGCTTTATACACACGACTGCACCCCCGCCCACCAGAGCAACACCATTGTAAAGTTCGCAGATGACACTACTGTGGTGGGGCTCATATCTGGGGGAGATGAGTCTGCCTACAGAGATGAGGTGGAGCGGCTGTCTTAATGGTGCAAGGATAACAACCTTCTCCTAAACACGAAAAAGACCAAAGAACTCATAATTGACTACAGAAGACACAAGACAGAAATCCAACCACTAATCATCAGCGACGACTATGTGGAGAGGGTGGCAGACTTCCGCTTCTTGGGAGTCAGCATAGAGGGAAACCTATCCTGGAGTGTGAATACCTCTGAGCTACTGAAAAAGACACAACAGAGACTGTACTTTCTGAGAGTGCTTAGGAAGAACAACATCACACAGAGACTGCTGGTGTCTTTCTACAGAGCCTCCATCGAAAGCATACTAACGTACTGCATAGGGATATGGTACGCTAGCTGCACAGTGGCTCAGAGGAAAGCACTCCAGGGAGTAATCAACGCTGCCCAAAGGACAATCGGCTGCCCTCTCCTCAAACTGAAAGACCTACACAGTTCCCGCTGCCTCAAAAGAGCCCATAACATCATAAAGGACACCTCACACCCTGGACACTCCATGTTCGAACTGCTGCCTTCAGGTAAACGGTATAGAACGACATACACAAGGACTAACAGACTCAAACACAGTTTCTACCCAATTGCAATATCATGTCTCAATGCTACTAAAAGTAGATGACTTTCATTGCCCCTGTTGTCATTTGTGCCCTTGATGTTGGAATGCTTTCAGACATGTTTTGTTGGATGCGCTAACAAATTGACTGAGTGATTGATTGTTTGAGTGATATATCAACTAGGTCGTATGTTGAGTGTCTGTATGGGGCCTTAGGCCTGGATTGCTTGGGTGTATTTACTGTATGAGAACACTGTATTTTATATGTATTTCTATCTTTTATATCATATCTATTATAGTTTTTAAGTATTTATCTTTCGTGATGTTGCACTGACCGGAGACATCTTTCAATTTCATTGTACTTGTGACAATAAAGAATATTCTATTCTATTCTATTCTATGTCCCAGTTTAAACACTTTTCTATGTCCTGTTGTAAACATTTGCATTTTTTTTTATTTAAAGAGCATTTTACACAGCATCCCAACTAAATGGAATTGGTTTATAGAACAAACCATTTTGTCAGAAATCTATGAGATCTTCACTCAGACCACAAATAACACTAAGTAATCAAAAATCAGTACTGTGCAATAGTGTGCATTTTTCAAATGCGCCTCTTTTTTGCATCGATAGTGGCTTGATGTTTGCAACCCGGAAGTTTCATTTTCCTGGATTCTGAATATGAAATCCACATTTGCTTCAAGTCTTTTTCCTAGTCCCAATATTAAGCTCATTAAACCCCTGCAGACTTTGTTTCTGTTGTACAATATTCTTCACTGAACAACTGGTAGGGAAGAAATTACAAAGTTAGGAATGTGATTTTTACACTGACTATGATGTGCATTACACAAAGACTGAAAAAACTCACAGAAAATAAAATCACATGAGTTGCTTTAGTAATCAGAGACATCTGTGAAATTTAAACTTGTGTCTGTAACCACTTCATTTTCTTTTTGTAATTTACAAAACACTGCAGTGTAGTGAGCAATGACTACTTAATGTTTAACAGATGCATGTAGAAATATAGTCAAAGAATTCTGTGGCACTGCTAACGACTGTGTGTTTAATGTGGCGCTGAAGAGCAGCTGAATGTGTGCAGCTAAAACTAAACGCAGATCCAGACAGCACAGCATCTGTCGAGTCCCGTAGTTTCATTTCATTTATCCTTGCGTTCTCATTTTCATATCTTGCTCCACATTTATGAGCTGAGCTGTCCTTTGTGCCTGTCGCTGCGCACATGTGGGTCTGTGTGTGTGTGTGAGCAGGTGAGAAGCTAAGCTGACAGAGATGGACCACTTCACTTTACTGAGATGACGGTTCCATTGTTAATGATGTTATGTACATCCGGGGGCCAGTGAGACACACACACACACACACACACACACACACACACACACACACACACACACACACACACACACACACACACACACGCCTACAGTACATGCTCACCAACGCTGCAGATGGCGGACAAATAAAGACAAATAAATATGTGCACGCACATATGGCACCAAGATTAAGGTTTGTTATTAATAACTTAAAGCGACAAGAATCGCTCCACTTCAGGAGGTTGATCTGCACTCCGATCACACCTACACACACAGCTACACCTGCACTACAAACTGCTCATATATGAAAGGAGAGGCAGTGAGGGAAATGGTAATGGTAAATGGCCTGTATTTATATAGCGCTTTACTAGTCCCTAAGGACCCCAAAGCGCTTTACATATCCAGTCATCCACCCATTCACACACACATTCACACACTGGTGATGGCAAGCTACATTGTAGCCACAGCCACCCTGGGGCGCACTGACAGAGGCATAGCTTAAGGTTTTGTATGCTACTGTGCTTTGAGGAAGTAATGGGACAATCTGCTGGGAAAGAGATGAATTCACTGGGTGCTGCATCCAAGAGTCAATGCACAGAGTGCAAACTGCAGATGTGGACACTGCACTGAGGGTGTGGCCGTGCTCTTTACCAGTGTCTTTGTGGTAGAAGGCATGGCGTTAACTGCAAGGAAAGAGTGATTTTTTAAAATTGTTTTTATTATGTTTATTATTTTATCGGATTTATTATTCTTATTGTATTTCTTATATTTCTGTTGTTCAGCACTTTGGTCAGCCTTGTATGTTTTTAAAGTGCTATATAAATAAACTATGATGATGATGATGATGATGATGATTTGCACCACTCTCATACCGGCAGCTGTTGGTCATTTGTTTGGTACATTTCACTATTTATTTATTTCATTTATAACGTGAACTACCACTATTTTACCCCTGTATATTTCCTTGTCTTTTTTTATTTTTTATACTAATGTGAGAGAGAAACAGCATTACGATTCTCCTATATGCCCTCTACATGTAGCGAAGTGACAATTAAAACAACAAATTTTTAAAATCTTTGAAAAAAAAGGTTAGCAACTGTTGGGTCTGCGCTTCCACATACGTGCATGTGTGCATGTATGTGCGAGCATCTGCATGTGTGTGCGTAGGTGCACGTGAGTGTGTGTGTTTGTGTTTGGGGGTGCGTTTGTGTGAACTCCTGCCCACAACAGCAACATCTTTCTACTATGAAGATTTTGGAGAAGTACTGAAAAAAAAAGAACTTAAATGTGCTGATGAACAAATAATGAACAAAATAATGTAGTAGCAAAAGTTATGGAGGAATGAAACACAAAGACAAAAATACACAATGTGTATATGCAGTGTTCGGTAAGTTACTTTAAATTAGTAACTTAGTTACATTACTAGTTACTTAAAGTAACTCAGTTACTTCAAGTTACTCGTGTTACACCCCGGCATCAAAACACCAAACTATTTACAACCGGGGGGGAAGATCGCGACCATGACAAACTGAAACACAGGGCTTAAATACATAGAGGGAGTAATCAGGGAATGGACAACAGGAGGGAAACACAGCTGGGGCAAATCAGAACTGACGAGACAAGGAAGCGTAAACTGAACACACTGAGATAAGACAGACCTTCAAAGTAAAACAGGAAACACATAACAGTCATGCCTAAAACAAAACACTGACAACACCGAATCGTAACAGTTCCCCCCACCCAAAAATCAAACATTTAAAACATGTAACCCCAAAGAAAATGTTTGATTCATGCCCAGCGCATACGGCACCGGCTGCTGTTCTGCAGGCGACGCTGATGGCTGGACGAGCCCCTTGGATCCCCCAGTGGAAACGGAAGGCTGGGGCGGTGCCTCGGACCCCCCAGCGAAGACGACGAAGGCTGGGGCGGTCCCTTGGACCCTCCAGCGAAGGCGGATGAAGGCTGGAGCGGTCCCTCGGACCCTCCAGCGGATCCCGGACGAGCCCCCATTATGTTACACCCCGGCATCAAAACACCAAACTATTTACAACTGGGGGGGAAGATCGCGACCATGACAAACTGAAACACAGGGCTTAAATACATAGAGGGAGCAATCAGGGAATGGACAACAGGAGGGAAACACAGCTGGGGCAAATCAGAACTGACGAGACAAGGAAGCGTAAACTGAACACACGGAGATAAGACAGACTTTCAAAGTAAAGCAGGAAACACAACCGTCACGCCTAAAACAAAACACTGACAACACCGAATCGTAACACTCGTTACTTTCAAAGTAACTAGTTACTAGGGTGGCAGCACGGTGGCACGGTGGTTAGCACTGTTGCCGCACAGCAAGAAGTTCCTGAGTTGAACTACAAAGACCACCAAGTGTGGTTCAATTTCTTACTCTTAAACCCCCCAAATTACTATCCAAAATATACAGAATGCTTTCTAAAACAGATGAATCAATATCACTTCCTATTGCAAAATGGGAAGCGGATTTATCAGTTAACTTAGACCTAAACTTCTGGTCTCAGATTTGCTTAAAAACCTTTCATCTAATTAGAAATCCCAGTCTTCAATTAATTCAATACAAAATATTACATAGAGTGCACTATACAGGTCATCGGATGTTCAAGATGGGCTTTACGTCTACCAACAACTGCTCACACTGCCAAACCAATTCACCGGACAATTATATCCACGCTCTTTGGTTCTGTCCACCAGTGCAGAAGTTTTGGCGCGAGATATGTGAAGACTTATCGAAGTGTCTGAAATGTAACATTCCAACTTCCCCCTTAGTGTGTTTGTTGGGCAGCTTAGATAATGTCACTTCAGAAAAGAATATCGCCCATATGGTTTTCACTGCCCTATGCATAGCCAAGAAAACAGTCCTCATGAACTGGAAAAATAAAAATAATCTTAATTCTCACCAATATAGAAATTATCTATTAGATTACATTAGTCTTGATACAGCCTCTGCCATCACATCAGATCAATTGCTCTGGGCTCCTTTGATCAGCTCCATCACCTAGTGGGGGTGGGGGGTCATAGTTTGGTCCCGCCTTCACTGTTGTGATTGGTGTGGGGGTAGGGACAGGCTTAGGGCGTCGGGGGGTTCCCCGGAGGCATCTTCCTTGGGGGGCTCAACCCGGGATAGCGGTCATGTCCGGTTAGGGGCTCTGTTGGCTCTCCGGTGACTGTTTCCTCGCGGCTGCGTGCAGCGGGGCTAGGGGAGGGTCTGTGCTGACGGACGTGGTTACTGACCTGGTAGCCTGGCTGCCCCTGGGTGGGTCCGGGATGGGCGTGAGGTTCTGGGGGCGCTCCGTCTCTGGGCTGGGACCCGGACCGGGCCTCGGGGGCTTGGGTCCTGGTTGGTGTGTTGCCGGGGTTGTGGGCGGGTGGGTGCATGGGGGCCCAGCCCTGGAGCAGGGTGCCGCCGGTGCGTCGAGCCACCTGGGGGGCTCTTCAACTGGTGGGGGAGATTGTCACATCTTGCAGGAGCTTTCCTCTCCTCAGGAGCTCCCTCTGCAGGAGGGGGAGATACAGGAGAGGTGGAGGAAGATCTCAGCCTGGGTGTTTATTGTCTTATGTAGTCTGGAAGATGAGTGGATGGTGGGGTGGGTGCAGTTTTCTCTGTGGTGGGGTTGGGTGGACTGTCCCGGGCTCTGTGGGGCCGGGCGGCGCTGCTGCACTGGGCCCGGTCTGGATGGGCCTGGGCCCCCTTTCCCTGGCGGGTCGCGGAGTATGGGGGTGCCTACTGGGGTCAGCGGGGGAGCTGGCCCCAGGGAGGGGTCACTTGCCCCTCCCTTCCTTCCCTCCCCATCTCCAGCTGCCTCCCTCTTCCCGCTCCACCACAACCACCCACACATGCAGGACCTTGGAGTAGGGGTATGTCACCAGGGTGCAGAGGAGGCTACCCCCCCCCCCCCCTTCTGTCCCCTTCTGGCTGCCTCTGCCTCAATTTTATCTCACAACTTAGACATTCACATTACTCACACTCTCATTACACATACATATAGGATCTTGGGGGTGGGCACGATACACGGAGCCCAAAGTACCATCAGGGTGTACACCCCACCCCTGGCATCGTTGCCCACCTCTCAATTTTAAATACACGTAGACATTGAGGGCTAGCAGGAGGGACCATGCGCTTACCTGCTGCTCTCTGGCAGGTAGCTCCATGCCCTCCTGGGTTTTAAATGCACCTTAGAACACACATGCATCAACATTACAATGAGCGGGTGGAGGGAGGTTCGGAGTCTTCTCTCACCCCCGTTCTCTGCGACCTGCTGGAGCAGGGGGGCTAGGACTAGGAGGAGGAGTTGGCCGTCCGACTGCGGTCTGGAGTGTGGAGCCTTCCTGCTGCTGCGGAGTCGGGGTGATCTGCCTCCCCCCACCGCAGGGAAAAGGGAAACACCACCTAGGTCTGGGTGCAGTTCCCCCCTCCAGGGGCAAGGGTACCTAGACCCGGTTTGTAGAGTACGCTTGGGGAGTGTGATCGTGTGTACAACGTCTCTTTATGTCTGTCTCCACGTTGGTTGAGTGTGGAGTAAGTGCATATGAGAGCATGAGGGTGGGAATGGATGTTTGTGCCTGTGTGTGCCTGTATGTCTGTGTCTATATGTCAGGTTGGGTGTCAGGCGCCACCTCTCTGGGGACATCTCAGGCCCTCCAAGGTTTGGAGGCCTATCTCCCCCTACCACCACTTCCCCTGCCAGTGGCGGACCCCCTCAGACATCGGTGCGTTGGTGGTTCTTTGTGTCCGGGGACGGGCGTCCAGGTACACACCGGCTCACTCCCTGGCGGCCGCTTATCGGGGCCTGGAGCCTGGGGCTCGCTCGGGCCACTTCGGAGGTGGGGTGCCCCGGCCTCTCGGCTTGGGGCTCGGTCACTCAGGCGCAGCTGGCTGCCGGCGGAGCTCACGGGCGCGTCACTGCAACTCCCCCTGGCTTCTGCTCCGCGGCTGCTGAGTGAGCCCTCATCTGGGACTCTCCTCAGCTCTTTCCGGGACAGTGGCGCAGCTGCCCCTCTGTTGGTCTTCCTTGGTCTCTTGTGTTCTGGGGGCCTCTGGATGTCTGGAGTTTTGATCTCCTCCACACCTGCTTCACGCCCTGGAGGACGGGGCTGTGGCCCCCCCACACCCTCTAGCAGATTATTACATGAAGGAACCTTTTAAAAAAACAAGAAACAAGCGCGTCCATGCTCACAGGTGTACACACGGGCGATCACACCCACAAACTACACCCTTTTTGGCTCCTACCTCAAAGCACACTGTGTTCTGTTGATCTTATGTGCTGCACAATAATGTTTAACATTTAGTATTTACTGTCATATTCCCATATATCATTGTGATGTTGTTTATTCTATTACTCTTGTTCTCTTCTGCTTGCTTTCTTTTTTCTTTCTCAGCAGGTGATCCAGGTGATTTATATATGCATTTTTTTTCTCTGCCCGTTCTGTTGGTTTTTGGTTTTTGCCCTTCTCCCCCGTCCCTCTTCTCAGCTGTTTCTCTTTCCCTCTTTCTTTCTCCCCTTCTTTCCCCCAGTCAAGTCTGTCCCGTATTCATTAAGTGAAAATAAAATAAACAATAAAAGGTAAATCAAATGGACCATTACAGCAAGGCTGGGATGGTCAATTTGGTAAAGTAAATCCGTTGGGCATCTTTCTTTGCCTTTAGACAACAATTCTGATGGCAAAAGAGCCAAACGGGACAGGCCAAAAAAAAAAAAAAAAAAAAAAAAAGTTCCTGAGTTCAATTCCAACATCAGGCCGGGGTCTTTCTGTGTGGAGTTTGCATGTTCTCCCCGTGTTTGCGTGGGTTCCCTCCGGGTACTCCGGCTTCCTCCCACCGTCCAAAGACATGCAGCTTGTGGGGATAGGTTAATTGGATAATCCAAATTGTCACTAGGTGTGAATGTGAGCGCGAATGGTTGTTTGTCCCTGTGTGTTGGCCCTGCGACAGACTGGCGACCTGTCCAGGGTGTACCCCACCTCTCGCCCTATGACAGCTGGAATAGGCTCCAGCGCCCCCTGCGACCCTGAAAAGGATAAGCGGAAGTGAATGGAATGGATGGATAGTTACTAGGGAAAGTAACTTTGGTTTTACTCAGACTTCTCTTGTTAATGTGTTGCTTCTGTAGCCAGATGGGCTACTCGCCTTCCGTTGTTTTTCTTCTCTCATTCTCTCTCTCTCTCGCTCGCTCTACCACCCTCGCTCTCTTTCCACTGCACTCGCTCCTTGTATCAGGTGATCGGGTTAATTGGGAACCCACCTGCACATTGATTGCAGGGTGGCGCTAGCCTGTATAAAGCTAAGCCGATGTCTTGTTGGATTAATTCCTCCCGAGCTTCTGGTACGATACAGCAGTAAATGCTGGCGTACTGCGACGGATTGATCAGCAAGAGCCGATTATACGACAGCTACAGGTATGCTCTCGCTTAACCTTGGATTCCCTCCGAATACTGGAATTGGTGTTAATATCCTGTTGTAGCGCAGCAGTCTGTTTAATTCTGCCATTGCGGAGAGAGGTGTTCGTGGTATCTCCACCAATGAGAGTATAGTGCCTCCGGTCCTGGGGTAAGCTGTTAGAACTACTTTTATTAGCATTCATAGCTATAAGAGTTTAAGGTTACACTTATCTGTTTCAGGGTTCACTGCTGTACTCACCTCTCCATGGTAAATTGTCCAACCTAAATTGGAAGAGTGGACTGCCTTCTCAGTTGCTGTTGTGAACTCCTCCTTGGTGGAGTCTGCTGTCTTGTCTCGTTTTGTCTTATCTTGTTTTTATTAAGTAGGCTTACCTTTTTTTGGGTTCGCCTGGTGTTCTATTTTACCCTGGACTGTTGCTCGTACCCACACTTCTGTGATCGGGCTGAAGTGATTCTCTGCCCGAGTGTCGTGCTGGGACTCTAAATCGCCTGGGTGGCCGGTCTCAGCCGGTGGGGAGCCAGACCGGCCTACGCCTGAGAATAATTATTACCAGCACGAGTGGTAGTTTGACCCGTGGGGAATAAGCCTTGTGTGTGTGTGTGTGTGTGTGTGTGTGTGATTTCTTTTATTAAAGTTATTAACGTGTGTTTTAGTCTTTTTATGATTTGTAGCGAGCCTGACGCTCAGTGTCCTTTTATTCTTTTAACATACTTTTCTGTGTTTTATTTCAGTGAAGGAGGACGAGCCAGTGGCCCTGGGACCTCAGGTGGTGGGTCGTTTTCACACTTTCTTTTGTACAGCACTGGGTGGTCTGTAGTGATTCTTTTGGTGTGATTTTCTTTTGGTTCCACGGCTGCTGGTAAGTCAAAGTTCCACGATTGTTTATTTTTACTGTAGGACACTGTCAATAATGATGCTACATCTTGACTTTTAATATTTTATTTATAAAATATTATAATATTTTATTTATTTCTATAAATAAAACTGTTTTAATATTGGAAGCCAACCTGCCTCAGTGTGCATCCTTGAATCTGTGCGGTCTTCTTTTATTCCTTTTATTTATTTTTCTTAAATATATTTCCTGGGGGTGTGATTCCCCTAGGTGGCGTTGTCAAGTTTATTTATTTTGTGCATAACCCCGCCGACCACTTGGTCACATACTTGGCGTTGTCGACAGGATGCACGTTTGAGGTAGATGTTTGGTTTTGTAAATTGTTTTATTTTTTTGCAACGAGTCTAGTTCACCTGTTCGAAGGCTCTATTTGTTTTAGAGTGTGATTATAGACAAGACAGCAGTATCCAGGTAGAAGGAAGAGTAATAGGATTTTAGCACCTTGCTGATTTAACTTTCTCTTTTTTGTTGGGTCAAAATTTATTATGGAGGAAGAATTGCAGCAACTTAGAGACTTGGTAGCGCAGTTAAGGGCAGATAATGAGCAATTGCGCCGGGATGGGGGCGCTGTGCTCGAGTCTGGTGGCGGGGCCGCGTCGTCCTCTTTCGTACCAGCTGGTTGCATACCAAATGTTGGTAGCCAGGCCGCCGTTACAGAGCGTCTGGTGGTGGTGCCTAGGGACCGTAAATGTCCCATGTTCAATGGTAGAACAGGCATCAATATAGCTGAATGGGTCGAAGAGGTTCAAGCATGCATGCGTGCCCGGCACCTGTCTGTTGCTGATCAAGCTTTCTTTATTTTTGACCATTTAGAGGGAGAAGCAAGGGAGGAGATCAAATTTCGCCCTAATTTAGAGCGAGGGGATCCTGCTCGGGTGTTGACCATTTTAAAGGAACTGTATGGCAATGCGCAGTCCTATGTCACTCTGCAGCAGGCTTTCTTTTCGAGGAGACAACGGGAGGAAGAGACTTTGCAGGAGTTTTCCTTAGCGCTAATGGCTCTGATGGAGCAAGTAAAACAAAGTGCACCTGATGGTATGCGTAACGCAGAGGTGCTGCTCCGAGACCAATTTGTAGAACATGTTGTTGATAGTGGTCTCCGCAGAGAGCTTAAACAATACGTTCGCCGTGTGCCCACTGCCACCTTGTTAGAGGTGCGCGGGGAAGCAATTAGATGGGAAAGAGAAGGGTTTTCAGGCGGTGTTCGCGACCGTGGCTATTCTCAACCATCGGCATATGGTTTTCAGTGTGGAGTGCACACTAGCCCTAGGTTCGCTCCTGTTGGTACACCCGAGTCCGAGTGGCGTGAGCTAAAGGAACTCCTAAAGCGCCAACAAGAGCAGTTAAATCAGCTCACTGAGACAGTGGCTTCTTTACAGAACCCCCGAAGAAGTGTTCGGCCTTCACGGGCTGGCTCGGTGATTTGTCGCCGGTGTCAGCAGCCAGGACACTTTGCTAGGGAGTGCACTGGGGAGCGGGCTTCACGCCGCCCTAGAGCAGGTTCTGATTCAGGCCCTCCTTACGCCGCAGTTGGCAATCATCTTCCCGCTACCCAGTCGGAAAACTAACGCCATCTGTGCTGCAGAGTCACAGTTCAGGTGGGGAGTTCACTGGCTCACAGAAAGATAGGATTGGCAGGCTAATTTCATCGTGTCCAAAGATGGATGTGCTTATTAGTGGGGTAACTGTCCCTTGTTTGGTGGATACTGGGTCCATGGTTTCCACCATCACAGAAAGTTTCTTTTTGGCACATTTTGCCCCTTGGGGACAAGAACGCCTTCAGTCATGTCATTGGCTACAGCTTCGGGCTGCCAATGGGCTTGCCATCCCTTACATTGGCTATTTGGAGCTCAGTGTACTCCTGTGTGGCAAAGAAATGCCCTCTTGTGGAATCCTTATAGTGAAGGACCCTCCTGGGGCTACGCCCTCTGTCCCTGGCATCTTAGGAATGAACGTAATCCGCCGCTGTTATCAAGAACTGTTTGGGGCTTTCGGTGGCTCCTTGTTTAATTCTCCTTCTGTGTCACAGGCACCGAGACCAGTTTTGGAGGCCTTACATCAGTGTCACCAGTCTGCAGCCCAAGCCCCAGAGGACCCTGTCGGTACCGTTAAGGTACAGGGCCCGCGGGCCGTGCGGATACCTGGTGGTGTTATGCAGCTGGTGGCCACTACTTGTTCTCAGCAGTTGTCAGGTCAGGCTGTGCTTTTTGAACCTTCTGAGTCCGGGTTGCCAGTTGGGTTGCTGGCCTCTCCATGTTTGGTTCAGGTGGATAAGGGCGTTGCCTACATCCCAGTCACCAATGTAGGGACAGCGGAAGCTGTTCTCCACCCGCGGACCCGTTTGGGAGTGATAAGCAAAGCTACTGTTGTTAGCCTCCCTGCCGGTGTTAGCGAGGAACACTCTTTTCCCGTTACCGTTTCCTCCCATACAACCAGCAGCCCTGCTCAAGAGATGGTGGATACGATTGACCTGTCTGCTCTCGCTGAGTCAGAGCAACACGAGGTACGGTTACTTTTGCGGAAGTACCGCTCTGTTTTCTCCACTTATGAGGGAGACTTGGGCTGCACAAACCTCATTTCGCACGACATACCGCTACTCGATGACGCACCTGTCCGGCAGAGGTACAGGCGAATTCCTCCTTCTGATTATGAGGCTGTCAGGGCTCATATCAACCAGCTACTGGAGGCCCAGGTAATTAGGGAAAGTAGCAGCCCTTATGCCTCTCCCATCGTGTTGGTCCGCAAGAAGGATGGAAGCCTCCGGCTGTGCGTTGACTATCGTTTGCTGAATAGCAAAACAAGGAAGGACGCCTTCCCCTTACCTCGCATCGAGGAAAGTCTGGATGCCCTAGCTGGCGCACGCTGGTTTTCTACCATCGACCTGGCCAGCGGGTACAACCAGGTGCCAGTTTCTGAGCAGGATAAGCCCAAGACCGCTTTTTGCACGCCGTTTGGCCTGTTCGAGTGGAATCGTATGCCATTCGGGCTGTGCAATGCTCCTGGTACCTTTCAGCGCCTAATGCAGAGGATGTTCGGGGATCAGCAGTGCCAGTCATTACTGCTGTACCTAGACGACATCATTGTGTTCTCCTCGTCTGTCTCTCAGCACCTGCAACGGCTAGAGATGGTGATGGCAAGGCTGCAGCAACAGGGGCTCAAGGCTAAGTTAGAAAAGTGTGCCTTTTTCCAGCAGAAGGTTAACTACTTGGGCCATGTAATCTCCTGTGAGGGTGTCTCGACCGATCCAGCCAAGGTTGACGCAGTAGCCAAATGGCAGTGTCCTCGTTCCGTGTCAGAGTTGCGATCCTTTTTGGGTTTCGCCAGCTATTACCGGCGCTTTGTGGAGGGGTTTGCCGCATTGGCGGCTCCCCTGCATCAAGTGGTGGCTAAATCGGCTGGCACAAAGACAAAGAAGGGCTCGGGACAGAGTTTGAGTGCTATTTGGACCCCTCAGTGTGAGGAGAGCTTTGAGGCCCTGAAAGCAAAGCTTGTGTCTGCACCTGTGCTAGCATATGCTGACTTTACGCGCCCATTTATCTTGGAGATTGACGCCAGCCACAGTGGTTTAGGTGCAGTTCTCTCCCAAGATGTAGAAGGTGTCGTTAGGCCAGTGGCTTATGCTAGTCGAGGTCTTCGGCCACATGAGCGCAATATGGACAATTACAGCTCCATGAAGCTGGAGTTTCTTGCACTCAAGTGGGCCATGGCCGAGAAGTTCCGGGAGTACCTGCTGGGGCAGAAGTGTGTGGTTTACACCGATAACAATCCACTCAGTTACCTCTCTTCAGCTAAGCTGGGTGCCACCGAGCAGAGGTGGGCCTCCCAGCTGGCGGCATTCGATTTTGAGATCAAGTATCGCTCAGGCCGCAGTAATAGGAATGCTGATGCTCTCTCTCGACAGTATGAGACGAGCTCCAGCTTGGCCGAGGGTGTGTTGCCTGGGACTTGTGTCCCGACTTCACTTCGGCAGGCTCAGTGTCCAGCCGTTTTGCCCTCCGTTACTCAGTTGGAGATTGGGGCCTTTCCATCTCACTCCCTGGAGGATATTCGTGCTTTGCAGGAGGCTGACCCCCTCCTCAAGGATTTCTTGGTACACTGGAGGAGGCACACCCTGCCCTCTTCGGAGGAAAGGAATCAGCTCCCCAAACCAGTCATGGTTCTGCTGCGTCAGTGGGATCGTCTGGTGGAGAAGGATGGCATCCTTTATCGCCGTATTTTGCGTCCAGGTGGAGGTGAGGAAGCCCTCCAACTTGTTCTCCCAGAGGCTCTGAAGCCTGAGACCTTGAGGCAGCTGCACCAGGACCATGGGCACCAAGGTATTGAGCGCACCACTGAACTGGTCAGGCAGCGTTGCTATTGGCCCGGGATGTCCTCTGACATCAAGCAATGGGTTCAGCGTTGTGAACGCTGTCAGGTCGCAAAGGACTCAGGGTTGGGGCCTCATAGTTATATGGGTCACCTGTTGGCGTCTAGGCCAAATGAAATCCTGGCCATAGACTTCACGGTGTTGGAACCTTCCCGTAGTGGAGTTGAAAACGTTTTGGTTATGACTGACGTTTTTAGCAAATACACTGTTGCAGTCCCTACTCGGGACCAGCGGGCCTCTACTGTGGCCCAGGCCCTGTTAACAGAGTGGTTTTTTAAGTTTGGCGTTCCAAGCCGCCTCCACTCTGACCAGGGTAGAAATTTTGAGAGTTTGGTGATGCAACAGTTATGCGAATTGTATCGGGTAGCCAAGTCCCGTACAACCCCTTACCACCCAGCGGGTAATGGGCAGTGCGAACGGTTTAACCGAACCCTCCATAACCTCCTCCGGACTCTGCCATCATCTCAGAAACGCGACTGGGCTGCATGCTTACCGCATGTGCTCTTTTGCTATAATAGCACGCCACATCAGGGCACCGGAGAGTCACCGTTTCTCTTGATGTTTGGCAGGGATCCTAGGCTGCCTATTGATTTCCTTCTAGGCCGCGTTCAGGACCCAGTGCCTGGAGAGGTACAGGACTGGGTGGCCGAGCACCAAGCCAGGTTAATGGTGGCTTTTGAGGGAGCTCGGGCACGGTTGTCGCTGGCCGCTGACCGCCGTAAGGAACGGCATGACCAGAGAGTCCACCCTGTTCCTTTAAAGGTCGGTCAGCTGGTGTATCTTCGAGATCATAGCACCCGGGGCCGGCACAAGATCCAGGACCTTTGGAGCTCTGTGGTCTATCAGGTGTTGAGGGCACCCCAAGAGAACGGGGCTGTTTATACCATTGCCCCCGTGGGAGACTTGGAGAAGGTTCGACATGTCCATCGTGACATGTTAAAGGCACAGGTCAGCCTAGGGCCACCTACACCTGGTCCACCGGTTCCACCCCCACCTGTACCCGCTGACTCAGAGCAGACCTCTCTGAGTGACGACGAGTTGTGGCTCCTTGTCCCTGAGGTACCCTCACACCCTGTCGCACCTGTGGTGTCACTTCCCGATGCCTCTAGAGTTCCATCGGTGGAGCTCAGGTCTACTCCCAGTGTGATTGTAGCACCCTCGACCTCTGCTCCCCCAGGTTCTTCCTCAGGCTCTGTTGAACAGTCTGAGGTGAGTGGGCCACATTTGCGGAGAACAGCACGTTCAACAGCTGGTCATCACTCAAATGTTTATCACTTGCCACGTCCTGTTGAATCTGCGTCAGTTGCTAATGCTCAGTTTGCCATATTCAGGCCATGGTGTTAGGTTCCTTGAGTTATTGTCGGGGCGCCAATACAAAAAAGGGGGGTAGATGTAGCCAGATGGGCTACTCGCCTTCCGTTGTTTTTCTTCTCTCATTCTCTCTCTCTCTCGCTCGCTCTACCACCCTCGCTCTCTTTCCACTGCACTCGCTCCTTGTATCAGGTGATCGGGTTAATTGGGAACCCACCTGCACATTGATTGCAGGGTGGCGCTAGCCTGTATAAAGCTAAGCCGATGTCTTGTTGGATTAATTCCTCCCGAGCTTCTGGTACGATACAGCAGTAAATGCTGGCGTACTGCGACGGATTGATCAGCAAGAGCCGATTATACGACAGCTACAGGTATGCTCTCGCTTAACCTTGGATTCCCTCCGAATACTGGAATTGGTGTTAATATCCTTTTCCGGCCTGTTGTAGCGCAGCAGTCTGTTTAATTCTGCCATTGCGGAGAGAGGTGTTCGTGGTATCTCCACCAATGAGAGTATAGTGCCTCCGGTCCTGGGGTAAGCTGTTAGAACTACTTTTATTAGCATTCATAGCTATAAGAGTTTAAGGTTACACTTATCTGTTTCAGGGTTCACTGCTGTACTCACCTCTCCATGGTAAATTGTCCAACCTAAATTGGAAGAGTGGACTGCCTTCTCAGTTGCTGTTGTGAACTCCTCCTTGGTGGAGTCTGCTGTCTTGTCTCGTTTTGTCTTATCTTGTTTTTATTAAGTAGGCTTACCTTTTTTTGGGTTCGCCTGGTGTTCTATTTTACCCTGGACTGTTGCTCGTACCCACACTTCTGTGATCGGGCTGAAGTGATTCTCTGCCCGAGTGTCGTGCTGGGACTCTAAATCGCCTGGGTGGCCGGTCTCAGCCGGTGGGGAGCCAGACCGGCCTACGCCTGAGAATAATTATTACCAGCACGAGTGGTAGTTTGACCCGTGGGGAATAAGCCTTGTGTGTGTGTGTGTGTGTGTGTGTGTGATTTCTTTTATTAAAGTTATTAACGTGTGTTTTAGTCTTTTTATGATTTGTAGCGAGCCTGACGCTCAGTGTCCTTTTATTCTTTTAACATACTTTTCTGTGTTTTATTTCAGTGAAGGAGGACGAGCCAGTGGCCCTGGGACCTCAGGTGGTGGGTCGTTTTCACACTTTCTTTTGTACAGCACTGGGTGGTCTGTAGTGATTCTTTTGGTGTGATTTTCTTTTGGTTCCACGGCTGCTGGTAAGTCAAAGTTCCACGATTGTTTATTTTTACTGTAGGACACTGTCAATAATGATGCCACATCTTGACTTTTAATATTTTATTTATAAAATATTATAATATTTTATTTATTTCTATAAATAAAACTGTTTTAATATTGGAAGCCAACCTGCCTCAGTGTGCATCCTTGAATCTGTGCGGTCTTCTTTTATTCCTTTTATTTATTTTTCTTAAATATATTTCCTGGGGGTGTGATTCCCCTAGGTGGCGTTGTCAAGTTTATTTATTTTGTGCATAACCCCGCCGACCACTTGGTCACACTTCCATAACTGGATACCCAGCCAGACTGCCAGTCTTCTAGCTTGCTTACTTGCCACAGTGCACTGTGCCACCTACCAACAGAAAGGAAAAGATAATGTGCACATTTCCACGAGAGAAATCCCACGCCTGGACCGTCATTGACTGCTGACATGATTCTAGCCTACGTCACAGCGTGATGTGCGCTTTTTACATCCAACACAAAAACTGCAGTCGTGGTGCTTTGATTGTACTCAGAACTCGGAAATTCTGCCTTCTGAATAGGAAGATGTAGGTAACACCAGACTGCAGATGAGCTGCATACAGGGCTGATATTTTCTCTGAATACCAGACGATTCTGTTTTTTACGGGACAGTTGGCAACTCTAATAATTAACCTTATGAACAAAATAAAGTTCAACATCATTAACTTCATAGCACCCACCCAGCTGTATAGAAACTCCGTCATGCTAGCTAGCACGCAGTACGAAAAAGTCAGAATAATGAAAATAAACTCCACCTAAACTTGGTTTATATCTGACCCAGATGGACTGCAGGTCATAACTTCTTACCTGAAGTGCAGTTCACACTTGGACCGGCGGCCGCCTCAGGTCTCTTTTCCTTCTGCGTCCCTTTTCCCTCATCCACCTGCTGGCCTCCACCACTTGCTAATGTTACTGAATCTGTGGAAGCTCCGCGATGCCACCACACGAAGTAACGAATAACGAGCCTATCTAAATCCCAGTAACGACTAACGCGTTCCTGATTTTGGCATAATAACTAGTTACCGTGCTCGTTACCACAATAATAACGTAGTTACTGTAATGTGTTACTTAATAACGCGTTAGTCCCAACACTGTGTATATGTAGGCAACATAAAATGGGTAAAAAAGTTTTCATGTACCTGTGGTGAAGCTACAGCATGTAAATTTGAAAATGTTGAGATGTAGGAGGGGGACTAAAATTAAGGCCCCTAGACCAGTACACTGTGCAACACGAGTGTCTTTAACACTTATCAGGCCTCCTGTTGGGGGTGTGACAGTTGCACAGTAACAGTTTAGTAAATGATTATAGTCCAGAACAGCTTCTCCTCAAAGGGGAATTATCTTCTAGCATGTTCAATTTCACTCAACAAGGAAAGAAGATTTGCTCCTTAGCGTGCTTTGTGACAATCCAAAGAGCTGAAAGAAAAAATATATTTTGCTTTCATTTTCTTTCCTGAAGAAATGTATGTGGGCTTTAAAATAAAGAGCAGACAGGAACACGTAGCATTTAATAAGATCATGATGACAGATCAGATTTTGAGTGGCTGTTGCGATAGAACGCTTAATTATGTTGGGGGGATTGGAGATTACACATACTTTTTAACCAGGAAAAACTCCAGAGGCACTCGGAGTAATCAGACCTCCATCTCTTTAAAATAGCTTTTGAATGCATTTATATTTCAGGCTTTTTTGATATCATATATCTTTCTGTGCTAGAAGAGTAAAGTCACTAGTGGCAGTAATGTTTGATAGAAGCAAAGCTCACAAATAGGAGAGACAGATGCATCTGCACCTTTGCAACAACTTGCTAAACTCATTTCAAAAATGTCAAAAGAGTCTCAGTACAGCTAATGCTTGGATCTGGTGGTTCTGTTATGCTCTGACTGGCATTTTTCATTTTTTCTTTCTTTTTGGTTACAATTGTTGTCTAAGACAGACAGATGAGTCGCTCGAAATCAATAGAAAGTTGTTCTGAATCATTGCCTTTCTGTCACGAAGGAACTGGCTTCTTCCAGGATGCCAGAAGTGTGAGGATTCACTGCAGGTTTCGATTAGGATGAAAATGACGTAAATCACAGGCTATAATCCTTGTAGTCAACAGATCCAAGCTCATTTGATCACCTGTTTGAGATTTTGGACTTGCCACCACTCTCGTTTACATAAGAAAACATAAGAATGAGTATAGTATGATAGAACTGAAGAATCAGTGGCATTACATTTTAGTTTATGAGATAAGATAAGAGAAGAGAAGATGACCTTTATTAGTCCCACGAGTGGGAAATTTGTTTTGTTAGAGCAGTGGACAGTACAAAGTTGCACAGAAAAATTAGAGAAAAACACCGGAATAAGATATCAATAAGATACTGTACACAATAGAATAGAATAAAATAAAACAAAATACTATATATAATCGAATAAAATAGAATACAACTGCTGAGCCCCTGACCGTGGCTCAGGGGTTTGGGAAGCGTATCTGTAACCGGAAGGTCGCCTGTTCGATCCCCGGGCTCTCTGTCCTGGTCGTTGTGTCCTTGGGCAAGACACTTTACCCTACTGCCTACTGGTGTTGGCCAGAGGGGCCGATGGCGCGATATGGCAGCCTCGCTTCTGTCAGTCTGTCCCAGGGCAGCTGTGGCTACAACCGTAGCTGCCTCCACCAGTGTGTGAATGTGAGAGTGAATGAATAGTGGCATTGTAAAGCGCTTTGGGTGCCTTGAAAAGCGCTATATAAATCCAATCCATTATTATTATATACAATATGAGTATAATACAACGATGCCAGAAAGAGTATTGCGCTTAGTCTTATTACACATGTGGATGTGTGTGTTTGATCAGTTGAAGTCTTTGTTGTGGAGTCTGACAGCAGTGGGGAGGAAAGACCTGCGAAATCTCTCCGTCCCACATCGTGGGTGCCTCAGCCTGCCACTGAAGGGGCTTCTCAGTGCTGTCAGAGTCTCCTGCATGGGGTGGGAGATGTTGTCCAACAGGGATGGTAAATGGTAAATGGCCTGTATTTATATAGCGCTTTTACTAGTCCCTAAGGACCCCAAAGCGCTTTACATATCCAGTCATCCACCCATTCACGCACACATTCATACACTGGTGATGGCAAGCTACATTGTAGCCACAGCCACCCTGGGGCGCACTGACAGAGGCGAGGCTGCCGGACACTGGCGCCACCGGGCCCTCTGACCACCACCAGTAGGCAACGGGTGAAGTGTCTTGCCCAAGGACACAACGACCGAGACTGTCCAAGCCGGGGCTCGAACCGGCAACCTTCCGATTACAAGGCGACCTCCCAACTCTTGAGCCACGACCGGGATGACAGCTTAGCCACCATTCTCCTGTCACTCACCACCTCCACTGTGTCCAGAGGGCATCCTAGAACAGAGCTGGCCCTTCTGACCAGCCTGTTCAGTCTCTTCCTGTCCTTCCTGTGTTATTTAATTAAAAAAAACTAATTGATGCGTTTTCATTAGCTTAAGAGTTAATCCACTGAAAACACATAAACCTGCCACATACAGAGTGCTCCAAAAGCAGAGAATTTGTAACCATTCACGTGCCATGGATGCAAATTTTAAACTCAAGATATGAAGGATCATTCCTGTCCTAGACAGCATCCTAGTCTAAAAGAACATCCTAGTTCTTCCTTGGGGTAAACAGCCTGCACTCATTACAGATGAGCTGGTTGTCCTACAGTGGCCACGCCCATTATGATTATGCACTTGATTTGGGAGGAGTAAGAAAAACAGAGCTCAGTTGGCTGCAATCTCCTAACATTTCCCTTCAACCATGCACCAATTTATTTTACTCATTTCAGACTCATAATGTCTAAATTCAATCTAAAGTGAGGGTCTGTGTTCAGGAAGACCTAACCGGGGTGGTGGATTATACACAAAGATTGTCAGGTTTCGTAGATCGGACTCACGCGCAGACCACTAGTGTCTTCAAAAGGTGCATTTATTTACAGTGTTCCTCTACAGTGGAATTCATATATACATATAATGGTGTCAAGGAAAAGGGGCCGGGGTTCCAGGGTCCAGGAGCGAAAAAGGCAGGAGTCCAGGAAGGGAAGGTTTTCATTCAGCCCTCACATATCTCCTCTCCTTTCCTCTATCTCTCTTGCTTCCATTCAGTCGCCAGGCACAGGGAAAGAACAGGTCCAGAGGCGATCTATACACAGGCAGAGAAAACCATTAGTTTCCTGGTTCAGACAGGCTCACAAACTGACTTAACAAAATACAGGATGACTGACGCTGATGGCTCAACGATCCAGCGACGAGTAGAGCAGACTCGCCCTCTTAAGAAGGGTTCCAATCTCTTCTGATCAGCAACAGATGTGCTGATCACCTCCAGGTGTGTAGGCCAGGAGCAGGAGCCCATACTGAGCTCCGCCCCGGCAGGAAGAGGGCGAGAGAGAAAGGAAAACAAAAACAAATCACCTGACAGCTGTCAGCTGTCGAGGAGCGGAGACCATGACAGTACCCCCCCCTCAACGGGAGCCTCCCGGCGACCCACCAGGCTTGTCCGGATGCAGGCGGTGAAACTCCCGGAGCATGGGCACGTCCAGAACGGCCGCCCGAGGGACCCAGGAGCGCTCCTCCACGCCATAGCCCTCCCAGTCAACCAGGTACTGACAGCCACGTCCCCGGCGCCGAGAGTCCATAATGCGAGAGATGGAGTAAGCCGGCAACCCATCCACGAGTTTGAGTTGTGAAACATGAAAAACGTCATGAATCCTCATATTGCGAGGAAGTTTCAACTTCACAGAAACTGGGTCGACCAAGGCGGAGATTTCAAAAGGGCCAATGAAGGTGGGTGTAAGTTTCTTAGATTCAGTCCTGACCGGAACAAAGCGGGTAGAGAGCCATACCTTCTGGCCGACAGAGTACTCGGGTGCTGGAGTCCGGTGCCGGTCTGCGATGCGTTTGTTGTTCTCCTTCGTGCGTAGCAGGGCCGCTCGAGTTGCCCGCCAAACTCTGCGGCACCTGCGCAGATGAGCCTGGACGGAAGGTACAGAGTGCTCACCTTCCACAGCAGGAAAAAGAGGGGGCTGATATCCCATGGAGGCTTCGAATGGAGACCGGCCGGTGGCAGAGGCAGTCAAGTCACAGCGCAGGGCGGTCTCCAGTTCTTGGTTGGCCCGCTCGGACTGGCCGTTGCTCTGAGGATGATAACCCGAGGATAGACTGACCTTTGCGCCCAGGGAGTTGCAGAACTCTTTCCAGACCCGAGAAGTGAATTGAGGCCGTCTGTCGGACACTATATCTTCCGGGATCCCATGCAGGCGGAAGACGTGAGTGGCGAGCAGGCGTGCAGTCTCTAGAGCTGTGGGAAGCTTAGGCAGAGCAATGAAGTGAGCCGCTTTAGAGAAACGATCGATTATGGTGAGAACGACAGTGTTACCTGCTGATGGAGGTAGTCCGGTGATGAAGTCCAGTGCTATGTGAGACCAGGGCCTGGAAGGAGTGGATAACGGATGTAGCTGACCCGCCGGGGAACGGTTCGATGGTTTGTTTCGGGCACAGACCGTACAAGCAGTGACGTAATCCCGAGTGTCTTGGGTGAGTGAGGGCCACCAGAAGCACCGCTGGAGAAACTTAATGGTGCGATGTATCCCTGGGTGGCATGAGAACCGGGCCGTGTGAGCCCATTGTAAAACCTGGGATCTGACAGAGCGCGGAACATAGAGTCGGTGGGCGGACCCCCCTCCCGGATCCGGTTCGGCTACCTGAGCCGCCCGGACGGCCGCCTCGATCTCCCAGGTGATGGCCCCGATAGTACAGGTTGCTGGCAGGATGGAATCCGGATCCGCCTTTTCATCAGCAGCGGAGAACTGACGGGAGAGAGTGTCCGGTTTGACGTTGCGGGAACCGGGTCTGTAGGTGATGGAGAAGTGGAAACGGGTGAAAAACAGGGCCCATCTGGCCTGTCGAGCGTTAAGACGTTTCGCCGTTTGAAGGTAGGCCAGGTTTTTGTGATCGGTCCAGACCACGAAGGGTTGAGTGGTGCCCTCCAGCCAATGCCGCCATTCTTCCAGGGCGAGCTTAATCGCCAAGAGCTCCCGATCGCCCACGTCGTAGTAACGTTCTGCAGGGGTGAGACGACGGGAAAAATAGGCACAAGGATGCATCTTACCCTCCCTCTGTTGGGAAAGGACGGCCCCCACCCCTGAGTCGGATGCGTCGACCTCCACCACGAACTGAAGAGTGGTGTCAGGTTGGACCAGGATGGGCGCTGAAGCAAACCGTTTCTTGAGCTCCTGAAAGGCTGATTGGGCAGCGTCACTCCACTGAAAAGCAAGCTTGGGAGAGGTTAACTGGGTTAATGGTAAGGCAATCCTGCTGAAGTCCCGTATGAATCTCCTGTAGAAGTTAGCGAAGCCAAGGAAGCGTTGCAACTGGCGACGATTGTTTGGTTCGGGCCAGTTTACTACGGCCTTGACTTTCACAGGGTCGGGTCGGAGATCTCCACGCTCGATTATGTACCCTAGGAAGGCAACTGAGGGCACATGAAACTCACATTTCTCGCTTTTGACGAACAGCCGGTTCTCCAGAAGGCGTTGCAGTACCAGCCGGACCTGGGTCTCGTGTTCAGCCTGGGAGGAAGAGAAGATCAGAATGTCGTCTAGGTAGACAAACACAAATCGGTTAATAAAGTCCCTTAGTACATCGTTGACCAGAGCCTGGAATACTGCAGGTGCGTTAGTGAGGCCGAATGGCATTACCAGATACTCGAAATGTCCAAGGTGGGTATTGAACGCCGTCTTCCATTCATCGCCATCCCGAATCCGAACCAGGTGGTAAGCGTTTCTCAAGTCCAGCTTGCTGAATATGACGGCTCCCTGGAGAAGTTCGAAAGCGGAGGTGAGCAGGGGCAGTGGATATTTATTCTTGACCGTAATGTTATTGAGTCCCCGAAAGTCAATACAGGGTCGGAGGGTCTTATCCTTCTTTTCCACAAAGAAGAAACCTGCTGCGACGGGTGAGGAGGAGGCACGGATGATGCCGGCAGCGAGGGATTCAGTTATATATTTCTCCATGGCCTCCCGCTCCGGCAGCGAGAGGCTATAGAGGCGGCTGGTCGGCAAGGGAGCTCCTGGCAGCAGGTCTATGGCGCAGTCATAGGGCCGATGGGGTGGCAGCAACTGGGCTCGGTCTTTCCGAAACACCTCAGCGAGATCGTGGTAAACAGACGGCACATCTGCTAGGTCGGAAGACCGCGGTGGCTCTGGGCCGGTGACCGATTTGTTAGGAGGAACAGCAGCCTTAAGGCAAGTCATATGACACTCCTCCCCCCAGCCCGTGATGCCTCCCTTCTGCCAATTAATCGTGGGGTTGTGTTGCTGGAGCCAGGGATGACCGAGAACTAACGGCGTCTGAGTGGAGTGAAAAACAAAAAAGCTAATCTCCTCCGAATGATTACCAGACAGTGTGAGGGTGAGCGGCTCAGTGATGTGTGTGATGTCGGGGAGGCACTGCCCTGATAAAGCCGTGACGCGTAAGGCGTGGGGTAGTGACTCCACAGTCACACAGAGTTGTTTTGCTAGTTCAGAGTCAATGAAATTTTGTTCTGCTCCTGAATCAATAAGCACAGAAAGTGAATGACACTCGGAGTGGACCAAAAGCTTAGCCGGCAGGGCTAAACGTGGAGGAGATTTATCCTGATTCAAACCGCCCACCAGTACTCCTACCATCACTGGCGGGCACGGCCTTTTGCTCGCGACGGACAGGAGGCAATCATGTGTCCCTTATTACCACAATACAGACACTCACCGGCCGTGATGCGTCGCTGACGTTCTGCAGCAGTTAGGTGAGAGCTGCCGATTTGCATGGGCTGTACCTCTCCGTCGGCGCCCCCTGATGTCCGGGAGGACCGGTAATCGGCCGAAGCCTCCGCCCCTCGCAGCCCTGCGGCTTCCTGGGAACTAGAGTTCCGTGCTTGCCGACGAGCTCGTAGCCGCTCATCCACCTTAATACATAACGACATCAATTCGTCAAAAGCAGTGGGTAGGTCCCGCATAATCAGTTCATCTTTCAAATCTTCCCGGATGTTATTTAACAAGGTGCTCCTGAGCGCATCCGGTCCCCAGCCGGTTTCTTCTGCCAAAATCCAAAAGTCAATTGAATAGTCTGCCATACTCCGCTTACCTTGCTTAAAGTTAAGGAGGCGGAGCGCCGCAGCCTCGACTCCAGAGCCCTGATTAAACACAGTTTTAAAGTTAATCACAAACCTCTCAATAGAGATCTCCGGGTTGGAGTTTAACACGACCTGGGCCCATTTCAAAGCCCGGTCACGAAGCATCTGTACCAAAAAAGCAATCTTCGCCCCGTCATTGTTATGAAAACGCCGCTGTTCGCGGAAAATCAATGAACACTGGGCCAGAAAGCCAGGGCACTTCTCTGTCTCCCCCGAAAAGGGCTCAGGCGAAGGCAGGGGACCGTCAGAGGATGGGGTGACTGCCGATGAGTGACCTGCCGTAGCCGCCGCGAGTGTCTCCTGCGGGGCAGGGTGAGCCGGCTGGGGAGTCCCTGGCTGTACTCCTCCTGGCGTAGTCAAACCGGAAACAGCTTGAGTTAGTGCGGCGATCTCACCTCGCAGCTGATGCAGCATTTGTTCGTGGCGAGTCAGCGCCGCTTCTTGGGCAGCCAGTGCCTGACTGATGGTATTCTGATCTGCTGAGTCCATGTTGTGGCTGGATCGTTCTGTCAGGTTTCGTAGATCGGACTCACGCGCAGACCACTAGTGTCTTCAAAAGGTGCATTTATTTACAGTGTTCCTCTACAGTGGAATTCATATATACATATAATGGTGTCAAGGAAAAGGGGCCGGGGTTCCAGGGTCCAGGAGCGAAAAAGGCAGGAGTCCAGGAAGGGAAGGTTTTCATTCAGCCCTCACATATCTCCTCTCCTTTCCTCTATCTCTCTTGCTTCCATTCAGTCGCCAGGCACAGGGAAAGAACAGGTCCAGAGGCGATCTATACACAGGCAGAGAAAACCATTAGTTTCCTGGTTCAGACAGGCTCACAAACTGACTTAACAAAATACAGGATGACTGACGCTGATGGCTCAACGATCCAGCGACGAGTAGAGCAGACTCGCCCTCTTAAGAAGGGTTCCAATCTCTTCTGATCAGCAACAGATGTGCTGATCACCTCCAGGTGTGTAGGCCAGGAGCAGGAGCCCATACTGAGCTCCGCCCCGGCAGGAAGAGGGCGAGAGAGAAAGGAAAACAAAAACAAATCACCTGACAGCTGTCAGCTGTCGAGGAGCGGAGACCATGACAGTACCCCCCCCTCAACGGGAGCCTCCCGGCGACCCACCAGGCTTGTCCGGATGCAGGCGGTGAAACTCCCGGAGCATGGGCACGTCCAGAACGGCCGCCCGAGGGACCCAGGAGCGCTCCTCCACGCCATAGCCCTCCCAGTCAACCAGGTACTGACAGCCACGTCCCCGGCGCCGAGAGTCCATAATGCGAGAGATGGAGTAAGCCGGCAACCCATCCACGAGTTTGAGTTGTGAAACATGAAAAACGTCATGAATCCTCATATTGCGAGGAAGTTTCAACTTCACAGAAACTGGGTCGACCAAGGCGGAGATTTCAAAAGGGCCAATGAAGGTGGGTGTAAGTTTCTTAGATTCAGTCCTGACCGGAACAAAGCGGGTAGAGAGCCATACCTTCTGGCCGACAGAGTACTCGGGTGCTGGAGTCCGGTGCCGGTCTGCGATGCGTTTGTTGTTCTCCTTCGTGCGTAGCAGGGCCGCTCGAGTTGCCCGCCAAACTCTGCGGCACCTGCGCAGATGAGCCTGGACGGAAGGTACAGAGTGCTCACCTTCCACAGCAGGAAAAAGAGGGGGCTGATATCCCATGGAGGCTTCGAATGGAGACCGGCCGGTGGCAGAGGCAGTCAAGTCACAGCGCAGGGCGGTCTCCAGTTCTTGGTTGGCCCGCTCGGACTGGCCGTTGCTCTGAGGATGATAACCCGAGGATAGACTGACCTTTGCGCCCAGGGAGTTGCAGAACTCTTTCCAGACCCGAGAAGTGAATTGAGGCCGTCTGTCGGACACTATATCTTCCGGGATCCCATGCAGGCGGAAGACGTGAGTGGCGAGCAGGCGTGCAGTCTCTAGAGCTGTGGGAAGCTTAGGCAGAGCAATGAAGTGAGCCGCTTTAGAGAAACGATCGATTATGGTGAGAACGACAGTGTTACCTGCTGATGGAGGTAGTCCGGTGATGAAGTCCAGTGCTATGTGAGACCAGGGCCTGGAAGGAGTGGATAACGGATGTAGCTGACCCGCCGGGGAACGGTTCGATGGTTTGTTTCGGGCACAGACCGTACAAGCAGTGACGTAATCCCGAGTGTCTTGGGTGAGTGAGGGCCACCAGAAGCACCGCTGGAGAAACTTAATGGTGCGATGTATCCCTGGGTGGCATGAGAACCGGGCCGTGTGAGCCCATTGTAAAACCTGGGATCTGACAGAGCGCGGAACATAGAGTCGGTGGGCGGACCCCCCTCCCGGATCCGGTTCGGCTACCTGAGCCGCCCGGACGGCCGCCTCGATCTCCCAGGTGATGGCCCCGATAGTACAGGTTGCTGGCAGGATGGAATCCGGATCCGCCTTTTCATCAGCAGCGGAGAACTGACGGGAGAGAGTGTCCGGTTTGACGTTGCGGGAACCGGGTCTGTAGGTGATGGAGAAGTGGAAACGGGTGAAAAACAGGGCCCATCTGGCCTGTCGAGCGTTAAGACGTTTCGCCGTTTGAAGGTAGGCCAGGTTTTTGTGATCGGTCCAGACCACGAAGGGTTGAGTGGTGCCCTCCAGCCAATGCCGCCATTCTTCCAGGGCGAGCTTAATCGCCAAGAGCTCCCGATCGCCCACGTCGTAGTAACGTTCTGCAGGGGTGAGACGACGGGAAAAATAGGCACAAGGATGCATCTTACCCTCCCTCTGTTGGGAAAGGACGGCCCCCACCCCTGAGTCGGATGCGTCGACCTCCACCACGAACTGAAGAGTGGTGTCAGGTTGGACCAGGATGGGCGCTGAAGCAAACCGTTTCTTGAGCTCCTGAAAGGCTGATTGGGCAGCGTCACTCCACTGAAAAGCAAGCTTGGGAGAGGTTAACTGGGTTAATGGTAAGGCAATCCTGCTGAAGTCCCGTATGAATCTCCTGTAGAAGTTAGCGAAGCCAAGGAAGCGTTGCAACTGGCGACGATTGTTTGGTTCGGGCCAGTTTACTACGGCCTTGACTTTCACAGGGTCGGGTCGGAGATCTCCACGCTCGATTATGTACCCTAGGAAGGCAACTGAGGGCACATGAAACTCACATTTCTCGCTTTTGACGAACAGCCGGTTCTCCAGAAGGCGTTGCAGTACCAGCCGGACCTGGGTCTCGTGTTCAGCCTGGGAGGAAGAGAAGATCAGAATGTCGTCTAGGTAGACAAACACAAATCGGTTAATAAAGTCCCTTAGTACATCGTTGACCAGAGCCTGGAATACTGCAGGTGCGTTAGTGAGGCCGAATGGCATTACCAGATACTCGAAATGTCCAAGGTGGGTATTGAACGCCGTCTTCCATTCATCGCCATCCCGAATCCGAACCAGGTGGTAAGCGTTTCTCAAGTCCAGCTTGCTGAATATGACGGCTCCCTGGAGAAGTTCGAAAGCGGAGGTGAGCAGGGGCAGTGGATATTTATTCTTGACCGTAATGTTATTGAGTCCCCGAAAGTCAATACAGGGTCGGAGGGTCTTATCCTTCTTTTCCACAAAGAAGAAACCTGCTGCGACGGGTGAGGAGGAGGCACGGATGATGCCGGCAGCGAGGGATTCAGTTATATATTTCTCCATGGCCTCCCGCTCCGGCAGCGAGAGGCTATAGAGGCGGCTGGTCGGCAAGGGAGCTCCTGGCAGCAGGTCTATGGCGCAGTTATAGGGCCGATGGGGTGGCAGCAACTGGGCTCGGTCTTTCCGAAACACCTCAGCGAGATCGTGGTAAACAGACGGCACATCTGCTAGGTCGGAAGACCGCGGTGGCTCTGGGCCGGTGACCGATTTGTTAGGAGGAACAGCAGCCTTAAGGCAAGTCATATGACACTCCTCCCCCCAGCCCGTGATGCCTCCCTTCTGCCAATTAATCGTGGGGTTGTGTTGCTGGAGCCAGGGATGACCGAGAACTAACGGCGTCTGAGTGGAGTGAAAAACAAAAAAGCTAATCTCCTCCGAATGATTACCAGACAGTGTGAGGGTGAGCGGCTCAGTGATGTGTGTGATGTCGGGGAGGCACTGCCCTGATAAAGCCGTGACGCGTAAGGCGTGGGGTAGTGACTCCACAGTCACACAGAGTTGTTTTGCTAGTTCAGAGTCAATGAAATTTTGTTCTGCTCCTGAATCAATAAGCACAGAAAGTGAATGACACTCGGAGTGGACCAAAAGCTTAGCCGGCAGGGCTAAACGTGGAGGAGATTTATCCTGATTCAAACCGCCCACCAGTACTCCTACCATCACTGGCGGGCACGGCCTTTTGCTCGCGACGGACAGGAGGCAATCATGTGTCCCTTATTACCACAATACAGACACTCACCGGCCGTGATGCGTCGCTGACGTTCTGCAGCAGTTAGGTGAGAGCTGCCGATTTGCATGGGCTGTACCTCTCCGTCGGCGCCCCCTGATGTCCGGGAGGACCGGTAATCGGCCGAAGCCTCCGCCCCTCGCAGCCCTGCGGCTTCCTGGGAACTAGAGTTCCGTGCTTGCCGACGAGCTCGTAGCCGCTCATCCACCTTAATACATAACGACATCAATTCGTCAAAAGCAGTGGGTAGGTCCCGCATAATCAGTTCATCTTTCAAATCTTCCCGGATGTTATTTAACAAGGTGCTCCTGAGCGCATCCGGTCCCCAGCCGGTTTCTTCTGCCAAAATCCAAAAGTCAATTGAATAGTCTGCCATACTCCGCTTACCTTGCTTAAAGTTAAGGAGGCGGAGCGCCGCAGCCTCGACTCCAGAGCCCTGATTAAACACAGTTTTAAAGTTAATCACAAACCTCTCAATAGAGATCTCCGGGTTGGAGTTTAACACGACCTGGGCCCATTTCAAAGCCCGGTCACGAAGCATCTGTACCAAAAAAGCAATCTTCGCCCCGTCATTGTTATGAAAACGCCGCTGTTCGCGGAAAATCAATGAACACTGGGCCAGGAAGCCAGGGCACTTCTCTGTCTCCCCCGAAAAGGGCTCAGGCGAAGGCAGGGGACCGTCAGAGGATGGGGTGACTGCCGATGAGTGACCTGCCGTAGCCGCCGCGAGTGTCTCCTGCGGGGCAGGGTGAGCCGGCTGGGGAGTCCCTGGCTGTACTCCTCCTGGCGTAGTCAAACCGGAAACAGCTTGAGTTAGTGCGGCGATCTCACCTCGCAGCTGATGCAGCATTTGTTCGTGGCGAGTCAGCGCCGCTTCTTGGGCAGCCAGTGCCTGACTGATGGTATTCTGATCTGCTGAGTCCATGTTGTGGCTGGATCGTTCTGTCAGGTTTCGTAGATCGGACTCACGCGCAGACCACTAGTGTCTTCAAAAGGTGCATTTATTTACAGTGTTCCTCTACAGTGGAATTCATATATACATATAATGGTGTCAAGGAAAAGGGGCCGGGGTTCCAGGGTCCAGGAGCGAAAAAGGCAGGAGTCCAGGAAGGGAAGGTTTTCATTCAGCCCTCACATATCTCCTCTCCTTTCCTCTATCTCTCTTGCTTCCATTCAGTTGCCAGGCACAGGGAAAGAACAGATCCAGAGGCGATCTATACACAGGCAGAGAAAACCATTAGTTTCCTGGTTCAGACAGGCTCACAAACTGACTTAACAAAATACAGGATGACTGACGCTGATGGCTCAACGATCCAGCGACGAGTAGAGCAGACTCGCCCTCTTAAGAAGGGTTCCAATCTCTTCTGATCAGCAACAGATGTGCTGATCACCTCCAGGTGTGTAGGCCAGGAGCAGGAGCCCATACTGAGCTCCGCCCCGGCAGGAGAAAGAGAGAAAGGAAGAGGGCGAGAGAGAAAGGAAAACAAAAACAAATCACCTGACAGCTGTCAGCTGTCGAGGAGCGGAGACCATCACAAAGATGACCCTAATTCCTTAACAGTTAATTCCATACTCATGAAAGTCTGCACACTATGACTGAACATCCACTGTACTCATGCACACATTGTGCAAACAATGATGGGCCCAGCTTCACATCAGCTTCTTGGTTAATTTAAAGAAGTTGTCAGAGGTTAATATTTCTGCATATTTATGTTCACAGACAGATTTTGACTGTATTTGACTAAAAACTATCCTCAAACAGAAAAATGTCCAACATTTTACTGGAGGTCAGTAAGGGTTCCCTCAGCTCAGGCTCCTCTAGACTTCTAGACTCCTCTAGTCTCCAGTGAGGAGTATGTTTTACGCTACTACAGGAAATATGCGTCCAGTCTTAACCTCTGGCTGGCATCTGGCTCCCATGGCTTCTGAGTCTCAGTCTTTTCCCAGTTTTCTGTGTTCGTCTCACTGTTTTACTCCTCGCCCTTCTGTGATTCAAACTGCTTCCATCCACAGACTTCTTTTCATTCCACACAAAGTTCTCATGTTCAGCTCCTGTTATTACTTTCCTGTTTGTTTAGCAGTATCTATCCCCCCACTCACCTTCACCCTTCTTTCTCTTTCCTCTTACACATTTATTCCAGCTGCTGCCCCTGCTCTCTTCTTCAGATGAACACATCAGTGTGTTCACATCCCTCCTTCTCAATCTTCTTCTTCTTCCCTCCCCTCCTCCTCTGTTGCCCCATACCCCCAGTGCTACACGGATTTCATATTTTCAAAGTCAAATAGCAGTCGCTGGAATGCCAAATAGGACCAGAGACACATGCGGGTCGACTCTCGCAGGTTGCCATCTCACTTCAAATGAGAAAAGAAGAAACAAAAGACACAGGCTGCGAGGCAGATAACAGGAGATGGGATGCAAACAGGATATCAAATACAGTATATCTTCCTATTCTCTATCCTATTTCCCTCCCCCTCCCTCTCTTCTCTACAGTTGGAGACCAGGTGCTAGAGGGGGAGATGAGAAGGGAGGGTGGGAGGGTGTGTTTTTGTGTGTCTGCATGTGTGTGTACTTAGGAGAGGCAGCAGTAGCAGATAATTGGAGAGGCACACCTGGATGCTGGTCACCTATCAACCCTGACCCTCTGCCCTTCAAACCAGCATAATTCACTCTGGGTGCATACTGTGAGTGTGTGTGTGGTGAACTTTTCCTGCCCAGCCAGCATGCTATTGTGCGTGTACGCCCGTCTTTACTGACTGTCCATGTCCAGCAGTCAGTATGTGGGCAGGTGTGTGTGTCTGTCCATCTTCAGTGTGTGTGTGAGAGAGGGAGATGGTGCTGGTGAGCCTTAGGTCATGCAAGTCTGCTATAAAAGATTCAGGAATGACTGATGACCTCGACCAAGTGAAAAAGCTCTCACTTTCTCAAACAGTCTTCTGTGGGAGACAGTTATTTTCTTTTTAATGTAACCTTTGCTTTGGCAAAGAAAACACATCAAAAATTCCCTTTCAGCGCTGCACCCTGTGCAGAGGCTGTCCACTGGTTTAGTGAAAAAGCTCGGTTGCATTGTTCATGGCCCAGGATTTCAGACTGGTGTCAAAGATGCAAAATCATTTTGTAACAGACCAAAAACTAGAAGGTGAACTAAAGTTACTTTACAGATCCAGTCAGTGAAGAATTCAAAGCAGTGCTACTAGTCGTGGTTGTTATTGGGCTTTCATCAAGGAAAAGAAGATTCAAAGCTTCTTATTAAATCATTACATCTCAGACTAGTATCACTTTTTACTTTGTATTATTAACCAAATGTATTTTTACACTAGTTGCTGAACGTGTTCATAATTATTCATATTTTTGCTGAGACTGCAGATTAATATCACTGCTGGTAATCAGGAATACTGTCATCAGTGTGAGGTTAGTTTTCAGCAACAAGTCAAATGTGATTCACTCAGGTTAACTGATACTCATTAGAGCTGATTGTATATTTCTGTTTTCCCACCTGTGATATTTTCACTTTGCCTGCTTAATCACAAAGCCCACTAATCTGTGACAGTGTTATGACTATCAACCCTGGTGCTGCGTCCAGGCTTCTACTGAGGCGCTTGTCTTTTCAGCATGCTGCAGCACTGCGGTCCTTGTTTTCTTCAATAGGCATGAGTCCTAAAATACTACATAATCATCATTCATCTCCTGTATTTCTTTGTTCCTAACAAAGTTAATGTGTATCACTCCTTTAAGCTAAGCTTTAAAATCTCACACTCTACAATTCAGCCTTCAGCCTTTTTTTTTTGGTAGCAATTAATTCATACTCTGCAGAAAAAATAACAATCATTAAGTCACTGTGGTTGTGTCAGAGACTCTTTTATGTACTGTTTAGTCCATTTTTCGACTAATGGACCGTATCTCTGCCTGTCAGGCAACTACAGGAGCTGTGGCCACACTGACTGACCCACAATGTGTACTTAAACTGACAGCATTTACCCGTCAAATCCCCCCAAAACATTCTTCTTGCTCAAGGTTCAAGGTTCAAGGTTCTTTATTTGTCACATGCATAGTTATACAAGTATAATGTTAGATTTGTATTGTTGATTGTCATTTATGCTTAGAAATATTTACTTATATATGCTTAGAGTTTTATAATTAGTTGTAGATTGGTAGAGGTTGAGCAGGCAGGTACGTTGCAGGTCAGAATTCCTTTGACAGGAGTTAGCTGGTTAGCTATTTGAGTGAGAGCAGATTTGGATTGAGGAAAGTCCACAAGAACACAGGAATGTCAAAGAGGAAACGTCAGCCCACTTTTTCCTGGAAGAGTTACTGGAAACAGGCGAGAGGGCAAAGTTAAACAGGTCAGCAAGCAAGAGCTAGTTCTGAGCATAGAATAGAATAGAATAGAATAGCCTTTATTGTCATTGTACAGAGTACAACGAAATTGGAGTGCCACTCCCTTGGTGCAAGTTTCAATAATAAATATAAATGTAAAGTATAAAAAGTACAAAAAAAACAATCGTAAGTACTCAAACAATAGTAAATACAATATATACAGGATAGCAGCATTAATATAATGACAGTATGAATAGCAGCATAATATAATGACAGTGACGGTATGGAATAGGTTCAATTGTTTTTGTGCTTATTTACTACGGTGATAGCTCTGGGAAAGAAGCTATCCCTGAATCTGTTTGTCCTGGTTTTATGTGACCTGTACCGTCGGCCTGACGGTAATAGTTCAAACAGTTGGTTGCTGGGGTGAGAGTGGTCCTTGATGATATTGCCAGCTCTGCTGAGGTACCGAGAGTTTGCAGTGACCTCCAGGCTGGGCAGAGAGCAGGTGATCTTCTGGGCTGTGTTGGGCATGAAGGAGCACCAGTGAGAATGCAGAGGGGAAAAAGCCCCAGTCTGGGGGGTTAGCCATATTATTTGTCAGATAATTCCATTAATAAGGAGCCCACAGCACAAACATAACTGACTGGTCCACACTGAAAAAAATAAGCAGTGGGATAAACATAAAAATATTATTGTAATCGGTTGCACGAAATTAAGTTATGTTTGGTTAACCTTAGTTTTTTATGTTATACCTGCACACATTTTTCTGGTAACATAAACATGACTTTTTTATGTTGTTGTTATGTTTTTCATTCCGGTCGAATATTTATAGAAACCACTTGTTTATCAGACATGAACATTTTGTGTTAATTGTATTGGACATGGATATGGATATTGGATATGTTATATTGAAAAGATTATTTTATGGTAAGCTTATTTTATTTTATAACAAATTTCTAATATATAATATATAATATAATATAGTATATAATTGAGTGTTCAATAAATAAAACTAAATTAAGGCTGATCTTACTGTATGTACTGTACACTTTCTCTTCAATCAAAGAAATAAGCAAAACATTTTTGAACAATGACCTGTGTATTTTTGAAAATACTACACAGTTGTAACAATGGACTTTCAATTCAGGCTTCCAAAATATACATGGGTCATATTTGTACAATGCATCTCTTGAAAAACATTCCATAACATTCCTCAAAGTTATCTGCTGTAACCTGAATTCAACATTGTGGGACCTTATGACATCACGCTTATGTAAAAAATAGTTTTTTAAATGTAAGAGCCATAAAGTAATATGGCAACAGGGGTGTAATTATTAAAATGACACAAAGAAGAGACTTAAAATAACATTATAACCCACAGGCACACAACCAAGAAACCTAAACTGATTAGTATTGGCTTGCTTCTATCACTAAACATCACAATCACTAATACTAGACGATGCAATCTGTTTGTAGTGGTGCACCTTGGGAAAAAAAATTGCAAACTGGTGAAATTGGTGCAAGGCACCATTTCCATTGAGAAAAATGGACATTCAAAGTTTGAATTTCTTTTTTAAAAGAGCCATGGCTTGAAAAGTGAAAACTGCAGTAATAAAGGCCCCAAGTTGAAAAGTGCCAGAAAAATAAGTTTCACTATGTCCTGCAACTTTACCAGTGCTGGCTTAAAAGAAAGGATGGTACATATTCGAAGAGGTAAACATGTTGTTCCCACATCATAACTGGAAAACTGTTCAATTGTACAGTCTGGTCCTGAAAACCTGGGCCTTCTTTGAAAGGCTGTTCCTTTTGAGCTCCATAACCAGTTTCTATAATACCTCGAAGGTATACTTTTCCAGTGGGTAGGTGAGGTTCAAAGTGTACATTAGTCCAAACAGCATTGCTGCTGCTAGGGTATAGTTATCCAAATCCTGCCAGACTCTCTGGCCTTCAAGGACTATCCCGATGTCTTCAGGGCTGCCATTGGCATCTCTTGACTTTATGATGTAAATTCCCATGGTTGTTTCCTTATTAGATTGTTGGATAATGGCTTCATCTGTGGCCTAGAAAATGCAGAATTCCAAAATTTAATTAAACAGAACACTGGTCAAAGAACATTATACCAAATCTTATTTTAATCTGTGTCACTATTCCAAAAAATTTTAACATTAACACATTAGGTGAAAAAAAAAAAGGATTCATTACAGCATGTGATTTGAGTCCTCAGAATGCTTAAAAAGGTAACAAAAACATATACTTTTATTCACAGGGTAAAACAGTTATTTTGTATCACTAATTGCCCAGTACGATTACAGCATACAATATTATTGTCACTGCTACATTTCTGTGATGCTACCAGAAATTATTTCTACTACTAATTAATTACCTATTTCACCAATTATGTTAAGAAAAATGACGCATTAACTACAACAGCAGACCAATCCTCACTGCAGGCAATCCAGGCCACCCGTTGCCTCTTTGTTACTTCGGAAACATGGCTCGAACAATTTCTCTTCAACGACGTAATCCGATAACAACCGATCTCTTTACCCGTCGGCTTTCCGTGGCTGTCATGCGACCGGCTATTGCAGTTAATAATACAACAGCTTCTTGCCATTTTTTGTGTTTCGGTAAACTGTACCTGGGCTTGTTGCAGTGACCTGAAGTTACTAAACTTCACGAGTGTATGCACTCACTCCAAGAACCGTATGATTATAAATATGAGCGTGGTGAAGTTGGGCAGCACACTAACGTATTTTGTCCCTCTGTATACTCATAAGGATCTAACACTTTCACTGGTTTGATTTTTTTCCTCGTATCTTTTCTTTGACTTTTCATTAAGTCTGTCTTTGTACGGACCGGCATTGTTCTCCTTCGTTTTGTACATACCTTTTTGGGGGGCAAAGAAAACGCAAGAATTTATTGGAACCGAAGAATGAACGTTTTGCGGTGCTGCAAATGCTTGCATTTGATGCAGGTACTTGGATTGTTTTGCCACGAGTTCCCGGCATGCAATGCGCGAAAGTCACGTGGTCTGTCAATCTCTATACCAGGTTGAGATGCAAATGAGGAGACTTCACTCAGGCAAGTCTGCTGGACCAGACGGAGTGAGTCCCCTCGTCCTCAAGACCTGTGCCCCCCAGCTGTGTGGAGTCTTTCATAAACTGTTTATGCTGAGTCTGAGTCTGCAGAGGGTCCCAGTGATGTGGAAGACATCATGCCTCGTCCCTGTGCCAAAGACGCCACGTCCCAGTGGCCCCCAGGATTACAGGCCCGTGGCACTGACCTCCCACATCATGAAGACCCTGGAAAGGCTCATCCTGGACCAGCTGCGACCCCTAGTAAGACCACATCTGGACCACATCTGGATCCCCTTCAATTTGCTTATCAGCCTCGTCTCAGAACTGAGGACGCCATCATCTACCTGCTCAATCGTGTCTACACCGTGTCTACACCCATCTGGACCAGCCGGCGAGCACTGTGAGGGTCATGTTTTTTGACTTTTCCAGTGCTTTCAACACCATCAGGCCGACCCTCCTGGGTGATAAGTTAGCAGCGATGCAGGTGGATGCTTCTCTGGTGTCCTGGATTGTTGATTACCTGACAGGAAGACCACAATATGTACGTCTCCCACAGTGTGTGTCTGACAAGGTGATCAGCAACACAGGGGCACCACAGGGGACTGTCCTCTCTCCCTTCCTCTTCACCCTCTACACCACAGACTTCAGCCACTGCCATCTTCAGAAGTTTTCTGATGACTCTGCGGTGGCTGGATGCATCAGCAGGGATGATGAGACAGAGTACCGGGCTGTGGTCGACTCCTTTGTCATGTGGTGTGAGCAGAATCATCTGCAGCTCAACGTGGCAAAGACCAAGGAACTGATTGTGGACTTCAGGAAGACCAGGAAACACTTGACCCCTGTTTCAATCCAGCGGGTCAGTGTTGACATTGTGGAGGACTATAAATACCTTGGAGTACACATTGACAATAAACTGGACTGGGCTAAAAACACCACAGCACTTTACAGGAAGGGCCAGAGTCGTCTCTATTTTTTGAGGCGACTGAGGTCCTTCAACATCTGCCAGAAAATGCTGAGGATTTTCTATGAGTCTGTTGTGGCCAGTGCGATCCTCTATGCTGTTGCATAGACCCTCAAGGTGGTGTCGGAGAGGCGGATGCTGTCCAAGATAAAGACAATGTTGGATAACACCTCCCACCCACTCCATGACATGCTGGTCAGTCACAGGAGCACGTTCAGTGAGAGACTGAGATTACCCATGATGCACCACTGAACGACACAGGAAATCATTCCTGCCTGTGCTCTCTATACAACGCATCCACTTAACACACTGTTTACTGCAACAGCTACACATGTTTCTTTTTCAGCTATTTATTAATAAGTGACTTTATGGATATATATATATATTGTACTATTCTTAGTTAGCGTATTGTCTGTCTTGTTAATGTTGGTTTATAATGGAGCAATGTAACAAAAAATAATTTCCCTCAGGGATCAATAAAGTATTCTGATTCTGATTCAGTGTTTAATGTTGTCCAGGTCTCCCACTGAAGAATGTATTAAAAAAAAAAAAAAGCTGAAGTGAGCTGACTCATTTATCTAATCTGATTCATCTGATTTCTCTATGAGTGCTTTATTACAGACATATCAAAATAAACGCAGGTTGCTCACAGATGAGGTCAAAAGATGGAAACGAGCTTTCAGAAATTATAACTTAATTGCCTCGGACTGTGTCTGCCAGATTGTCCATCTATCAGCAGTGATGCAGCAGATATCCCTGTCATCACTGTTTTTTTGTGTCTGAGCAGCTTTTTATGACATGCTGCTGCTGCTGGAGTGGTGGGGATGTGATAGCATGTTGTCCCAACACTCCCGCTGCCTCATTCTTCCAATCAAAAAAACTCATCTGAACACCAATACAGGGTACCATTTCAAACAGACCAGAGAAAATGTAAAAAATATTCCGGACCAGCTATCCTCTTGTCTGAAGGTTGAACCGCTTGGAAATTATTTATGAATATATATTTTTCATATTGCAGGTTTTAATTTAATGCGTTATTAAAACTTTATTGATTACATAAGCATTCTCAGCGTTAAGAAGCTGCAATATAAGTCTGGATAATTAACTTCTTTTTGGTCTCGTCATTAAGCTTATGTGTAATAAGTGTGCTGGCCTGCAGGAGCGCGCTCGTGTGCACATGTTTACAGCAACTCAGTGTATGTAAGTCTGGCAGCTATAATGTTTGATTTTAAATGTGAGTAAACTTACACTACTGTATACTGTCAAGTTAATAAGTATTTGGACAATGACACACAGCTTTTATTTAAATGAGATATTATTTAAATAATACCTATACACCAGAGGTGGGACCAAGTCATTGTTTTGCAAGTCTCAAGTAAGTCTCAAGTCTTTATCCTCAAGTCTCAAGTCAAGTCTCAAGTAATGTCAGGCAAGTCAGAGTCGAGTCTCAAGTCACTGGTGTAAAAGTCCGAGTCAAGTCACAAGTCTGAAACTTTGAATTTCAAGTCCTTTCGAGTCTTTAAAAAAAACCCGAAAAAAAGCATGTTGCAGTTATGCTAAATGTAAATATTAGACCATGTAATTTTAAAATCTGTGTTTTTCTCAACACATGACAAAATAGTGAACTTAGAAAATATACACAAATTGTGAAATTGCACCTCTTTAAAATGCAGCTCAATTAAACCTAGCTCCAAGAATAATTTTCACCGACAGTTCTGAGATAAGCTGCATGTTATTCTTGGATGCGGTTGTAGGACCGGCTTTAAAATCGCATGACAAAAATATCATACACATTAAAAAAAACTGTATCACCAACGTAGCCTGGACAACATTTGCTAGTTAGATGAAGTCAGCTATCTCATTGTAGCATATTTATATGCATATTTATAATCATACGGTTCTTGGAGTGAGTGCATACACTCATGAAGTTTAGTAACTTCCGGTCACTGCAACAAGCCCAGGTACAGTTTACCGACGGATGGGTGCAGGACCTTGAAATGCACCGTGTAGAACGAAAGACCATCGTACGTATCATAAGTTTACCAGTCTCACAAATTGTCGTCATAAATACACATTCCTTAACCGTTTATTAATAGGACCTTTGAGCTCAACGGTAATTAATTAGTAGTGGAAATAATTTCTGGTAGCGTTACAGAAATGTAGCAGTGACAACAATATTGTATGCTGTAATCACCGCACGGATAGGAGGCGGCTGGCTTGACCGCGGCTCACAAATGACGGCTCACTTTACCGCAGTCTGTAATCGCACTGGGCAATTAGTGATACAAAAACCCTGTTTTATCCTGTGAATAAAAGTATATGTTTTTGTCAATGTACCATAATAACAGAAGCGAAACGCAATATTGTGTCAGGACAATTCACTATTTATGCACAATAAATAAAGGAGCATAGCGCGACAATTTCTGTTCAGCGCCAGACTTGCTTGTACCCTATATCACTAATTATGTTATGAAAATGACGTATTAACTACTAAAAAACACTGACCTTCGTGTAAATGCTTGGAGCAGACTAACCTGTGAGCTGGAGTGTTCTGGGACGTTATATTTGATCTTTGAATGGCTGCAATCCAGGCCACCCGTTGCGTCTTTGTTACTTCGGAAACATGGCTCGAACAATTTCTCTTCAACGACGTAATCCGATAACAACCGATCTCTTTACCCGTCGGCTTCCCGTGGCTGTCATGCGACCGGCTATTGCAGTTAATAATACAACGGCTTCTTGACATTTTTGTGTTTCTTTTTATCGCTGTGTGACTGATTTTAATTGAAAGCCTGCGTGCCGCTTGCCACGAGTTCCCAGAATCCTTTGCGGTTCTACCCGTGAATGACGTCACATTTTCAATCTCTATATAATATGCATGTTAAATTTTATATTTGGGGTAAAATATCAAGTCTTTTCAAGTAAACCGGTTCAAGTCCAATTCAAGTCCCAAGTCATTGGTGTAAAAGTCCAAGTCAAGTCACAAGTCTTAGAACATTTTTTCAAGTCAAGTCTAAAGTCATAAAATTAATGACTCGAGTCTGACTCGAGTCCAAGTCATGTGACTCGAGTCCACACCTCTGCTATACACTGTCCTCCATGTTCAGAGGCTACATTAATTTTTTTCTCATTCTTTCACTTTCACACAACTCCTGCAACCTGTGAAACAAGATGTTTCTGCTTGGAATGCTGAGATTCCCACAGACACTGTGGAAACATGAGTGCCACAGTTACAAGGTTAAATTTTGGTGCATCAACATCTCCAGGGTAGTGTTTTCTGGAATAATAACCTTTCCAAGAGGAAAAGACTCCTGGTGGAAAGTGGATCCTCTTTGTAGTTTGTCTGTATCAGCCAGTCTTTCCTTCTGTGGTTGCTGGGTGATAATTGTGTTCACAAAAGACATTTAAGCTGGCAATGAAAATATCACATCCAAATATCACACTGACCCTCAGCAGCTCTGTCATCACCCGCTGGACAACATCCTCTTTGTTCTTCACACACAGAGGACAAGACACGGGTGCAGGACAGAAGACAAGAACTAAATGAAAGGAAAAGCTAAAGGTTTGGGGTTTTTTTTCAATAGAATAGAGTGATGGGGAGACATGTGGAGACTCAGATGATGGTGTAAGGAAGGCAGCGCATTGGTAAGATTTTTTATCATTTTTATTGTTCCTCTGACAGATCCAGAGCATTACTATATTCATTAAAAGCTCGTTTGTATTTTCCCAAACTTCACTTCCTCACTATTGATTAGATGTCTCACTTGTGTCCCAGTGATTAGAGTCACAGTTAGCATCCTTGAGCCTGCTGACCTCCGCATATAGTTGTCATGATCGGTAAAGTTTACTTTGTTTGGCCCTCATCTTGTGTCACCTTTTGTGACATGATACATGCGTGTTCCTGCAGAGACAGTTGGTCCCTCTTGTGTTCATCAAAAAAGTATGATATTAAAGAAGATAATGTGTAATTAATTGTTTTTAAATGACACTTCTCATTTAAAAACATGTTAGTAACGTTGACGTGCATTCACTTTGTTGTACCACGAACTAATTCTGAGCATCGTTTGAGCACCATTATTATTCCTGCAGCTGCTTGTAGTCTCCAGCTTAAATGTCTGCATCTTGTTCCAGGTCCAGGAGCTGCCGCTGTAACAGTCAACAAGGTGGTGGACACTGGGGAAAGTGAGCCATTGAGCTAAAGACGTCCTATCAACATGGTGGGACTCAGCTTTTAAAAGGAGAGGGGGGTCTTTGATGGTTGGCGATGCAGAAACTCAGGTGTGGGAGGGTTTTTTTGAGGCCATGGAGCATAATTTCAAGTCAGCCATGAAGAAACACTTCAGACAGGTCAGGAGGGATATCTGTTCTGCATATAGCAGGGATGTAGTGCTGCTAACCTGAGGATGCAGATGTAGAAGGATCCCTTTAACGGTCATTGGCAACAGGGCTACTCATTCAATTAAATTCAGTTCAATTTTATTTATGTGGCGAGACGAGGTAGAAATAAAGTAAATGCTCTTTGCAGTTTTAAAAAGGACAACGCCACCCTGGGAATTTCACCCAGAGAATACTGAAAGTAACACTAAATCACCAGAAAGGCACGAACCTCCCGCTGGAAAAAGGCACATTTGGCAAGCTTTGCTTTTAAACCTTCCTGCTGAAGCCGACCTAGCACCACATCCAGCCGCTCCAGATGTTGCGATACTGTTGATGAAAAGATTACAATGTCATCAAGATAGAGAAGCAGAGACTGGCACTGTTGATCACCGAAAAGGCGTTGCATTAGTCTCTGGAAGGTGCTAGGGGCATTACAGAGCCCAAATGGCATTCGGTTCCACTCAAATAGGCCGAAAGGGGTACAAAAGGCAGTCTTAGGCCTATCCTCTTCCGTAACTGGGACTTGATTATAGCCACTTGCTAAATCCATAGTGGAAAACCAACGGGCACCAGTCAGCGCATCTAAAGATTCTTCAATGCGCGGCAGGGGGAATGCATCTTTCCTTGTCTTGTTGTTCAATTGCCGATAATCAACACACATGCGCGGGCTGCCATCCTTCTTCTTAACGAGCACAATGGGAGAAGCATAGGGGCTGCTACTCTCTCTAATCACCTTGGCCCCTAACAACTGGTTAATATGTTCTTTCACAACCTCGTACTCTGAAGGGGGGATGCGCCTGTAACGCTGCCGCACGGGGATATCGTCTAAGAGTGGAATGTGGAATGGGAGATCAAGTTTGTGCAACCCAAATCAGTGTCATGAGCAGAAAAGACAGAGCTGTATTTCTTAAGGAGAGACCTCACCTGTCCCTGTTCCTCTGCTGACAGTTTAGACAAATCAATCCCTTCCATCTGATCCTGCACAGTAGGGGTGGCGGTGTGAGATGCCATTGTGGCTACATTAGGGGGTATTTCTGTCACACCAGCGGGAAAACTGACCACATGAACATCTTCCAGGGTCCCTATAACGGTCCTGGGGTGAAGCAAGACCGCCGTGGTCCCTACATTAATAACTGGTATGTACGCAGTACCTCTAACCACTCGAACCAATGCAGGGGACGCTAAAAGTCCAGCAGGCAAGTTAACATCATTAGGTTCAAATAACACGGTGGCACCTGAATATTGCTCCGAACAGGTGGCGGCCACTACTTTCATTACACCACCCGGAATGCAACATGCTCGCTTACCCCTCACTCTCACATGGCCAGACAAATCCAGTGGGGCTCTTATACTAACGTCATGGCACTTTTGCAGCGCCTGTACAAGGGGTTTAGGGGCCTCTGTGACAAAGCCCAAACTAAACAATGCTTCACCGTGTTGCCCAAAAAGCTCGTGGTAACACTTCCGAATGACATTCATCCCCAATACACCCGTAACCGTGGAAGGTCCTGCACCTGGAGGATCTTTAACGATCAACACGCCACACTGTGGAAGAAACTTGTCACAGAGCTCTACACTTAGCTCGATATAGCCAAGGTAAGGAATGGACAACCCATTAGCCGCTTTAAGCTGCAACCAATGACAAGCTTGGAGACGCTCTTGACCCCAGGACTCAAAATGCTGGCGGAAAAAACTTTCAGTAATGGTGGAGACCATGGACCCCGTATCAACCAAACAAGGTACTTTTATACCGCCCATGTCCACATCTATATGAGGACAGGATGAAATTAATTTGGAGACTGCCTCTGGACCATTAGAAGCAACCCTTGAGCCAATAGACACCCCACTCGAACTGTGGCTCGGCAATACGGAGGGTGCTAGTTTTCCGAAGCCGTATTTAAAGGAGAGTGCCTGCGATTATGCAGAGGGGCCTGCGAAAGAGGCCAGGAACGAGGAACGCGTTCCCCATCACATTCCCGAGCAAAATGTCCAGGTTGCTGACAACGACGGCATATAATGGAATCGCCCCGTCCTGAGCAAGACATTCGATGGGGGCCCTGCAATCGAGCAATGCTCTGAGTGAGCTGATTAAGTTGCTCCTGCTGGCACTTTAACAATTCCTTCATCTCGCTCATCTCAGACAAATGGGTAGACTGGGCTATTCCTGAAGGACCGCTATGGACCCCATACTGAATGCCATAAACAGAAGGGACAGAACTGCTTCTATGCCTAACGCCACTAGGCAACCCTTCACGTTCCCACCTAATAGCTTCCCCTCTAATCTCCAGCAATGTCAGTGTTGGCTGCCTCCTTACTAGCTGCTTTAACTCCCGCCGCAAGGTACTATCTAAGACCTGTTCAACAAATTGATCTCTTAATAAAACGTCAGCATTGGGCATGCCATTGGGGGCACTCGATTTAACTTTTTCCATAAGACCCAAGAGAGCGAGGGAAAACTCTTGCAGTGTCTCACTTTCCTGCTGTTTTCTAGAGAAGAAAGCTTCCTGCAATGCTACATAGGAGTCTGAACAGCCATAAAGTTCTTGCAATATAGTAATTATCTTAGCAGGATCAGTCCTCTCTGCACTAGAGCGATATTTGATCTCCTCACGTGCTTCTCCTTCTAGGTGGTCAAACAGGAAAAATGCTTTATCAGCCAAAGACAAATGACGTGCTCTAGCACAACCTTCTATTTCCTCCAACCATTCATTCAACCCTATACCTGATTTTCCTCTAAACATAGGGCATTTTCTGTCACGGGGCACAAAAACTAGTCTCTCTGCTACAGAGACACCAGCCGTTGGGGGGTTAACAGATGATGCAGTTGAAGTAGAAGGTGTAGCACTAGTACCTGACCCAACAGCCCTCTCCTGGCGCAGCCTCTCATTGTCTGCTTTCAGCTGCGCGATCAAGTCCCTGAGTTCCTGTAACTCTTCCTCCATCTCTGTAACACAGCTGTAAAACCCCACAACAAAGTAGCTGCTGCTTTGCCTTTATTCTGTACAAAATAAAATAAAAAAAAACAGTTTACGTTACACCAGACAACAAAAAAAGAACACACGTCTCTGTGTTAAAGAGTATATCCTGTCGACAACAACGCCAAGTTTGTGGCGAGACGAGGTAGAAATAAAGTAAATACTCTTTGCAGTTTTAAAAAGGACAACGCCACCCTGGGAATTTCACCCAGAGAATACTGAAAGTAACACTAAATCACCAGAAAGGCACTTAGGTTCGCTATACTCAATCCAGAGACGAAGTTCAATGATCAACAAATTGACAATTTATTAATAATTATTTAAAACACCATATAAAAGCACAATCATAAATATTCAAGTACAAATATGCTTAAAAAGGTATTCAGAGCTGAGGCTTACCAGTGGAGGGGCAGGGATGCCACACACAAACTAAAGAAAGAAAACACACCCAAAACACAAGTGCAGCACACTATCACACACTCACACTAATAAACTAAACAAGGCAGGTGTGTACACTCAAGGGATCCCACCACCAAGGCACCCTAGTCTCCTCCACGTCGGCACTCCGCATCTGAATAAAAGAAACAAAGAAAATTTTAATATATTACAACAAACTAATGTGTAGCACCGGGGGATAACCCAACTGCAAGACCACACTGGTGATCTACAGCTAGAAAAAGGGCCTCCCACCAGTGGTGTAACAAAAATCCAAACTACAAATCAAAAGCAATAAAACAACATACAATCTGGATAAAACGCTAAAATCTGGAGCAAACGGAATCGCCGTACTGCTCCAACTTGCCGTCACACAACGACAAGTTAACAGTCAATCAATATGCACGCCAGCTGACTCCGATAACCGGCATGCATATGGCCATTGTCCACGCCGACGTCCACTGTAAAAGCTGACAGCAGCAGGGAAAGAAATCTCACAACGGGAACAGACGGTAAAAGCACAGCAAGGCAAAACAACAGCACTTCAGTTCGCGTAGCTTGGCGCAAAACTAAGGCCCACACTTCCTGCGAAACATAATAAATAATTACTATAAAAGAACAATAGAAGGCAGAGAGCGTAACAAAAGTTGATTACGTACCAAGTAAGCCGTGACATAGAACGTAAGCAGAATAGCTCAGAGGAGGCTTCTATAGCTACGACCAGCCGCGATGGAGACTTCAGAGGAGTAACCCACAAACGATCTCTACCACACCGAGGAAGTCAGGTGACCAAAAAGGAGATCACAGGCAAGCGATGCAGAGACACTCAAATGGCCACTATTTATACCAGCGCCCCCTAATGGGCCAGGCCGAAAGTGGGTTGGACCGAGGGATAACATTCATCCTGCCACATTTATATAGCGCCAAATCACAACAACAGTCGCCTCAAGGCGTTTTATATTGTACAGTAGATCGTACAATAATAGATACAGAGAAAAACCCAACAATCATATGACCCCCTATGAGCAAGCACTTTGGCGACAGTGGAAAGGGAAAACTCCCTTTTAACAGGAAGAAACCTCCAACAGAACCAGGCTCAGGGAGGGGCGGGGCCATCTGCTGTGATTGGTTGGGGTGAGAGAAGGAAGACAGGATAAAGACATGCTGTGGAAGAGAGACAGAGATTAATAACAGATATGATTCAATGCAGAGAGGTCTGTTAACACATAGTGAGTGAGAAAGGTGACTGGAAAGGAAAAACTCAATGCATCATGGGAATCCCCCAGCAGCCTACGTCTATTGCAGCATAACTAAGGGAGGATTCAGGGTCACCTGGTCCAGCCCTAACTATATGCTTTGGCAAAAAGGAAAGTTTGAAGCCTAATCTTGAAAGTAGAAATTGTGTCCATCACCCGAATCCAACCTGGAAGCTGGTTCCACAGAAGAGGGGCCTGAAAACTGAAGGCTCTGCCTCCCATTCTACTTTTAAATACTCTAGGAACAACAAGTAGGCCGGCAGAGCGAGAGCGAAGTGCTCTAATAGGGTGATATGGTACTACAAGGTCATTAAGATAAGATGGGGCCTGATTATTTAAGACCTTGTATGTGAGGAGCAGGATTTTGAATTCTGGATTTAACAGGAAGCCAATGAAGGGAAGCCAAAACAGGAGAAATCTGCTCTCTCTTTCTAGTCCCTGTCAGGACTCTTGCTGCAGCATTTTGGATTAGCTGAAGGCTTTTCAGGGAGTTTTTAGGACTTCCTGATAATAATGAATTACAGTCGTCCATGTTAGGTGACGGCTGTGTGCGGACAGGGATAGGACCCAAGATGCAGACTCCAGAGACAAACTTAAACCAAAACAGCTTTAATGCTGAACGCAAACATAACATAACTGGGAAAAACTCAAAATAAACTAACACCGGTGGACTGGCAAAACACACAGCAAAATAAACGGTAGATCGCGACACTGACACAGAGAAACACAGGGCTTAAATACACAGAGGGAGCAATCAGGGAATGGGTAACAGAAGGGAAACACAGCTGGGGCAAATCAGAACTGACGAGACAAAAGGAAGCGTAAACTGAACACACTGAGATAAGACAGAGACCTTCAAAGTAAAACAGGAAACACAGACTCACATGCAGGCACTACAGAGGGAACAGAGACGTGGGACCAGGGCAGACACAAACACTGACTGAACACGGGGATATAGGAACTAAGGATACACAGAGACGCGAACTAGACAAGGGGATACAGGTGATAGGGGAGACAGAGCAACTAAAGAAGACAGAGACATAAACCATAAGACAGAACTCAAAGAAACCAAAGACTAGAAAGTATAAATAATATAATAAACTCAAAAACCCTGGGTCAACGACCCAGGCATCCTAACAGTCCAGCCTGGAAGTAATAAATCCATGAACTAGTTTTTCAGCGTCACTCTGAGACAGGATATTTCTAATTTTAGAGATGTTGCACAAATGGAAGAAAGCAGTCTTACATATTTGTTTAATATGTGCATTGAAGGACATGTCTTGGTCAAAAATGACTCCAAGGTTCCTCACAGCGTTACTGGAGGCCAAGGTAATGCCATCCAGAGTAAGAATCTGCTTAGATACCATATTTCTAAGATTTTCAGGGCCGAGTACAATAACCTCAGTTTGATCTGAATTAAGAAGCAGAAAGTTAGCGGCCATCCAGGTCTTTGTGTCTTTAAGACATTCCTGCAGTTTAACTCATTGGTGTGTGTTATCTGGCTTCATGGACAGATAGAGCTGGGTGTCATCTGCATAGCAGTGTAAATGTATGCTCTGTCTTCTAATGATGCTGCCTAAGGGAAGCATGTATAATGTAAACAGAACTGGTCCTAGCACTGAACCCTGTGGAACTCCATAATTAACCTCTTCAAATAAGCCATTCCTCTGCAGATGATCTGTTAGCTGTTTGACAACTACTCTTTCAAGGATGTTTGATACGACAGGAAGGTTGGAGATTGGCCTATAATTAGCTAAGACTGCTGGGTCTAGGGATGGTTTATTAAGTAAAGGTGTAACTACAGCCAGCTTGAAGGCCTGTGGTACATAGCTGATTATTAGAGATAGGTTGATCATATTTAAGATCATATTTCGTCCTGGTCGCGGAACACTGGACCAGCTCTTTATCCTCTCCAGGATACTTGAGGGTGCATGGGAGTTTGCCCAACCAGTCTACATGTGTTTTGTGGACTTGGAGAAGGCATTCGACCGTGTCCCTCGGGGTGTCCTGTGGGAGGTGTTGCGGGAATATGGGCTGTCTGGCCCATTGCTACGGGCCATTCGATCCCTATACAACCGTTGCAAGAGCTTGGTTCGCATTGCCGGCAATAAGTCGGACTCGTTCCCGGTGGGTGATGGGCTCCGCCAGGGCTGCCCTTTGTCTCCGGTTCTGTTCATAATTTTTATGGACAGGATTTCTAGGCGCAGCCAAGTGGCGGAGGGCTTTCGCTTTGGTGGCCTCAGAATCTCATCTCTGATTTTTGCAGATGATGTGGTTCTGTTGGCTTCATCGGGTGAGGGCCTCCAGCTCGCACTGGAGCGGTTCGCAGCCGAGTGTGAAGCAGCGGGAATGAGGATCAGCACCTCCAAATTTGAGGCCATGGTTCTCAGCCGGAAAAGGGTGGAGTGCCCACTCCGGGTCGGGGATGAGTTCCTGCCCCAAGTGGAGGAGTTCAAGTATCTCGGGGTCTTGTTCGCGAGTGATGGGAGAAGGGAGCCGGAGATCGACAGACGGATTGGGGCTGCAGCTGCAGTAATGCAGACGCTGCACCGGTCCGTCGTGGTGAAGAGGGAGCTGAGTGTAAAAGCGAAGCTCTCAATTTACCAGTCGATCTACGTCCCTACCCTCACCTATGGCCACGAGCTGTGGGTAGTGACCGAAAGAACGAGATCGCGGATACAAGCGGCGGAAATGAGCTTCCTCCGAAGGGTGGCTGGCCTCTCCCTTAGAGATAGGGTGAGAAGTTCGGCCATCCGGGAGGGGCTCAGAGTAGAGCAGCTGCTGCTCCACATCGAAAGGAGCCAGCTGAGGTGGTTCGGGCATCTGACAAGGATGCCACCTGGGCGCCTCCTGGGTGAGGTGTTCCGGGCATGTCCCACCGGGAGGAGGCCCCGGGGCAGACCCAGGACACGCTGGAGAGATTATATCTCTCGGCTGGCCTGGGAACGCCTTGGTATTCCCCCGGATAAGCTGGAGGAGGTGGCTGGGGAGAGGGAGGTCTGGGCCTCTTTGCTTAGGCTGCTGCCCCCGCGACCCGGCCCCGGACAAAGCGGATGAAAATGGATGGATGGATGGATGGATGGAATTAATTAATGGCAGTGTCATGCGGCGGCCGTGTGAAGGCAAGAGAGGACCCAAATGCACGGCTCTAGACACACGGGGATGAACTCAAAGGCCGGTCTTTATTAACAGGAACATAAGAAGTCATACAAAACTATACTGGGAGCAACTAAAAGCTGAGGCGCTGGGAAGACACGGAAAATGCACACAACCTAGAGGGACGACGCAACACAGAACAAAGGGACACTCTGACATAAATACACAGAAGGTAACGAGGGAAGTGGGAACACACGGGGAACACAGCTGAAGACAATTACTCATGGCCGAGCAGGGAGGACACGAAACTGACGATACTGACACCAAGATGTGGACCTTAAACACAACACAGTACACAGAGATGAGCACGGAGAGAGAGAGGCAGAGAGAGAGGCAGAGAAGAAGGATGAATACGAGGGGATGAGGAGAACACAGAACACATAGGATGGGAACACGGTACCAGAGCAAACACCACAATAAAAACATGGACACAGGGGGAATCCAAATACCAACCCAAACAATCCAATGGACATAAGAAACAAAATACAAAACTACAGAAAAACTAAGAACACTGGGTCAAAATGACCCAGGACCATGACAGGCAGGACCTCTTTGAGCAGTTTTCTAGGAATGGGGTCTAAAAGACACGTTGATGGTTTGGAGGAAGTAATTATTGAAGTTAACTCAGAAAGATCAATCGGGGGGAAAAAAAGAAAAAAAAAAAGAAAGATCAATCGGAGAAAAAGAGTCTAAATGAATATCAATAGTACTGAAAGTAGCTGTGGATAATGTTACATCTACTCATCTGTCTCAGGGTTAAGGAGGCAGGGTCCCAAGTGGATTTAGAATGGATTTAGTTTTGTGTAATTTGCCATTTACACAAAACTCAGGCTCAGGATATTGGAGGTTGAACTAGCCCGTTATCTTTTTAAGAAGATTTGAGTGTGCATGAGCATTTGCAGGCTGGTGTGGTGGTTAGCACTGTTGGCACTGGTAATACAGCAAGAAGTTCCTGGGTTTAAACCAAGACCTTTCTTTGTGTGGTTTGTATGTCCTCCTCTTGTCTACCCTGGATTCTCACTTCCTCCCACAGTCCAAAAACATCCAAAGACTGTGAAAAGTGAACTCTAAATTGTCCATAGGTGCTAATTTAAGTATGAGGTGATGTGAAGATAGTGAGATATTCCTGTGTTCCTTGGTTTTGCCAAGGGTTATAGGTAATGAAAGTTTCTTCTTCATAGATAATATGTGGCACGAGTAGACTGCCAGTTTCGTCCATCTGTTCCATTATATCTACATTAGCCTGTCAACTGATAAAAAATGTAATGTACAGCATATAAATCACACTGTTAGTGGAAATTTGGTAACAGTAATCATAATGTTCTTGATTGAAGTATTGTCATATTTTGAGGTGTTTGTGGATTTTCCCCTTAGAGCTGAATGCTGTTTTCAGTTTGGATTAGTTTTGTTCATGCAAACTACCTGCAAAGTTACATTAATATTAGCCTCATTTGTAACATATGTGAAATGATAATAAGTAACTTTTAGCATGAGGGTATGACAGTCATACTGTGTAACTACTGTTCTAAAGTGAATACCACGTATATGATTTACCTAACTGATAGGTTTGTCTAGCACAGACCTATTGCTGGAATGAGACAATTCTACTACAACAGCAAAAACAACATGCAAGTCACCAAAGTTCTTTGGGTAGTCTCGTGCACAAGGGAGAGAACCGTGATGAGCGCTGCTCCTGCCGCTCTAACCCCAGTCACTCTCAGTTAGCTCCATCGTAGCACTGCTCTTTATTGTGGTTACATGAATTTTTGTATGAGGTTACATAAGTGTAAGTGACATCTTACATAGGCATACATGTGAACAAAGAGTACCGTCTGTGTGTACGTGTAGGTATGCGTGTGTTTACTATTTCATACCATGAAATAGTAAGAGAAGGTACGACCTCTCTCATGACCTTAGGATATGTTTGCCAGAGCACTCTGGAATGCACACAGTCTTTGCAGACTACTAAGGATCACACATCCTATCACTACACAATCGATTATACTGTACACCTCTAAGCATATATGATTATATATTTCTAAGCATAAATGACAATCTACAATATAAACCTAACACTAACCACTGACTGACTGATGAATTACCCAAGGACAAAATGTTGATCATGATGTAACTGATTGCAAGAGTGACTTCACGGAGGGCTGCTGAAGAACAAATAGTTTTTTGTTTGTCAAATGAGCATACTTTTTCCTTTGTGTTTCTGCATTTGATCTGTTTTGATTCCTTGACAGCTGGATTGAATGTGATGACAGCTCGGGGCCTGCAATGCTCTGTGTGTGTCATCTGTAATTGGTAACGCTTGATTTTCCTGTTTCAGAGGCAGAAAACCAGAGCAACAATCTGTCTGTGCACAGGCAAACAGTCAAGCCATCAACATGAGTTTTTTTTTAAGATGTAAGGAGTAAGAAGAGGGAATATTGCAACTGATATATCAAACCTAGACTCAATGAAGTCAGTATGAGACAGGAATTCTCTGTCTTGATTACTCTAACGCTTACACGCAAGTGTATGAGCTAATTAAGGGAGAGCTAGAGTGGAGGAAAACCAGACAGGCAGGTATGCCAATGGGATGAAGAAGACTTTAGACTTCATAAAGAAAAGCGAGCAAATTGACCTCCTGAATGAAGGAACTGTTTCATTACATGTCCCCTGGGTGTGCAGGGTAATAAGGTTAAAGCTAGGGGCACACACTACAGGATTAAAAGACACTGAGGCAGGATGGAAATGAAGTCACTGTAGCACTGCAAAGACTGTGTTGTAAAACACCCACAAAACAGATCCCGCACTGCCTCTAGTTTGAATTTAGCTCACGAGAACAACAGAAAATTAGATTACATGTTGTAGACAAGACTCTTTCACCACAAGTAGGACTGTAAAACTACAGCAAAAATTATGCTGTCAGTAAGTCTCCTCCTTGTTGACTTTAAGCATAGAAGCTGCAGAGGAGAGCTCTCACTGCCATACTGTCAGAATGTTACATGTCTGCCTTCTGGAGCATTATTCCATATTTACAATGAAATTATTTTAATTATTGTCACTTATTTAGGTATTAAAACACAACAACAAAGAGATGCAAATCAAAACTGAACTCGTGGTTTTTTTAATTCTCTGATTTATTCCTTCTAAAAAGTGCTGGGATTTACATTAGGTTTGAAAATCAAATCAAATCAAAATCAAATCACTTTTATTGTCACATCACATGTGCAGGCACACTGGCACAGCACATGCGAGTGAAATTCTTGTGTGCGAGCCCCACAAGCAACAGAGATGTGCAAACACAACAACACAAACGAGCAAAATACAAGAATGGCCAACCTGAAACTAATAAATATATGTACAATATATAATAGTGTATGCATTCCTGGATGTGTATACTAAGTATTTTCCTACGTGTGTGTGTGTGTGTGTGTGTGTGTGTGTGTGTGTGTGTGTGTGTGTGTGTATACACATTTTTACAAATTAAATAGTAAAAGAAAAAAAAAAAATAATAATAATAATAAAATATATAAAATATACAGAGTTGAATATGTGCAAAACAAGTGGCATTTATATACAGTGTGGAGTGCATAATGTTGAGGTTCCAGTAGTGAAGCTGAGGTGTCTATGACGTGTTCAGCAGTCTGATGGCCTGATGGAAAAAGCTGTCTCTCAGTCTGCTGGTACGGGACCGGATGCTGCAGAACCTCCTTCCTGATGGAAGCAGTCTGAACAGTTTATGGCTGGGGTGACTGGAGTCCTTGATGATCCTCCCCGCTTTCCTCACACTCTCTGTGCAGTAGTGAATGATAATGATATCATGCAGTTTTTTAGTTTGCCTATATGGAGACATGTACAGGGAGTGCAGAATTATTAGGCAAATGAGTATTTTGTCCACATCATCCTCTTCATGCATGTTGTCTTACTCCAAGCTGTATAGGCTCGAAAGCCTACTACCAATTAAGCATATTAGGTGATGTGCATCTCTGTAATGAGAAGGGGTGTGGTCTAATGACATCAACACCCTATATCAGGTGTGCATAATTATTAGGCAATGCCCTTTCCTTTGGCAAAACGGGTCAAAAGAAGGACTTGACAGGCTCAGAAAAGTCAAAAACAGTGAGATATCTTGCAGAGGGATGCAGCAGTCTCAAAATTGCAAAGCTTCTGAAGCGTGATCATCGAACAATCAAGCGTTTCATTCAAAATAGTCAACAGGGTCACAAGAAGCGTGTGGAAAAACCAAGGCGCAAAATAACTGCCCATGAACTGAGAAAAGTCAAGCGTGCAGCTGCCAAGATGCCACTTGCCACCAGTTTGGCCATATTTCAGAGCTGCAACATCACTGGAGTGCCCAAAAGCACAAGGTGTGCAATACTCAGAGACATGGCCATGGTAAGAAAGGCTGAAAGATGACCACCACTGAACAAGACACACAAGCTGAAACGTCAAGACTGGGCCAAGAAATATCTCAAGACTGGTTTTTCTAAGGTTTTATGGACTGATGAAATGAGAGTGAGTCTTGATGGGCCAGATGGATGGGCCCGTGGCTGGATTGGTAAAGGGCAGAGAACTCCAGTCCGAATCAGACGCCAGCAAGGTGGAGGTGGAGTACTGGTTTGGGCTGGTATCATCAAAGATGAGCTTGTGGGGCCTTTTCGGGTTGAGGATGGAGTCAAGCTCAACTCCCAGTCCTACTGCCAGTTTCTGGAAGACACCTTCTTCAAGCAGTGGTACAGGAAGAAGTCTGCATCCTTCAAGAAAAACATGATTTTCATGCAGGACAATGCTCCATCACACGCGTCCAAGTACTCCACAGCGTGGCTGGCAAGAAAGGGTATAAAAGAAGAAAAACTAATGACATGGCCTCCTTGTTCACCTGATCTGAACCCCATTGAGAACCTGTGGTCCATCATCAAATGTGAGATTTACAAGGAGGGAAAACAGTACACCTCTCTGAACAGTGTCTGGGAGGCTGTGGTTGCTGCTGCACGCAATGTTGATGGTGAACAGATCAAAACACTGACAGAATCCATGGATGGCAGGCTTTTGAGTGTCCTTGCAAAGAAAGGTGGCTATATTGGTCGCTGATTTGTTTTTGTTTTGTTTTTGAATGTCAGAAATGTATATTTGTGAATGTGGAGATGTTATATTGGTGTCACTGGTAAAAATAAATAATTGAAATGTGTATATATTTGTTTTTTGTTAAGATACCTAATAATTATGCACAGTAATAGTCACCTGCACACACAGATATCCCCCTAAAATAGCTAAAACTAAAATCAAACTAAAAACTACTTCCAAAAACATTCAGCTTTGATATTAATGAGTTTTTTGGGTTCGTTGAGAACATGGTTGTTGTTCAATAATAAAATTATTCCTCAAAAATACAACTTGCCTAATAATTCTGCACTCCCTGTATACATGAAAAAATAAAACCCACTTTTTTGGAAACAGGGCGTGTTTAAACACAGGCAGCTGCTGCCAGCTGCTGTCTGCTTGGATTTACTTGTTAATCAGAGACATGAGACTGCACTGAAAAAAATGCAATAGGGTGGTTGTTGAATTTGCATAGAATTACTTCATATATCCAGCATGACTAATTTAAATTTCACATCTAAACATATTTTTGTCTTTTAATTTTCACATATTCTTTAAGAATATTGATTCTTTTAGAACAAATCATGTTGAAAAGAAACAAGTTAGTCGTGTTTTATCCTCAAGCTCCGCCCCCTGGAAAGGAAAAATCGGCTGCACTGTCCGCCATTTTTGTCTCTGGCTTTGGAAAATCTACTACCATCTGGAGTTTTACACTTGAAGGTAAAGAAGATTTTAAAGCTAATACACCAGTGAGAAAGAGTGTAGACCCTTTATATATGTGGACTTTTACTGAGGTGTTGTTATTTTACAGGTATGTGGGCTGTTTATCGAAAACCATGAAAGGCTAATGTTAGGCTCCAGTTAGCTAATGGTAACCGAAATTATGCGATAAGCAAATTAGTAATTAACATATATAATGTGAGTTAATATTGTTTGTATATTCTTTCAGTCTAAATTAACAAACTATTACAAACTTGCATCGGTGTCTGTCTCAGTTGTATATAGTATTTGTATTTGTATTATATTTTTATCTTATTGTATATTTATTTTATTTTATTCTATTCTGTACAGTTGTGTACTGTATTTATTCTTATTGTATTCTAATTTTTGCCTCATAACTTTTGCACTGTCCACTTCCTGCTGTGACAAAACAAATTTCCCACGTGTGGGACTAATAAAGGTTATCTTATCTTATCTTATCTTATCTTAGTAAGTGGTGGTACCTGCAGTGTCTTAACCATTAAACAAGCTAATGTAGGGCTGGGATATGACTAGTTTGTTGAAACATGTCTGCTGCCAATGTGACTGCTCACACACGGTAACATTACCAGCACATAGCCACAGCCGCTATAAACATGCTGAAAGGTCAATCTAGCTTCTGTAGTCAACAGCTGGAAGACTCAACACAGACCCAAGATTCAGTGTAACGGTTATCTAAATGTTGCGTGTCCTGTTTGTAAGCCCAGAAAAAGAAATTAAATAAAATGACGACCTTGAGCTTCAAGCTAATGTAAGCGTAATGCTATAGCATAAAGCGACTAATGCAATGATGAGGTTGTTAAATTAGTAAAAATACAGTAAATATATCCAACATGAATCATTTATATTTTTGGTCTAAAAATAATTAAGTCTCACGCCTTTCACTTGTTTTAGAAGGATGTTCAGTCTTTTAAAACCAGTCATATCAAAATAACAGAAAATAGTTATGTTTTCTGTTGAAACTCCACCCCCAGGGTGTGTTCTGCGAGGGAAAATTCACTGTGGCGGTCCGCCATTTTTTGTCTTCGCTTCGTTTACGTTTGGTGCTGAGCTTTACTTTGTCGAGGTAAACTGAAAACTACATGTTTGAGAGGAAACGAAGAGAGCATCCATTAGATGGGGAAGTTTTTCTCATGGATTGCTGTTGAGCAACATAATGGAAAAAACAAGTCATTCCTTAAGTTAACTAACGATAATGTTAGCTTAAGCTGCGGGACAATATTATGTTCATTAGCTTTTTTTCAGTGTGTGCCCAGTCACATTCGCTTGTTTTTTCTCAGTGAATACAGACTAACAAACTTGTGTCCATTTAGTTAACTGGTTGTATCTAAAATGTTTTAGTTAAACAGTTAGATAAGCTAGTTTGCCATGGGGTGGGCTCTGTGTGTGTGTGTGTTGGGGGGGGTGTCTTCACTAAAGTCAGTTTATTTAGAGCATGACACCTATGCAGTACTCATTAGGAGAGGAAGTGCATGACGTGGGGCTTTATTTCATGTTCTGGGGCAGTGAATGTAATGTACTGATAACATGTTAAAGACACACAAAAACCCAACAAATTGTTTTAACTGATTTATAGAGAGACTGAGAGGAGGGCTTAAAGAGATAAAAAAATAATGACAATATAAATATGTTAAATTTATTTTTTCTGTATCGATATATGGTGCTTATCCCTGCTGAAGGGCAGATTGGTGTTGCTTCAGAACAATTCTCTAGCGCTGTTACGTAGAGGTGCTACAGTTAACTCATTCATTGCCAATTACGTTTTTCAATGGGAGGGGCTAGAATACAACCTCGGGCAGCTTGTCAGTGAATTTTATTTTTTCATATATTTGTAAATAAATTGTTTTGATAAAACATAACCTTTCTCAGTGTTATTTCTGTTTTATAGAAGTGAAAAACTATTTTATATGTTAGAGGTGTCACAAAGCAAGAAATATTAGTGTCAAAGGCACTTTTCTGCTTGAAATGTATTTTTCACAAAAAGCTCGTTTTCTCCCTTTTTTTGGTCAAAACAGGCATTTTTGGTGGAACCCACCTCTCTTCTATAGCTGATTACTAAAGAATGGAAAATGGTAGAAACAAGCTTTTTTTTTTGGATGAAAGAAGAGAGTCTGTTCTTCATTTTGGTAGGTTCAGCGTTTATATGATCATAACACACAGTTTTCTGTGGCTCTTCAAAAATGAGTAAAAATGCCCAAAAACCCTGGCAGTGGGGAGTTACCTGATTTGAAAATGGCTGGCAGTGAATGAGTTAAGGTTTTAATAACATTATTTTATTTACTAGTGAAGATTTGCATATGTTATCTCACATTCTGTAAGGTAAATTTTCTGGAAAGGTCAAATTAACTAATTTAACTAAGTATTAATGAAAGACCTTGATGTGTATATGACAATAATAGATGTAGTTTCTGGGTCATTTGGCAGAACTGCAAAATGGCCAGAAGGACGCAACTGCTATGGTTGCAAACAGGCTTTGGGTGGTATGGAAGTAAGGGCAACTATGGAACTGCTCAGCAACATGGGACCCATAGCTAATAAATAGTAATATGACAAAAAATAAAAACTTTGTGTGGATGTAACCTTGTGAGATTTGAGATTTTGACAGCATTTTTATGTGATAACTTCTCTTTTTTGATAAATGCAGAGTTTAAGCGCATTACCACCATGCCACTGCAGTCCAGATTACTCTCGCAGATAGATGTGCTATCTGACAAACTAATAAAGGTCTTCAAAAGGCGAGGAGGACAAATAGGAAGAAGACTTAAGAACATTCTGGAGCCCACGGCCCAGGTAAGAAAAAAATTAATTTGTGTATACACTTTAGGGAAAATAATAATAATAACAGAAGCGAAACACAATATCACTCTATGCCAGGAGTATGTTGAAAATCACCTGGGATTTTCACAATTTACCATGGTTGCGTTTTTTTTTTTGTTTTTTTTTCTTCTACCTGCATTAGAACTATGTGTGGAGTTCATAGTTGAACACATTTCTATGCTCTGACAGTATTCTGCTTCTTTGCATGGAGATTTCATTCATGTAACTGATTTCAATTGAAAGCCTGCGTGCGCTAGTACCTCTTGCCACGAGTTCCCAGAATTCTTTGCGGTTTTACCCCTGAGTGACGTCACATTTTCAATCTCTATTGAGTGAAGGTGATGGGTGGGGGGTGGGGGGGGGGGGGGTGTCAGGAATCTCCCAGGAGGCAACAGCGCCATGTGAAGAGAGAGGCTGGCACAGTGGTGTGGCTCTGGATTCCAGGCTGACTACAGGTGAGGTTGTGGGGGTGGGAGCAGACACTGTGGTGTCGAATCTACTCGTTCGCTCCATTCTCACCTCCCTCAGCTCCCCTGCTGTTGGTTGGCCTGAATCCAGTGATGGTCTTCATGCCCCTCCACACCTCTCTCATGCTGTTCTGCTGGAGTTTCCACTCCAGCTTCCTCCTGTAATTGTCCTTAGCCTCTCTGATCTTGTCCTCACCTCCTCTTTATTGCCCCCTCTGAAAGCCCTCTTCTTGTTGTTGAGGAGGGCTTTGATGTCCTCAGTCACCCACGGCTTGTTATTTGGGTAACAATGAACAGTCTGAGCTGGAACAATGGAGTCGGTGCAGAAAGTTATGTAGTTTGTGATACACTCAGTAAGCCCACTGATGTCCTCGGCGTGAGGCTCACAGAGTGTCTCCCAGTTGGTCACCTTGAAACAGCCCTGTAGTTCCGCTATTGCCTCCTCTGACCACCTCCTAACAGTCCTGGTGGTCACAGGTTCCCTCCTCACAATTGGCACATAGCGGGGGGTGAGGTGAATCAGGTTATGATCTGACCTACCAAGTGGGGGGAGGGAGGAGGAGCTGTATGCATCCTTGACATTAGCACACAGTAGGTCTAGAATTTTTTCTCCCCTGGTGGGACAGTCCACATATTGTTTGAATGTTGGTAGTGTATTGTCCAGTGATACATGGTTGAAGTCACCCGAGATCACAATAAAGGCACTCGGGTGCTGAGTCTGTAACCGGGCTATGGCAGAGTGGGTAGTGTCACTTGCAGCTGTGGGGTTAGCAGAGGGGGGAACATAAACAGCCACCAAGATGACGTGAGAGAATTCCCTGGGTAAATAATACGGCCTGAGTCCAACAGCACACAGTTCAATGTCCGGGCAACAAATCCTTTCTTTGACTGTTATGTTGGCAGGGTTACACCACCGGTTGTTAACTAAAACAGCAAGATAAGATAAGATAACCTTTATTAGTCCCACACGTGGGAAATTTGTTTTGTCACAGCAGGAAGTGGACAGTGCAAAAGTTATGACGCAAAAATTAGAATACAATAAGAATAAATACAGTACACAGCTGTACAGAATAGAATAAAATAATATACTATATACAGTAGAATAAAATAGAATAAAAATATACAATAAGATAAAAATAGAATACGAATGCTATATACAACTGAGTAAAAATACAACGATGCCAGAAAAGATTATTGCACTTAGTGTTATTGCACATGTGTGGATGTGTGTGTTTGTTCAGTTAAAGTCTTTGTTGTGGAGTCTGACAGCAGTGGGGAGGAAAGACCTGCGAAATCTCTCCGTCCCACACCGTGGGTGCCGCAGTCTCCCACTGAAGGAGCTGCTCAGTGCTGTCACAGTCTGCTGCATGGGGTGGGAGACGTTGTCCAACAGGGATGACAGCTTAGCCGCCGTTCTCCTGTCACTCACCACCTCCACTGGGTCCAGAGGGCATCCTAGAACAGAGCTGGCCCTTCGGATCACCCTGTTCAGTCTCTTCCTGTCCCCAGCAGAGATGCTGCCGCCCCAGCAGACCACACCATAAAAGATAGCAGAAGCCACCACAGAGTCATAGAAGGTCTTCAGGAGTGGGCCCTCCACCCCAAACGACCTGAGTCTCCGCAGCAGGTACAGCCTGCTCTGCCCTTTCCTGTAGAGGGCGTCTGAGTTATGAGTCCAGTCCAGTCTGTTGTTCAGATGAACACCAAGGTACCTGTAGCTGTCCACAGCCTCAATGTCCATACCCTGGATGTTCAGTGGTTGCAGTGGAGAATGCTTGTGCCTGCGGAAGTCTACCACCAGCTCCTTGGTTTTACTGGCGTTGAAGCCCACCTCCTTTCCGCTTACGGCTAGCGATGCTGTCCGTGTCCGTCCGAACAGTGTGGAAGCCTTCCACGGAAGCATTCTCATCGGGAATGTCCTGGTGCATCCATGATTCGGTGAAACACATCAGGCTACACTCTCGGTATTCCCTCTGACTCCGTACCAGTGCTGAGAGCTCGTCGATTTTATTCGATAACGATCGCACATTTCCCATCATGATAGACGGCAGACACGGTTTATACCTCCTCCTCGCTTCGAGCCTCCGCTGTCTCACCGTCTCCTTCTTTCTTCTCTTCTGTCCTTGACCTCTGCATCCCCGATGTGTTTTCCTCCAAATTTCAGCTGGTACTTCTGCGGGTCTGGCCAGCGAGCCGGCCGATATCAGGGCGATCAGCTGATCCCTGGAGTAAACAGTCCGTGCGTGTAGGAGTCGTGGCTCTGTGAGGACATCCCGGACTGTGTGCCACTAATCAGAAGGTCGGTGGTTCGTTCCCAGGCTGCCTCCTGGCTGCATGCCAAATATCCTTGGGCTAACCCCGTGTTTGCCTACTGGTGGTGGTCAGAGGGCCCGGTGGCGCCAGTGTCCGGCAGCCTCGCCGGAGGCACTCTGTCAGTGCGCCCCAGGGCAGCTGTGGCTACAATGTAGCTTGCCATCGCCAGTGTGTGAATGTGTGTGTGTGTGTGTGTGTGTGTGTGTGTGTGTGTGTGTGTGAGAATGGGTGAATGACTGAATGTAGTGTGAAACGCTTTGGGGTCCTTAGGGACTAGAAAATCATCTAAGATGGCGCTGGAGTGACGGCAGCCTTTCCAAGTAGCTCTGCAACACCGCACCTTTTTTGTTAACTTTAACTTTTTTAGACTAGGCTTTTCAAACTTTTTTTCACCTTCCTCTACTCATACCTCTTAGATATAGCGATACAAGATGGATAATGCACTTTTTAAAACTTCTGGAACCAGTTCCTTCATCTATTCGAGAGCGGAGCTGCTGGCACTAAAAACAAAGGGACAGACCGGCATGCGACACAACATCCCGGCCGAGCTAAAGAGGAGCTACAGAGGCTGCAAAGCTGGAGCGAGGAGAGCGGATCACCGGAGGCGATTCAAACCATCAATCCCGACAGTGATCATGGGCAACGTGAACTCGTTACAGAATAAGATTGATGAACTGTGCGCTCTGAACAACCACAGACTATACCGTGAGTGCAGCTTGTTTATCTTCACGGAGACGTGGCTAACCGAGCTAACGCCGCAGGCTAACGTAGACCTATGCGGTTTCACATCCGTGAGAGCCGATAGGGACACGCAGGCCAGCGGAAAAAGCAGAGGTGGGGGACTCATTGTCTACGTTAACAACAGATACTGTAACCCTGGACACGTCTCCGTTAAAGTTTCGGTATGCCGTCCGGACCTGGAGCTGCTAGCTGTTAGCTTGCGGCCATATTATCTACCTCGGGAGTTCAGTCATGTGATCTGTGTGTGTGTTTACATCCCTCCGAGGGCCGACGCAACAGCTGCCTGTGAGAAAATACACACAGTCACAGCAAGACTTCAGACACAAAACCCCGAGGCTTTCATTATTATATCTGGAGACTTTAACCATGCCACACTGGACTCTACTCTGGCTGCTTTTCACCAGTTTGTGAATTGTCCCACAAGGAGCAACAGGACAATTGACCTACTGTATGCTAATGTGAGAGATGCATACAGAGCCACCCCCCTCCCCCCACTAGGGAAGTCAGACCACAACCTGGTTTACCTACAGCCACAATACACACCCCTCGTCCAAAGGCAGCCTGTCACAACGCGCTCCATCCGGAGATGGACCCCAGAAAAGGAGGATGCTCTGAGGGACTGTTATGACACCACAGACTGGGATGTGCTCCTAAGCCCACATGGTGAGGACATAGAGGGGGCGACACACTTACAGACTACCTCAACTTTTGTGTGGACATGGTCGCCCCTGCTAAGACGGTACGGTGTTATCCTAATAACAAACCGTGGGTAACACAGGAAGTCAAAGCTGTCCTCAACATGAAGAAGAAGGCTTTCAGGAGCAAAGTGAAGGAGGAGATGAAGGCAGCACAGCGGGAGGTGAAACGCTGCCTGAGGGAAGCAAAGGACACCTACAGGAGGAAGGTGGAGCAGAAGTTGGAGAGGAACAATATGAGGGAGGTCTGGAATGGTGTGAAAACCATCACAGGCCACAACACCAAGAAAAGTACAGTGGGGGGGGGACTGTGGAGAAGGCAAACGAACTTAACAACTTCAACAGGTTTGACCAGCCCACAACCCCCCCACCCTCACCTTCACTACAGAGTCCAATCCCCACTCTCCTACCTCCCTCGCTTCCCCCCCTTCCTGACACCATGACACCCCCCTCCTCCAATCCCTCTCTCAGCAGCAAGACATCTCCCCCCCTCCCCTCCTCCCAAACATCTACCAGTGTCACAGTGGATCAGGTCAGGAGACAACTGAGGAAGCTTCGCCCCAGAAAGGCAGCAGGCCCAGACAAGGTGTGTCCTAGGATGCTAAAGGCGTGTGCTGCTGAACTTGGGGAGCCGCTACAACGAGTCTTCAACCTCAGTCTGCGACTGGGGAGAGTGCCCGCCCTATGGAAGACATCCTGCATCGTCCCGGTCCCCAAAAAGAACCGGCCCAATGAGCTGAATGACTTCCGACCGGTGGCACTGACGTCACATCTTATGAAGACTCTAGAGCGGCTCTTCCTCAACCTCCTCCGACCACAGGTACAACATGCCCAGGACCCACTACAGTTTGCATACAAGGCGGGTGTCGGAGTGGAGGATGCCATCCTGTACCTCCTACACAGAGCCCACTCACACCTGGATGGGGGAAAAGGCACGGTCAGGATCCTGTTTCTTGACTTTTCCAGTGCCTTTAATACCATCCGGCCCTGTATGCTTCAGGAAAAACTGAACAGGATGGAGGTGGACCCCTGCCTGGTGGCTTGGATCTCCGACTACCTCACCGACAGACCACAGTACGTCAGGCTGAAGGACATCACGTCTGACACAGTGGTCAGCAGCACAGGAGCCCCACAGGGAACTGTGCTGTCCCCTCTTCTCTTCACCCTGTACACCTCTGACTTCTGCTACAACTCTGAATTATGCCACATTCAGAAGTTTGCAGACGACACAGCCATCATGGGGTGTATCTGGGATGATCAGGAAGAGGAGTACAGAAGTCTGGTGAGGAACTTTGTCGCATGGAGTCACACAAACCACCTGCAACTCAACACCTCAAAGACTAAGGAACTGGTTGTGGACTTCGGGAGGTCTAGAGCAGGTCCACTGCCGGTTCAGATAGAGGGGGAGGAGGTGGAGGTGGTCAACAAGTACAAGTACCTCGGGCTGTGGGTGGACAATAAACTGGACTGGTCATGCAACACAGAGCACCTGTATAAAAAAGCACAAAGCCGACTGTACTTCCTCAGGAGGCTGAGGTCTTTTAACATCTGCAGGAAGCTCCTGAGGATGTTTTACCAGTCAGTGGTTGCTGGAGTACTTTTCTATGCTGTGGTGTGCTGGGGGAGCAGCACAGCAAAGAAGGACTCATCCAGGCTGGAGAAACTGATCAGGAGGGCTAGCTCTGTGGTCGGCATGAAGCTGAACACTCTGGTGACAGTGGCAGAGAAAAGGACATTAAAGAAACTGATGGACATTATGGACAATGCCAGACATCCTCTGCACACGGCCATAAACAATCAGAAGAGTCTGTTCAGTGACAGGTTGCTTCTCCCAAAGACAAGAACTAACAGACTTAAAAACTCCTTTGTCCCACACGCCATCAGACTGTTTAACTCCTCTCTGGAGGGGAGAGGGAGGGGAAACAGGAGGACAAAGGAGGGGGGAACAACTAAGCTGTAGTGCCTCTTCACCTCACTGTACAATACCTTGTGCAATACTTTTGTAATAGTCAATGGTGCAATAGACTCAATACTTGAAATGTGCAATTCACTTGTATTTTTATTTTTATTCCTATTTATTCTATTTATCCCCTTCGTATATTTTATTTATATTGTCTCTGTATTTATATATATATGTGTGTGTGTGTGTGTGTGTGTGTGTGTGTGTGTGTGTGTGTGTGTGTATTATATATATATATATATATATATAATATTCTGTAACTCTGTAACTTCTGTCGGTGCTGTGCTTTTTTGGAAATCGAATTTCCCAGAGGAACCCACCCGAGGGATTAATAAAGTTCTATCTAATCTAATCTAATCTAATCTAAAAAAGTGCTATACAAATGCAGGCCCATTTAACATTTACCATATCGTGCGGTGCACCGCGCTTCACTCGGACTTTCTGACCACGTCATGATCCACCTGATCCCTGTGTACAGACAGAGGCTGAAGCTCTCCAAACCTGTCGTGAGGACTAAAAAACTGTGGAGCAACGAGGCTGTGGAGGAGCTTCGCACGTGTTTGGAGTCTACAGACTGGGACACAATGGAGGCTGCTTCTAACAGCTTGGACGAGTTTACAGACACTGTCACCTCCTATATCCACTTCTGCGAGGACAGCATTGTGCCATCACGCACCAGGGTGAGTTATAACAATGACAAACCCTGGTTTACTCCTAAACTCAAAAAGCTGTGGCTGGAAAAGAGAAAGGCGTTCAGAAGCGGAGACAGGGACTGCTACAGAGAGGCCAAGTACAGGTTCACTAAAGAAGTGGACATTGCTAAACATCAGCGCTCTGAGAAGATGCAGCAGCAGATCTTAGAGAATGACTCGGCCTCTGTGTGGAAAAGTTTTAGGAATATCACAAACTACAAGCCTAAAACCCCCCACTCCACTGATGACTTGCTCTTGGCCAACACCCTTAACGACTTTTACTGCCGTTTTGACGAGCCATCAGGCAGCCTTCACACCTCCAACGGCCCCAACAATAGAGACACTTTGGACACTCATTCCCCCACCTCTCCCCCCTCCACAGAGCCATCACCACCATCAAACACTTCACCTACAACACCCCCCTCCTCACCCCACACAAAGGAGGATTTCACACAACCTCCTCCCACCACAACTCTTCATATTCATGAAGCAGATGTGAGGAAGCAGTTTAAGAGTCTGAATGCTCGGAAAGCTCCCGGCCCAGACGGTGTGTCTCCTGCCACCCTCAGACACTGTGCAAACGAGCTGGCCCCAGTGTTTTCTGGCATTATCAACTCCTCACTGCAGGCATGTCATGTGCCTGCCTGCTTCAAGTCCTCTACCATAATCCCTGTCCCCAAGAAACCAAGGATCACTGGACTAAATGACTACAGACCCGTGGCTCTGACATCTGTGGTCATGAAGTCATTTGAGCGCCTGGTTCTCTCCTACCTCAAGACCCTCATGGCCCCCCTCCTGGACCCCCTGCAGTTTGCATACAGAGCCAACAGGTCTGTAGATGACGCCATCAACATGGCTCTACACTTCATCCTGCAGCATCTGGACTCCCCAGGAACCTACGCCAGGATCCTGTTTGTGGACTTCAGCTCTGCCTTCAACACCATCCTTCCAGACCATCTCCGAGGCAAGCTTTCCCAGATGAATGTGCCTGATCCCATCTGCCGGTGGATCACTGACTTCCTGACGGACAGAAAGCAGCACGTGAGGCTGGGAAAGAATGTCTCGGACTCCCGGACCATCAGCACCGGCTCCCCTCGGGGCTGTGTTCTTTCTCCTCTGCTCTTCTCCCTGTACACCAACTGCTGCACCTCCACCCACCAGTCTGTCAAGCTAATCAAGTTTGCAGATGACACCACCGTTATTGGACTCATCTCGGACGGGGATGAGTCTGCCTACAGGAGGGAGGTTGAACGTCTGGTATCCTGGTGCAGCCACAACAAGATAAGATAAGATAAGATAAGATAACCTTTATTAGTCCCACACGTGGGAAATTTGTTTTGTCACAGCAGGAAGTGGACAGTGCAAAAGTTATGACGCAAAAATTAGAATACAATAAGAATAAATACAGTACACAGCTGTACAGAATAGAATAAAATAATATACTATATACAGTAGAATAAAATAGAATAAAAATATACAATAAGATAAAAATAGAATACGAATGCTATATACAACTGAGTAAAAATACAACGATGCCAGAAAAGATTATTGCACTTAGTGTTATTGCACATGTGTGGATGTGTGTGTTTGTTCAGTTAAAGTCTTTGTTGTGGAGTCTGACAGCAGTGGGGAGGAAAGACCTGCGAAATCTCTCCGTCCCACACCGTGGGTGCCGCAGTCTCCCACTGAAGGAGCTGCTCAGTGCTGTCACAGTCTGCTGCATGGGGTGGGAGACGTTGTCCAACAGGGATGACAGCTTAGCCGCCATTCTCCTGTCACTCACCACCTCCACTGGGTCCAGAGGGCATCCTAGAACAGAGCTGGCTCTGGTTGTTGTGGCTGCTACTGTCAAGGTCTGCGGAGGCAGACCGTGCGGAAAGGTGTGTGGTGGACCCAGGTGCGAACACAAACGAGGATGCAGGAGTGGATTCCAACCAAAACGAGCCTTTTATTATGGCTGAAAAACTCATGGAAAAGAACAACAAAGTAACTGAGGGAAAACCTGAACATAGACTGGGAAACTATGACTCTAATGAGATTTAGACTGCAAAATACAAACTATGGCTGGGATACTATGACAAAGGGGTAGGGGAGATAACACAGACGACGCGAGACAGACTGTATGAAACACAGAGACTAAATACACATGAGGGATGATTAGGGGAAGTGGCCACACATGGGAACACAGCTGACACACATGAACTTAACGACAGGACAGAAGGAGTGAAACTGAATACACTGACCGTGAATACAGACTTTCAAAGTAAAACAGGAAACATGGAGATTAGACAAGACACATGAACCGGGGAGACGTAGTACAGGGGAGATGACATAACCACACGAAGGGCAAGGGAGACTTAATACACGGGTAGTATGTACAAATGGCTGGACTGCCTTAGTGACCCTAAACAAAGAATAAACATCAAAATAGGCTAAAACACAAAACACTGGGTCGCACGACCCAGGACCATGACAGCTGAATAAGAACAGTTTCTTCCCCTCTGCTGTTGGACACATGAACAATAACCGTATGACTGTTCCCACCCCTAACACATGACCCTACGCTGTGTTCACTGCATCATTCCATGTTTGGCACTGATCACCACCTGCACTCATGTATATATCTATCTACTTAGCACTTTTAATTCTTATTCTTATTTTTATATCTAAGCGTTTATGACAGTATGTTTGCACTAAGCACCGCAGCAATTTCCTAATGTTGTAAACCTGCTCAACATAAAACCCTTTCTGATTCTAATTCTGATTCTGAACAGGCTGCACGCAGGCTGTGGGTGGCTGTAGCTCAGGTGGCAGAGCAGGTCAGCCACTAATCAGAAGGTCGGTGGTTCGATCCCAGGCTGCCTCCTCCTGGCTGCATGCCAAATATCCTTGGGCAAGATACTAACCCCGTGTTTGCCTACTGGTGGTGGTCAGAGGGTGGCGCCTGTGTCCGGCAGCCCCGCCTCTGTCAGTGCGCCCCAGGGCGGCTGTGGCTACAATGTAGCTTGCTATCGCCAGTGTGTGAATGTGTGTGTGAATGGGTGAATGTCTGAATGTAGTGTAAAGCGCTTTGGGGTCCTTAATGACTAGAAAAGCGCTATACAAATGCAGGCCACGCTGGTTGGCGCATGCTAATGCAAGATAATGCACCATTATGGAAGGAAACTGTCACGATCTGGTTGTAGGAACTCAGGCGCAGAGCGGTTAGACTTGCTCACGTCTTCTTGCCCACACTCACACAAGTTCACATGGCAGGGAGGTCCAGGGAGGAAGGTCTGAAGCAGAAGAGAAGGGAAGTCACAAACTAATCACGAATCTCAAATTACTAAGCACAAGTTCACAGGAGCTGCGAGAAACACTAACATCAGTAGTACAATCATAAATAAATTATTTATTCTCAATGATCCCAACTAAACCGCCACAAGATTGGTTCAGATCGCTAGATTCATGTATGTCCAAATTCCTTTGGAAAAATAAACCCCCACGTATAAGCTTAAAAACACTACAAAAGACCAAGGATAAAGGAGGATTAGAACTGCCTAACTTTCAGCACTACTTCTTAGCCAACAGGCTTCAGTTTATCTCAGAATGGTTAAAACATACCCTCTTAGATGAACCTTGGCTAGATGTATAACAAGCACTTTGCAATAATCTAGAGATCTCAGACCTACCATTTATCAGCTCAAACATCCAACGACATGAATGCTTTAAAAGCATCAACATCAGCTTTTCTCTGACAGCATGGTGGGGGTTTCTAAAATTGACGGCGTCTTCATTAATCCCATGCGAACGTACACCTATCTGGAACAACCCTGACATATTACAAAACAATAATATGATAAACTTTTCAGATTGGAGTGGTAAAGGAATCAAATATTTAGAACATATACTAGAAGGAACAGAATTTATTTCATTTGACGGACTAGTTACACAATATGGGATCAACAAGAAAAGATTTTTAGAATATCAACAAATTAAATCCATAGTAAAAAAGAAATTTAAACCGGGTCAAGTTGAACTACAAACACCACCAAGTGTGGTTCAATTTCTTACTCTTAAAACCCCCAAATTAATATCCAAAATATACAGAATGCTTTCTAAAACAGATGAATCAATATCACTTCCTATTGCAAAATGGGAAGCGGATTTATCAGTTAACTTAGACCTAAACTTCTGGTCTCAGATTTGCTTAAAAACCTTTCATCTAATTAGAAATCCCAGTCTTCAATTAATTCAATACAAAATATTACATAGAGTGCACTATACAGGTCATCTGATGTTCAAGATGGGCTTTACGTCTACCAACAACTGCTCACACTGCCAAACCAATTCACCGGACAATTATATCCACGCTCTTTGGTTCTGTCCACCAGTTCAGAAGTTTTGGCGCGAGATATGTGAAGACTTATCGAAGTGTCTGAAATGTAACATTCCAACTTCCCCCTTAGTGTGTTTGTTGGGCAGCTTAGATAATGTCACTTCAGAAAAGAATATCGCCCATATGGTTTTCACTGCCCTATGCATAGCCAAGAAAACAGTCCTCATGAACTGGAAAAATAAAAATAATCTTAATTCTCACCAATATAGAAATTATCTATTAGATTACATTAGTCTTGATACAGCCTCTGCCACCACATCAGATCAATTGCTCTGGGCTCCTTTGATCAGCTCCATCACCTAGTGGGGGTGGGGGGTCATAGTTTGGTCCCGCCTTCACTGTTGTGATTGGTGTGGGGGTAGGGACAGGCTTAGGGCGTCGGGGGGTTCCCCGGAGGCATCTTCCTTGGGGGGCTCAACCCGGGGTAGCGGTCATGTCCGGTTAGGGGCTCTGTTGGCTCTCAGGTGACTGTTTCCTCGCGGCTGCGTGCAGCGGGGCTAGGGGAGGGTCTGTGCTGACGGACGTGGGTTACTGACCTGGTAGCCTGGCTGCCCCTGGGTGGGTCCGGGATGGGCGTGAGGTTCTGGGGGCGCTCCGTCTCTGGGCTGGGGCCCTGGCCGGGCCTCGGGGGCTTGGGTCCTGGTTGGTGTGTTGCCGGGGTTGTGGGCGGGTGGGTGCATGGGGGCCCAGCCCTGGAGCAGGGTGCCGCCGGTGCATCGAGCCACCTGGGGGGCTCTTCAACTGGTGGGGGAGATTGTCAAATCTTGCAGGAGCTTTCCTCGCCTCGGGAGCTCCCTCTGCAGGAGGGGGAGATACAGGAGAGGTGGAGGAAGATCTCAGCCTGGGTGTTTATTGTCTTATGTAGTCTGGAAGATGAGTGGATGGTGGGGTGGGTGCAGTTTTCTCTGTGGTGGGGTTGGGTGGACTGTCCCGGGCTCTGTGGGGCCGGGAGGCGCTGCTGCACTGGGCCCCGGTCTGGATGGGCCTGGGCCCCCTTTCCCTGGCGGGTCGCGGAGTATGGGGGTGCCTACTGGGGTCAGCGGGGGAGCTGGCCCCAGGGAGGGGTCACTTGCCCCTCCCTTCCTTCCCTCCCCATCTCCAGCTGCCTCCCTCTTCCCGCTCCACCACAACCACCCACACATGCAGGACCTTGGAGTAGGGGTGTGTCACCAGGGTGCAGAGGAGGCTACCCCCCCCCCCCCCCCCCCCCCTGTCCCCTTCTGGCTGCCTCTGCCTCAATTTTATCCCACAACTTAGACATTCACATTACTCACACTCTCATTACACATACATATAGGATCTTGGGGGTGGGCACGATACACGGAATCCAAAGTACCATCAGGGTGTACACCCCACCCCTGGCGTCGTTGCCCACCTCTCAATGTTAAATACACGTAGACATTGAGGGCTAGCAGGGGGGACCATGCGCTTACCTGCTGCTCTCTGGCAGGTAGCTCCATGCCCTCCTGGGTTTTAAATGCACCTTAGAACACACATGCATCAACATTACAATGAGCGGGTGGAGGGAGGTTTGGAGTCTCTCAACCCCATTCTCTCCGACCTGCTGGAGCGGCGGGGCTAGGAGTGTGGGGCCTCCCTGCTGCTGCGGAGTCGGGGCGGTCTGCCTCCCCCCACCGCAGGGAAAAGGGTAACACCACCTGGGTCTGGGTGCAGTTCCCCCTCCAGGGCCAAGGGTATCTAGACCCGGTTTGTAGAGTAAGCTTGGGGAGTATGATCGTGTGTACAGCGTCTCTTTATGTCTGTCTCCACGTTGGTTGAGTGTGGAGTAAGTGCATATGAGAGCATGAGGGTGGGAATGGATGTTTGTGCCTGTGTGTGCCTGTATGTCTGTGTCTATATGTCAGGTTGGGTGTCAGGCGCCACCTCTCTGGGGACATCTCAGGCCCTCCAAGGTTTGGAGGCCTATCTCCCCCTACCACCACTTCCCCTGCCAGTGGCGGACTCCCTCAGACATCGGTGCGTTGGTGGTTCTTTGTGTCCGGGGGTGGGCGTCCGGGTACACACCGGCTCACTCCTTGGCGGCCGCTTATCGGGGCCTGGAGCCTGGGGCTTGCTCGGGCCACTTCGGAGGTGGGGTGCCCCCGGCCTCTCGGCCTGGGGCTCGGTCACTCAGGCACGGCTGGCTGCCGGCGGAGCTCACGGGCGCGTCACTGCAACTCCCCCTGGCTTCTGCTCCGCGGCTGCTGAGTGAGCCCTCATCTGGGACTCTCCTCAGCTCTTTCCGGGACAGTGGCGCAGCTGCCCCTCTGTTGGTCTTCCTTGGTCTCTTGTGTTCTGGGGGCCTCTGGATGTCTGGAGTTTTGATCTCCTCCATACCTGCTTCATGCCCTGGAGGACGGGGCTGTGGCCCCCCCACACCCTCTAGCAGATTATTACATGAAGGAACCTTTTTTAAAAAAAAACAAGCGCGTCCATGCTCACAGGTGTACACACGGGTGATCACACCCACAAACTACACCCTTTTTGGCTTCTACCTCAAAGCACACTGTGTTCTGTTGATCTTATGTGCTGCACAATAATGTTTAACATTTAGTATTTACTGTCATATTCCCATATATCATTGTGATGTTGTTTATTCTATTACTCTTGTTCTCTTCTGCTTGTTTTCTTTTTTCTTTCTCAGCAGGTGATCCAGGTGATCGATATATGCATTTTTTTTCTGCTCATTCTGTTGGTTTTTGTCTTTTGCCCTTCTCCCCCGTCCCTCTTCTCAGCTGTTTCTCTTTCCCTCTTTCTTTCTCCCCTTCTTTCCCCCAGTCAAGTCTGTCCCGTATTCAGTAAATGAAAATAAAATTAACAATAAAAGGTGAATCAAATGGACCATTACGGCAAGGCTGGGATGGTCAATTTGGTAAAGTAAATCCGTTGGGCATCTTTCTTTGCCTTTAGACAACAATTCTGATGGCAAAAGAGCCAAACGGGACAGGCAAAAAAAAAAAAAAGAAAAAAAAAAGAAAAAGTAGTACAATCATCCAGCGACGAGAGGATCTGTGTTCCAGCCTCAAATAGTGCTCCCGGTGATGACAGGTGATTGTTGTCAGGTGTGTGGGCCAAGGGCGGGAGCCCACAGTGAGCTCCGCCCAGGCAGAGTGAGAGAGAGAGAGAACCAAAACAGCACATGTAGCCTTGTGGGGCCGGCTGGGCAGGCACGGAGACCATGACAGAAACTGCATCATTCATGAGGAATGATGTGTTTACCATTATTTTGTTGAGTTCCAGTAAACCTTCGTCTATGGATTCCTCATTAAAACATCAGGATGAATGAACAAAGACAAGAAACAAAAGAGAAAAATTTTAAACACATGCACCACACAGTCTAATAGACCTGAGTAGTTATGATAATCCAGGAATGTGAATGAATGATAATAATGGCCCTTTTCCTCACTACACATAACCTGTCGCCACAGGCAGCGTGAGACAAATCCTCATGTATCTACAATGCAAATCAGCATATCCACCAACATATTGGCTTATTTATAATGGCTGCTTTTGAAAATGTAACTGGTGTTGGAGTTGCTTTCTTGTGGAACAAAACTTCTTACAGTGCATTTGTATTTGTTTTCTACCATGCACAAATAACAGCAACGTGTAGTGGCCAACTGAAGAGAGGTAGTGAAACGTCTCCAGGACTTTTCTTTTACAGTTAAAGTGCTAAAATGCCACAATCTAAAAATAATAAAATATTAACTATTAGTGCCATATATGATACAGTAAGTCTTAAACAATTTTCCTATTTGGATAAGAGTTTAAGAGGAATAAACTGATAAATAATATGATGCAAAAGATGTAGAGAACATTTATCAGACTGTTGGAAAAAAATTTCAGGCGAACCTGTGAGGTTGAGAAACTCGTTGAGAGCAGCTGATATGTCTGCTAATTATACTAAGAATTATACTAATTTTGCAATACTGTAGTTATGCTAATACAATAATACAGAGACAAGCACAACAGTCAAATGGCCCTCTATGAGCAAGCACTTGGCATCAGTGGGAAGGAAAAAGTCCCCTTTGACAGGAAGAAACCTCCAGCGACACCATGCTCAGGGAGGGGTGGTTATCTGCTGCTACAACTATAATATAATAATGATTGCTTTATAATAGGGATAAATAATCATAGACTCAATGTAAGAACTCACTTGTGTCAGCAATTTTCAGGAGGGAGAAGGCCTAACTATGGAAAGGACGTGAGGAAGAGGAAAAAGAAGAATGTTAAGGAACAAAACAGAAAAAGACCACCACAAAGATTGGAGACCCACGAGCAACAAAAGTCCCAGTCTCTTCAGTCGTCAAATATCCACAGCTGAAGTCAAAATCAACAATGAAAAAAGAAACCAAAACAAAAAAACAAGACTGCAGGAGAAAATGCAGAGTCAGACAGACAGATGGAGGCATTGTGTCTTTCCTGCTCTCACACCAGCTCATCTTAATGGACAAGCTGTACTTTGAGCTGTTTAGTTGAGTAAATTTCTCAGGTACGGTCTATCCGGTCTCAATATGACATGTAAATCCCAGAGGTGGGTGTAAGAGGGGGAGAGAGAGAATGTAGAGAGCTACTGAAGAGTGAAGAGAAGCAATGCGAGGCAGAGTAGTTGTCATGCATTCTTCTCATCTGTTTTTAATAAAAACCCTTTATCCTCCGAGATTCACTGCACCAGTAATCACCTTTCCTCACCTCCTCTGCCTTCACTTTTCCTCTCCATCTCTCAACCTTCACACTGCTGTAATTTCATATTTAACTCTAAACAGTAAAAATGCATTAAAGTGATGGTTCATAAATGCAGAGCCAAGCTCTTCAGCGTTGTTTATTATGGAGCTGTTGCCTTAAAGCACTCAATATTTTTGCAGTCTTTGCTGGTTGGCGAAAAAAAAAAGAAACACAAATATAACTTTCAGCCTTTTCTTCAGTTTGTCAAATAACATATGCCAACTGACATTTTCACTGAATATGTAATCATTTTACCATCAAGCTGGACAAAAAGTTGCCCTCTTTGTGTTTTACACTGAACAACTTAACAGTAACGGCAGTCTGGTGAGGAAGGAGTGGCTAGCAGGTCTAGCCAGTCTAGTCAGTTAAATAGAACAAAAGGCCTTTATTGGGTCTGTTAACACAACAAGACCATACCAGCCAGGTCTCCACGGCTCTACTCTGTCTGTACATACATGTGCGGGGTTAGGTAGTCGTTACAATGGTATGGTTTCTCTCGGAACAGCTACACAGCTGCTGCTGCATTCACACACACTAGGAGTCTCCCCAGCTACTACAATAGCAGGCCAACACCCCCTAGTGGTGCTTTACCACAATAATAAGGGTTGTTACAGACTGCAGTTTCTTCTGTTTGCCTGCTTGTTGTATGTCCTGTGTGATCCCATTCCTCTTATCAGTTCTGTTTACATTTACAGTATTTTGCTGGATTACCAACAAATTCAACTTCTTGAAATGTAAATTTGTAATTTTGGTTGAAATAAATGTACTTGTTTTACTTAAATTTCAATTTAATTGAAAATATAAGATAGATTCTATAGACTTCAGCTTTTTAATCTTTCTGCTGATGTGTTCAGATTTCTTAGGGAGTTACAATAACATGCACCTGCAATGCTCCTCTCCTTGTACAGCATAATTCAAGGACCCAATTTTGTTTTTTAAAGAAAAAGGGATAGAATAAAAATATAAATATGAAGACAAAAAGACAACACAATTCCAGAGTACCAGCCTGCGGCTAACTGCACCTTGCAACACACCTGCAGCAGAGTCTTGTTGTTTTAGACTCTCTCTTCTTCTTCCTCCTGTCTGCTCTGTCACTCTCTCTCCACTCTCTTGCCATCTCTCCTGTGGTATGAAAACTTTATTGGATGCTGGCGCAATCCTTGAGGGGAAACACTTTAAATGTCTGTGCAATTATACTTCTAATAATGGCTTCACACACATACACATACTGTGACATGCATGCAGCTGGGAACTGACAGTGACACAAAGGAAGTGGAAGTTACTCTGTCACTCTGTAAGGCTATTAATCTCTGTCACCTGAAGCTGTGCACGTGTGTGCAAATGTGTGAGAATAGAAGCAAGCAGAGTGTGCACATCCATCTTGACCTAGACGATCGGCAGCTTGCCAAAGGTGCCGACTGATTTAGTCAGCACATCACCTTAGATTAAATTCCACATGTTGTTTTGGGAAGACAATATACACTCACAAGCTACTTCATTAGGTACACTTATTCAACTGCTTGTTAACTCAAACATATAATCATCCAAGGCAGACAGGTCAAGATGACCTGCTGAAAATTGAAAACCAAGCATCACATTGAGGAAGAACAGATGACTGAAGTGAATTTGAAGGTGGCATGATTGTTGCTGCCAGACAGGCTGATCTGGGTATTTTAGAAACTGCTGATTGACGATGATTGTCCTACACAAAATTCTCTGGGGTTTACTGAGAATGGCATAATATTGTTGATGCCAGAGGTCAGAGGAGAGCTTCAAGCTGATAGGACAGTAACTCAAACAATGGGCTGGTCCAGACTGGCCTAATTTGAGAAACATGAAACACGTTGTGTACCTTCATGTAGCGCGGGAGGGTCAGCCGGACAGTTGCTGGATTCAGGATGGCTTGCACAGAAAAGGGTCCAAGGAACCGGGAAGCTAGCTTCTTGGACTCGGTCCACAGAGTGATGTTCCTAGAGGAAAGCCATACCTGCTGTCCCACCCCATAGGCCGGTGTAGGGACGCGGCGGCGGTCAGCCAGTCTCTTATTGTGTGCGTTCGTACGCAGTAGGGCCGCTCGAGTCGCCCGCCAGATCCGTCGACAGCACCTCATGTGATGTTGGACGGAAGGCACGGCCACCCTCCGTGATGGAGAGGAGTGGGGGGTTGATACCCAAGGGATGCTTCGAAGGGAGAGACACCTATAGCGGCCGATGTGCTGGAGTTATGGGCGTATTCGGCCCACGCCTGTCATGGTCCTGGGCCATGTTGGCCCAGTGTTCTTAGTTTCCTTGTATGTTTGAATTTTGTTCCTTGCTTAGGCCATGTTTTCTGAGTTGCCCTGTTGTGTTGTTCCCTAAGTGTTTTCCCTTCATGGCTTTTACCCCCTGTGTGCCCCTCTGTGTATCTGTGAGCCCTCGTCTCTCCTTATGTTTTATTCCATGCTTCCCCTGCCCATTATGTCTAAGTTCTCCCCGTGCTCTCTCTTCCCCCTGTGTGCCCTCTATGTATTTATGAGCCCTCGTCTCCCTTTGTGGTTGTTTCATGTTTCCCCAGCCCGTTATGTCTGTGTTTTCCCCGTGCTCTCTCTCCTCCTGTCTGAACCTCTGTGCACTTCCTGTTTACCTTGTGACTCTCACGCCCGTACATGTCATGTTCAGTTCACCCCGCCCTGTCTCGTTATGATTATCAGTGTCACCTGTGTTCCCCGTGTGTTCCCACTTTCCTCGTTAACCCTCTGTGTATTTCTGTCTGCGTCTCCCTCTGTTCAGCGTGACGTCGTCCCTCATGCTGTGTGTGATTCCCCCGTGTTTCCTGGTGAGCTTTATGTTAGTTTTTCCCAGTTTAGTTTTGTATCTCCTATTATCTTTGGTCAGCAATAAAGCTGCTTTTTGAGTTCATCCCCGTGTGTGTGAGTTTTGCATTTTGGGTCCTCCTCCTGCCTGCCACACAGCCGAGCCTTGACAACGCCAACTGCTCACTCCATGACGACTGGTTGGAGGAAACAACGCAGCGCAGCATGGCCTCCAGCTCCTGGTTCGCTTGCTCTGTTTGCCCATTAGTCTGCGGGTGGAAACCAGAAGACAGGCTGGCCTGGACCCCCAGCTCGGCACAAAACATCTTCCACACCTGAGAGGTGAACTGGGGCCCACGGTCAGAAACGATGTCCAGAGGAATGCTGTGAAGGTGAAAAACATGCTGGGTTAGGAGCTGGGCAGTCTCTAGAGCGGTGGGAAGTTTGGTAAGGGCAACAAAATGGGCCGGCTGGGGACAGGCAGTGGTCTAAGGAGTTCCCATGGAGGTGAGTTGGACATTTTATTTCGAGCGCACACAGGACATGCGGCCACATACTCCCGGATGTCCTGAGAGAGAGAAGGCCACCAAAACAACCTTTGTAAAAAGGTGACAGTTTGATTCCTACCCAGATGGCAGGTAGACCGCGCGGTGTGTGCCCAGTGGATAACTTTACCCCCGACCGCCGAGGGAACATACAATCTACCTTCCGGACCGGTTCTGGGGTCGGGCTCTTGTTGCTGGGCATCTCGGACCCTTTCTATCTCCTAGGTGAGGGTCCCCACAATGCACGAGGCCAGCAGAATGGGCCTCTCCTTCTCCTCAGGGTCTGTGTCTGGCGCGAACTGGCGTGGCAAGGCATCAGATTTCGTGTTCCGGGACCCGGGCCTGTAGGTAATGGTTAGGCAAAACCGTGCAAAAAACAATGCCCACCTGGCCTGTCGGGCGTTCAGGCGCTTAGCCGCTTGGGGATAGGCAAGGTTCTTGAGGTCTGTCCAAACGACAACAGGATGTTCGCTCCCCTCCAGCTAGTGCCGCCACTCCTCCAGCGCCAACTTGATGGCAAAAAGCTCCCGGTCGCCCTCGTCATAATTCATTTCGGCCTGTGAGAGATGACGGGAAAAAAAGGCACAGGGGTGTAATTTACCTTTCTTGCGCTGAGAGAGAATCGCCCCAACTCCCGAATCAGAAGCGTCCACTTCCACCACGAATGGCAGGGTGAGGTCAGCCTGGGCCAGGATGGGGGCTGAGGCGAACAGGCTTTTGAGACGGTCGAATGCTTGTTGAGCTGCTGGAGACCACAGGAATGGCTGTTTGGGTGATGTAAGTTGTGAGGCAGTGCTACCTTACTGAAGTTCCGGATGAAACATCTGTAGAAGTTGGCGAATCCAAGAAAACTTTGCAACTTCTTCCAGGTGCCGGGCACAGGCCACTCCAACACAGCTTTGACCTTAGCCGGGTCCGCTTGCAACCGGCTCTGTTCAATGATGAAACACAGAAAAGAGACAGTTGAGGCATGAAACTCACATTTATCCGCTTTGCAAAACAGCCGATTCTCCAGCAGACGGCGCAACACCAGTCTCACATGCTTAACGTGCTCAGCTCTGGATCTGGAGAAAATCAGAATGTCATCAAGATAAACAAACACAAAGTGGTTCAAAAAGGCTCGTAGGACATCATTTACCAGGGCCTGGAAGACAGCAGGGGCGTTTGTGAGTCCGAACGGCATTACCAGGTACTCGAAGTGACCCAGATGGGTGTTGATGGCTGTCTTCCACTCATCCCCCTCGCAGATGCGGACCAGGTGATAAGCATTGCGGAGATCAAGTTTGGTGAAAAGGGTGGCTCCTTGAAGGAGTTCAAAAGCTGAGGTGAGCAGAGGTAGAGGATATTTGTTTTTGTGATTTTATTTAGTCCCCGATAGTCAATGCAGGGGCGTAGGGTCTTATCCTTCTTGTCAACAAAAAAGAAGCCTGCGCCCAAGGGATAGGTGGAGGGGCGGATGATGCCAGCTGCCAGGGAGTCCGTATTATAGAGCTCCATAGACTCGTGCTCGGGTTTTGAGATACTATAGAGTCGACTAGTGGGCAAGGGGGCGCCCAGGAGCGAATCAATCCCGCAGTCGTACGGACGATGGGGGGCAGTGATTGGGCCCCGTCTTTGCTAAAGACTTGCCCTAGGTCGTGATATTCGGCGGGCACGGTTGACAAGACGGGGCGAGTGGGCGACCCCGCAGGATCGTCAGACATGCAAACCGGCACCGCAGAGCGTAAACACTGCTCATGGCAATGGGTGCTCCACCCCACGATACATCCCTTGGCCCAATCAATCTGTGGATTGTGTCACTGGAGACAGGGGAATCCCAAAACTAAAGGTGTGTCAGGTGCCTTGAAGAGAAACAGGGACATCTGCTCAGTGTGATTGCCGGAGAGAGTGAGTGGGATTTCTTGGGTGCGGTGACTGACAGCGGCTAAAGGACTGCCATTAAGTGCTGACACTTGGAGCGCTTCAGGGAGAGGAACAACAGGCAAACCCATTTTGTGGGCCAAAGCCTCATCCAAAAAACTTTGTTCAGCTCCCGAGTCTATTAGTGCGTCACAAGAATGGGTGCGGGAAAGAAACAGTAATTTAGCTGGGCAGCTGAGGTGGAGGAATGTATTAACCGGCGCACCCGTCAGTATCCCTACCTTTACTGACGGGCTGAGTCTTTTAACCGTGAAGGACAGGCGTCTGCGAAATGCCCCTTCTTCCTGCACCCAAAACACTCACCCACCAGTTGTCTTCTCCTCCGGGTGAATTTAGTCCGTCCCAGCTCCATGGGTTGCTCCTCATCCGCAGGTGAGTCCGGTTCCTCCTCTCTCCACTCGAGAGACGAGAGTCCAGTTGGAACTCCTACGCCCCCTACTGACCGTCGCCCCTCTCCAGTCCGCCTGCCAAACTCCCGCATATGGTCATCTAGACTGATACACATGTTAAGGAGGGCACTTAATGATTTAGGAAGCTCTTTAATAGCCAACTCACGTTTGACGTTCTCGTTTAAGCTGTTTAGGAAGGCTCCACGTAACGCCTTCTCCTCCCAGCCAGTCTCCTCAGCCAGGATCCAAAAATCCACGGAGAAGTCTGCCACGCTCCGCCGGCCCTGCTTTAATGTAAACATGCGATGAGCAGCACTGTCAGGGTTAGATCCTTTGTCAAACACACATCGAAATTTGCTCAAAAAATCACTATATGAGATGGAAGGCTGGGCGCTCAGGACTGCTTGAGCCCACAGCAGAGCTCGTCCTGTCATGAGCTCAACCATGAGGGTGATCTTGGCAATATCAGAGGCATAAGCTCGAGTCTGCTGCATAAAAATCAGAGAGCATTGAGTCAAAAATCCCCGGCTTTTGTCCAAATCTCCATTGAACTTTTCAGGTACAGGTAACGTGTGTTCTCACTTCGGTGGAGGTGGAGCTGGAGGAAGAGGACAGGCCGCCGCTACATTTAGAAGCTCTACTGGTGGTTGTGGTTGTGCAGGGAGCTCTGGTGATTGAACAGGTGCTCTGGGTGTAGCAAGCAACATTCCTTTCAGTTCAGATACCACCTGTAGTAGCGCGGACTGCTCCTCGGCAACATGCTGCAGCATTTTTTCATGTTGTTCCAATCGTTCAGCTTGAAGCATGAGCACGCGCTGGACGGGAGTTGAGTCCGCTGAGTCCATTGCTGGCTGGATTGTTCTGTCACGGGTAATGGGAAAATACGGACTCAGTCATGGAGCTCTGGATGCGAAGCAAACAGTGCGTTTATTTACAGTGCTCAAAAACAGTCTCAAAACACAAAGCGAAGTGCAAAATCCAACGGTGATCTTCTCCAAATTCCCAGTGGTGTGCAGGTGAGTCTCCCAAGTGATTATCCGAGTGTGTTTCTCCTCCAAGAGCTTAATCCAGCGGGCTCCTTCTCTCCAACCTTCTGCTCCGTATCACTTCCTCCTACAAACGAGTGACGACAACAGGTGAGAAGGCTAGCTGGCTAAAGCTATGTTACGAGTAACAAACACTCTTTACTACTGAGCTTCCAGTACAATCCAGCGTCAACTGCTGTCAGGACACACAGTTAAATACCTCGGCCCAAAACCAAGAATGATTAGTGACAGCTGGGTGGCAAATTAGGTGCAGGTGTGTCGGCCGCTGGGTGGAGACAATAAGGGTCGGGAGGAGGAGAGAGAGAGACACACACACACATATAGACAGGTCGTCCGGGGAGGACCGTCCGACCATGAGACTAAATGCATAAGACATTTAAACTCAAAGCAGATAGGCTACAGCAGCAGCAGAAGACCACATCAGGTGCCACTTCTGTCAGCTAACAGCAGGAAACTAAGGCTACAATTCCCATAATTCCCATGGGCTCACGAAAATTGGACAATAAATGATTGGAAAAATGTGGCTGGCTCTAAAAGTCTTGTTCAAAAGCATTAGCAAACTCTTCCCACATCCAATTTCATTTCAGCCACCGCCAGAGCCCCACTGTGCTTGGACTGCCAGTACCTGTCAGCTGTCTCCAGAGTCCCACAGGTTAATTAATCCCAGGACTACTTCTTCAGCTTGATGGCTCACTCCACCTCCAGTGTCCATGTTGTTGAAGTGCAGGCCTGTCCAGCACAATACCCTGTTATCTGATCCAACTCACAGTTAGGTCATGACAGCTCAGCTCCTGAACACAAAGCCAAAAATTGACCTGCGACCTAGGGTAGCCTGGTGCAACTTATGGTTGAACATGGTGTTAGTTATAGACAAACCGTGGTTAACCCTTTTCTCCACTGGGAAAAACCCCAATGTACATGCAGCGAGCAGGGTGCCTGTATGTTGGGGATACGCAGTTCTGCAAGTTTAACAGAGTCCCTTTTGCAGAAGACTGGTTCCAGAGCACAGTGTTAAGGTGAGTCAGTATTTGCAGTCAGTATCTGTCTGTCTTTACAGTTTTCAAATGCACTAGCTCAGCCTCTTCATATTCTCATCATTGATTCCCTGTTCAGTGCGCTGTTTAAAGCCACGAGGCACCATAATCACATTCTGATGTACGTGGAGCAGAAGCAGGATTCTAAAAATGAGTATGTGACTGTTGCAGCATCTTTGAAGCAGCGTTAATGAATGTCCAGATTTCATCTCCCACACTAAAGAAGCTCGAATATACTGGCTGCCTCTTCAGAAAGCTGTGAAAAAAAACTCTCTTCAAAGCTTGTCCACTTAAACGCTGTTTGTGTGTTTCTGTGTTTGTGTTCATTTGAGAAATTTACACCTCCACAGCCAAAAGAAAACACATTGTATTGTGGAAACCAGCGTGGAATTTACATATTAGGTGTTATCCAGTTCCTTTAACTGAGCTGAGCATTTTTATGTCGCGGTAATTATACTATCATTAACAAGATACTTCTCCCTGATCCATACAGATTTTTCAACTTCTGGCCTTGAAAAGAATAAGCCATCAAGGAAGTGCCAAAAATGCAGTTCCTCAAATGGTTTCTTAAAGCTGGCATTAGGGCAGAAAAAGACTGGTTTACACTTTGGTAGTTATGTGTCATGACTGAAGCAGAACTCAGATGTAGAACACAGAGAAGAATCTGCCTAAATTAAGCTGGAAGTTTATCCGAGGGAAGAGAACTGGGAGCAAGAGGGTTTTTTTTTATGAGTGTGAGCTGATCTGACCAAACCGGTAAAGACTGGTGATGCAGGGAGTAGAGGGGACCTCAGTGTGGGCAGGAGTGGATCAGGGTCTGGGGCTGGGCAGGCAGAACTGGAAGATCAAAATGGTAAACCGGTGGTATGCTGGAACAAGAATAACATAAACTAGAAAGCGAAAATTTCTGAAGAAATTTTAAGTGTGCCTATGCCGCCGCTAATCAGTGTAGTTTGCCATTCAAATGGCTACAGAGAGCAAAACTCAGCAGAGCAGCCATTCTCCACCATGAACTATGGTAAAACCAAACACCGCTCGCGCCTCACAGATGACAGCTTACAGTTTTGTGTAAAGATGGGGTGACTTCGTACAGCCCCGATTTGCAGACGCTGTGCGCAGAGGTTCATAAGCAGACCCGACAATGTTTGCATGAACACGCTTTGAAGCATTACGTTATGGACCACTTTTCACACATAGTTGCTGTACCCACACAGCTGGCTGTAGCTTTTCATCTTACAGCCCGAGACATACCCAAAAAAACAAAAACAAAACAAACAAAAAAAAAAAACGGAAGAGAGAGCACAGACTTTACGCCTGAGAGGCGTGATTGCAGATGCCGCTGAGGTGGGTCCACCTCCCCTGCAGCGGCACTGCAGACCACGCCCTGCCACACACATCAAACACATAAAATAAATATTTATGCACTTTTGCATTCACTTTTTGTTTTTTGTTATTTTTACACAGTGTTCTGAATAAATCCAGCTTTGTGTCTTCTTCCATTCTACCTGAAGTACGGGACAAACTGTGTTCCTTTTCAGCTCAATACGAAACGTGTAATATTTTCTCTGAATGCGGGACGATTCCATTTGCACGGGGCGTTTGGCAACCCAATAACTAACCTTATGAATACAATAAAGTTCACCATCAGTAACACAGCACCCACCCAGCTGTACGACTTATTGGTCATGTCCAAATTCATGGGCTGCATCCTCCTGAGGCCACATTTGTAGACCGATTACGTCACAGCAACGCACCGAAGGCTGTTCAAATTCGTAGACTGCTCCGAATGCAGCCGACAAATGCGTCCTCCTTTTCCCCGAATTTGAAGGATGGGTCGGGTGTGTCCTTCGTGGCCCAACATATCCCAGAACTCATAGCCAAATCAGAATCAGAAAGGGTTTTATTGCCAAATGTTGGGCAGGTTTACAACATTAGGAAATTGCTGCGGTGCTTCAGTGCAGACATACTGTCATAAAATATGCTTAAATAGACATGAAAATAAGAATAAGAATTAAAAGTTAAAAATTAAAAGTGCTAAATAGATAGGTATATACATGATATATACACATGAGTGCAGGTGGTGATCAGTGCCAAACATGGAATGATGCAGTCAACACAGCGTAGGGTCATGTGTTAGGGGTGGGAACAGTCATAAGGTTATTGTTCATGTGTCCAACAGCAGAGGGGAAGAAACTGTTCTTATGGCGAGAGGTTCTGGTGCGAATGGACCGGAGCCTCCTGCCTCCAGTTTCAAACTCCAGTTTCCAGCAATGGCGGCTGCTACTAAGTTTTAAAATTACTCTTACTAATATTTCTGGGTCACAAAATAAACTTTTAACATATTTTCAGGAGAGAAAGTAGCTGTGTAAACATCAAATATCTGCTCGGTTTATCAAGATATCGCATATTTGCCAAAGTGCTTCGATGTTTTCGGAGACGTCTGATACCCACCAGCTCGACAGCTAGCCGGGAGCTCGAGGGTTACTGATGCGGCCGAGAACGGCACAACTCCCGGCACATCATTTTCAGATCATCGCGGACTTTCGCTACTCGGGTTAAACGTAATATATAATTCACTTAGACAACCTACAAATGTTATTGTTGGGCTTTTTTCAGTGTTTTGTTTGTTCGTGAGTAAATCGGTTTGGCTGAGATTAAAGCTATTAGATTAGATTAGATAAAATAAAAGTTTATTAATCCCCCTCCTCCTTGGTTTTTACACAGCTGACTAAACGTCAAACAGAAACCTGATTAAACATAAGTATGAGACAGTCGAGAATTTACGCCAGTGTCCTGTTATATTTTAGATAGCAAGGAGCAGACGGCTGAGTTTATTAATCCTCCTGCCATCCTTTAAAAAACTCACACCCATCACCCTAGGGACCATTCTCAGCCACGCCATAAAAAGACCATATATCCATATTTTATTCCACTTTAAATTAGCCAACCTTATAAAACTACTTCTCCCTGAAATATTCATGTAAAGTTTTAATTATATTTTCGTTGTTTTAACCCTTCAAATCCCAGTGTTATTACATGAGCGCCCTGTGTTATAAGCCCCAAAAACCAAAAAACGAAACTAAATATTTCCACAAAAAACCAGTTGAAGTAATATGTGATTGTCATTATAAGTAGGCCTTTAGATGGACCAAAGATTAGCACCAACATACATTTTGACCTGCCATTATTTTTTTTGCATTTTTTTTGCAATTTAAAAATTAAAACTTCAAGGCCCTGAGTCTTCATTGACATCCAAGAAAAGAAGAAAAAATAAAATCATATGATGATAATTTGGGGTTGAAAAATAGCGTTTATAATGGAAGTCAATGGGCAGAAAATGGTCCCCAGGGTGATGGGTGTGGGGATTTCTGCTGCTCAGCCATTTTAGGCTGATTTAAGGAATTCACACTGGAATATTAACATTGACAGGTAAAAACTATCCTGTGGCAAGTTTGGTTATATTCCACTGAACACAGTAGAAATGGCAGCCATTTAACACATAGCAGTGGCACAAAAAGGTCCCAAGAAGGCAGGAAGGTTAAACTCCACCGAGACAGCGGCGACGCTAATCTGAAGGCTAGACCGTCCAATTTCACGGCCGTTTACTTCCGGCCTACCCGACCTCCTCAGGAGGATGCAGCCCATGAATTTGGACACGACCAGTATAACTGATTGTAAAAAGTCAGCACAACGAAAATATACATAACATCTTACCTGACATTCAGTTCACCGGACACTCGTACCGGCGGCGTGAGGGTGAGGGGGGTGAAACCAGACAGAGAACCGCTGCCCTCCGTTGTAGCTCCGCGTTAGCCACCACCAAACAACCGAGTTATTTTTTCCACATCGAACAGCATCTGGACAATCCACCACCTTTCACTGTTCTTACCGTTACTAAAATGAATAAATGAATCACCAGCCCATATAAATGAAAAATAAATCCAGCAGCCAACCAAGAGTCATTAAGAAAGACTAGGGGGTGGAACGAGAGCGTGAGCCGGCCTATGTGTGAGCCAGCCCGGCCTGGGTGTCACACAAGCCGCGCTAGCCAGCTAGCCGGCTAGCTGCCATGCGGCGCTAGCTGTAACATCGTGAGAGATAAGGGACTTCTTGATAAAATATGGGACTCCTTGATAAAACGAGCAGATATTTGAAGTTTACACACCTACATTCTCGCCTGAAAACCGGTCGATCAGCGGCCGCCTCGCATGTTTCTTTCCCCACATACGAGGGGAAAGAGACACATACCGGTGGCTAGCTAGCTCCGCGTTAGCCACCACCAAACAACTCAGTTTTTCCTCATCGACCAGCATCATCGGCCCATATAAACGAAAAATAAGTCCAGCTAAGACAAAGACTGTTTGCGGAGCGATCGGGGATGAAAGGAGTTAGAGACGCCAAGCCTGGGTGCTTTTGAGTGAAGCGGCGCTAGCCGGCTAGCTAGCCGTGCTAGCTAGCCAACATCGTGAAAAATCTGTTGCCAATATGGGATGTTTTGACAAAACGAGCAGATATTTGACGTTTACACACCTACATTCTCGCCTGAAAATATCTTAAAAGTTTACTTTGTGACCTAGAAACACGAATAAGAGGAATATATTAAACCAAGTGGCAGCCGTCATTGTTTGACTGGGTAGAGGCGTGCTATGAATTTGTAGGATATGCAGTTTCCCACCAAGCATACACCCTTGCCGTTACCGTAACTATTCAATGCTTCTCGCAACCCTAAGAATTCCAATGGTTCCTGAAAGCACCGATGCTGTGCGCGCCGTTGATATTGTCATCATTATGGTAATCCAAATACGGGGACATACCACTAGAGTGAGCCAACACACCACAAATTAAGTTTCACTTACATTTGAAGTTAAGTTTCACTTTGCTTCCCATTCATTTCAATGGGCAAAAACTTGCATTAAAATATTCATATTTAAAAAACTATAGAAGTAATAAACACCAAAAGTCATAGCAACTCATTTCAGCTCCAGCCGCACAAAATGATATAACATATGTGAACCTTGTCTCAAAACTGTGGGGCGAGTTACTAATAAATCCGAGCAATAGTAATAAGTGTGCCTTTTGGCATAGGCACACTTAACTAGGTCTACAATCTCAGGGCGTGAAGATATAGATGACTGGTAGAGATGAGTTTCTAACTTTTCACTGCATAGCAAATTCAGGTAGGTGAATTTCTAGATTAGCAGCAACTCTCTTACGTTTCTGCCAGTCCATTTAATTCAGGTTAATTAGGTTGAGGTCTTTCTTCTGACTAAACATTTCCACTTTTGTCTCGTCTATCCAAAAATCATTATCCCAGAAGTCTTGTGTTTGCTTCCAATGCAACTTGTGCCACTGGCACACTTCCATTTTCTTAATCTAATCCAGTCTCTAATCTCTTGGTCTCTAATCCAAGATTTTTTGTCTCTCAGCAGTCACTACTGTTGGAGCTGCTACCAGTGAGATGCATGCTGGGTCTGCCACAATAGCATGATTCTTTGTACACTCTCGCTCTGTACTGACGCTCCCACACTGTCTAATGCTGATTGGTTAGAACTTCCAAACCGGTTTATTATCACAAAATGCTAACAAGAAGGGTAGACGAGGAATATTTCATTCATTTCCATTAATTTTCCTAATCACTGAGTGTGAAATATTTGAGTATCCACACTCTTTTTCTTATTTTAACTAGACTGTTTCCACAGATACTGTCTACCTGGCAAAATTAGTATTATATTTATTGATTTACTAATTTAGTTTCCTTGTGACTGTATGAATGATAACAATAAGAAGGACTGATGGGAGAAAGTAGGTGATAACATGAGCAGAAGATGATTGTCCAGATTTGAAACCACAGCATCACTTCACTTGGGCAGAATGCCTTTTTTTGTTTCTGCACTTGATAAAGATAAAGGAAAACAACCTCCCACTTTGTCTCTGTTCTCCACATTTCACCTCTATCTGTCTTTTATAATATCGTTCTTGTCACCTGCTTCAATGCGTAACCATATTTTTCCCTTCCTGAGCCCAAATGCTTTCCCTCCCATTCTCCATTGCTCTACCACCTTCTTCCACCTCCCTCAGTGCTTGTCCTCCGTCTTTGTTATTTTGTTTTTCTTTTTTTTTTGGTGGATCATCATTACGCCCTATCCGTCTTTTCCGTTTCTGCTGACCTTCTGCCTCCCTCTTCTTTCCCTCTCCCCACCGTCCTCTCTGTTTGATGAGGAAAATGAGAGGAAAGAAAGAGATTGCACCCTGATGTGAAAGATGCCAAATGTGTGGGTCACTCACACACTGCGAGCCTACCACTGTGTGTGTGCATGTGTGACTGACAGTGTAACAGTGGGGAACTTGAATGAGGGAGTTGAAGTGGTTTTGTTAAATTTTCAGATGCACACAGTATTGTGTGAAAGCAGTGTAGATCACAGCTTCTGAGAGATGCCACACAAAAACTGTAAGGCCTAAAAGCAAGAGATCATCTGGATCCAAGACTTAGCTATGTTTTGCATTATGTATCATTGTATTTAAGCTTTAATTATCCATTCCCATTGAGCTCAAACATCAGATTAATTTAAGAACATTAAAACTTACTCACCAAAACACAGACAAGGTAAACCGTAATGATCTCCCCATAACTTTAATGTAACAAGTGTGTGAAGATGATGTTCACATTGTAACTTATTCCAACGATGTGAAGCCAAAAATCTTACTGCTTTTTTTGCCTAATTTAGTCTGTATAGTGGGGGCTACAAATGGCTCAACATCCATAGATCTGAGAGTGTGACTTTGATGTTAACAGACAAAAATAAGAAGAAACAATGCCCAAAATGATTTTATAAATAAACACATACCTGCGACGGAGGTGTCGGATACATAAAAACATTACTTAAGAAAAGAGGGGACCACAGCTGCTGATGAAGCTCAGAGCCCTGTGATACACAACATGTGAAGATTCTGCAAAGTGCCTTAACCTCGTAAGGCCCGAACTCCTCCACAGCATGCATTTTAAATTTCTCGTTGATATTTGGGCTGATTGGGGCCTGATAAATTTAAAAACAAAGAATTAGCAGATTTATAAATTTTTTATACCTAATTTTTGTTCCTAAGAAAAATAAGAGCCACATCTGAGGATATTTATTTAAAATTTCGATAGAACAGTAGCAGCATAATGTAAGTGGATATCAGGCCCTGGTAGAGCAAAATTGAGTATTTTGGTCTAAATAACCCAAAATGTGATGTCCACATATGTGGACGCAGGTCGTAGGAGGTTAAAATACACTGCTCAGTACTAATTTCATGTTTTAAGGGGATTTTAGGTTTATGTCAGAATAAAAGAGGTAAAGGTATGAGAAACAACTGAAAGATGACTGGACCATGCTTTAGTAATAATATGTCAGTGGAAAAAATTACAGACCTAAATAGTAGGGCTGGTTATCGTCACTGATTTCTAGAATCAATTCGATTCCGATTCACAAGGTCCCGAATCGATTCAATCCACGATTCGATTCGATTTGAATCTCGGAAATTTTGCCTCAGACAGTCAGAATTATTATAATTCTGATCACTTATCAGTGCATATCTATATTTTTATATCTATAAAAAGAAACCTGACACTTGTGAGACTTTATCAAATGTGTGAACATCACAGCAGATTCCTTTGTGTCAAAGTAACTGAGGATAAAACATAGAAAAACATGACGGCGGTTTTCCTGGTCTGGGTTTTTATAGCTAACCCGCTGATGCTTTAAAATCAGCGAGCTGTTGGCTTTCAGCCCCGACAGCGTGTCCGTGTCCGCGTACGTGCCGTCGGGTGAGAAAGGCAACAGCTCACTGATTCGGATGCGTTGGGTCTGCGTTTTGTGTTTACGTCTTTGTGCAGAATCCGTGTACCTGCTCTCATTTACTGTTTTATCTGTTTAGTGGTTGTAGAAATTTTGTGAGGTTTAACCTGAGATTCTGGCGTTTGGGCAAAATTCATTTATATTTAAAAATCGCTTCAGGATTTTAATGAATCGATATCACGTTATCCAAGCCAGAATCGATTTTAATCGATAACTCGATGAACAAAACCCAGCCCTACTAAATAGCTGATCTATTAAAGAGTAATACTCAAGGTACTTAAAACTAGAGTTTCTACTGCTGGGTGTCTGTTGTGTAATTGGGTCAACATTAATTTAAAAAGGCCCCACTTCACTCACAACATCAGGAAAACACCCAGTAACTTCAGTATCAGAAGGAACTCACTCTAGCCACTGTACTAAACAGATATGTAATGAAAATGTGTGTATTCATGAAAAAGGATGATTCGACAGCTCGAGATCAAGCCTGGCATTTTTTCCTCGTTTGACTTTCCAGCCACCAGAAGAAATTTCCTTTTTTTTTTCTCCCCTTCATTTTTTGTATTTCAGCTGTAAAATAAGAGGTGGCAGTGCCATTCGCTCAGCTGTAAAAGTGTGGCTGTGATTTTACATCCTCCACTTCAATAATTTGTCTTACTTTACCTTACAAGGTGTTTATTCCTCACCACCACCCGTTAACTTGTCATACTCCTAAGAGACAGAAAGTGGAGACATCTGCCTCACCTCCCTCGCTGCATTTGTTGTGCTGAAAATATTGTTCACATTCCACTGAAAGATTTGCTCTCAGCAGCTTTGTAAATACCCATTACCATAAAAAAGAAACTCTTAGCTTGGCACTTGAATGCCATGTATGAATTTTCAGTCAATATAGCTGCTATAATGCAGAAATCCATCATTTAGTGTGGTTTTCAGTCAGTCTGACCGTTGTGAAGGAAGTTTGGTCGTTTGCTCTACCACCTCCATAGCAAACCCATTGTACTGAGCTAAAAGGTTGAACAGGATGAACAGACTTTGGCCATTTCCCCACGTGTTCAATTCAAAATGAAGTGGGTAACATTTGTGGCTTTTCAACATTGAATTTGGTGGCATTATCAGGTCACTCAACTGACTAAATATCAACAAAAACATTTTTAAATCCAGTTACCTGTAGTGACTGTGTGAACTAGTGCATGTATAATGTGGCTGATATCTCCACCTCTTAAGAAAGTGAGAACAAAAGCACGGAGAAAGTAAAGACAAAGCTTTACAATAGTTCCAGCCTCCTACTTGAAAGTTGCACGTGTTTGTGCTAATGTAAAAACAAGAGTCATTTCAGGTGGTGCAAATATACCACAAACATGATTTGTTATTATGCAAGATGGCAGATATCTCAACCCTGTCACAGTGATGTGGTCACAGAAGAAGCAGGGTACATGTTTAAGTCTGAGTGAATTTTAATCTAACGTAAAAGATGAGCCGTAAGTTTTCTCTTCAACACTTAAATTATGAATTTTATCTAAGAGTCTTTGGATTGATTTATATGTAAAGATTAGAAAAATGTGATGTTTTCTAGCTTCAGAACACCAGTTGCTTTAGCGACTCTCTTCCTCTGCCAACAGTGATCAGCGCGAGCTAACCTTAGTTAGCTTAACTAAAAACCTTTAAACTTTTTTTTTATCACTTTGTCAGCTATAGCCTGGACTGCCTGCAAACATGGGGAACTGGATACTAACTGGAGTGATCCGCTGCTGATATCACTGACTCTATCCCCAGGCTGTGGGGAAGCCAATCAACGACTACATGATACGTTTCCATTGTTGTTGTTTTTTCGTTTTTTCTATCCAGGTATGCTTTTACTTCATTGGCAGTGTTTAATATCAGTGACATGTTCTTATTCCATCCATTTTGACAAGAAATGCGGCTCGAAACCATGATGTCCTCAATACATTTTGACAGCAACAACAAAAGAGTCACATTTGGATTCACTGCTCCACAATACCTGTTGCCAGTGATATTCAGTCCAGGTCTTGTGTGTAATTGTGCGTACTTCAGCCTTTTCTCCCTGTTTCCCTTCCTTAAGAATGCCTACTTGACAGCTACCCTTCCATCGAGATGATTTCTGATGAGGCTTCAACAAACAGTAGATGGATCATCTGAAGGTCCAAATGCATGTCTCAAATCCTGTGTCAGGTCTTGGCTGACTTTTTTCCTGTTTCTTAAGGATATAACAAATACTTTTCCTCCGCTGTAGATGGGCTTTTTAGAGCTGCTACTTCCACTTGTCTAGTTTCCTTATCTTTTTAAGGACACACTGCACATGATGCCAAGATATGCCAGGTTTCAGCTATTTATGTTTGAAACAGGCTGATAGTAACAAAGTTCACAAAGAAACATTTTAAAATGGGTTCTTTAAAAATCTGTAGCCACAACACTGGCTCGTGTCTTGACCTAGGTGGCTGTTTATGCTTCAACGATTCATAGGTCTGTGTTGAGTGGCTTAACAAACACACAAGGTCAGGACTGAAAATAAGTCTGGCTCTTGGGAAGCAAAATATAAAGAAATACCGGGTGGCTCAACACTTTTGCACAGTACTGTATTGCAACACATATATATACTGTCCAAATATTAATACAGAAGCACAAAGGTAGATACAAATATCAACATACATTAATTTGCTGCTTTCCGTACAATAATATTCACAAAGCTGAGCGGAGAGGGGAAAAGATGGAGAGAGAGCCAAGTGTTTCTGCTGGTAGCTGTCCTTGCATACTAAAGGTGAGGAGTTGTAGATAAATGTTGTTCTCCACACAGCTAGCTTCTGTCATATATCTCTGTTAGACAACAGCCAGCCATGACTGCACCAGACAAGGCCAGGCTCTGAGTTTTCTGTTTCTATATGTGTGTATACGTGTGCACTACATATGAACGTTCATGAGAATAGATGGCACGGGTGTGTTTTCTGCCTTCACGTCTTTGTGGGACGTGTGTGTGTGTGTGTGTGTAAGCACTGCAGAGGCTCATATGGCCGAATGTAGAAGTCCTTCAGTGTTGGCTATTTTTTCTGGTCAGTATTGATGGTTATAAGGGTTATAAGGCAGTGTTAGTAACGTTTCCTTTTTCCTGTCAGATATTGTTGTATTTGGTGCACTTGCTGAAACAATAACATTAAACACATTTTAAAAATTTTTTTGATGTATATTTTAGCCTTGTTCATGTTTTCTGTAGAGTCAATTTTTGCTTTTAGACCAAAGCTTTTATCCCCACCGTGATCAGACAGCCTGAGGCTACTCTGCTTGAACAGGTTGCCTTGAAAAAGGTAAGTAAACGTATCTTTGTTATACAAAGCTAATATCAGTATCTGTATTAAAGTACACATGCTGTAGATTCGGGCAGCTGAACTGTGTTGCACATGTTGCAGCACACATATTTATATCCTGTACTGTGCACTCCATATACTCAGGACACGTGTCATTCTATGTTCTCATATGTATGAACAGTATGTCATAGATTAAACATGGAGCTTAATTTTACTGGCATATTGCTTATTTACTTGTATTTGTTGTATTTGCACTTCCAGACCATCTCCGAGACAAGCTTTCCCAGATGAATGTGCCTGATCCCATCTGCCGGTGGATCACTGACTTCCTGACGGACAGGAAGCAGCACGTGAGGCTGGGAAAGAATGTCTCGGACTCCCGGACCATCAGCACCGGCTCCCCTCAGGGCTGTGTTCTTTCTCCTCTGCTCTTCTCCCTGTACACCAACTGCTGCACCTCCACCCACCAGTCTGTCAAGCTAATCAAGTTCGCAGATGACACCACCGTCATTGGGCTCATCTCGGACGGGGACGAGTCTGCCTACAGGAGAGAGGTTGAACGTCTGGTGTCTTGGTGCAGCCACAACAACCTGGTGCTGAATGCCCAGAAGACAGTGGAGATTATTGTGGACTTCAGGAAGCACACAGCCCCACTCCCCCCCATCATCCTGACTGACACCCCCATCACCTCTGTGGACTCATTCCGCTTCCTGGGTACCACCATCACCCAGGACCTGAAGTGGGAGCCCACCATCACCTCCGTCATCAAGAAAGCCCAGCAGAGGATGTACTTCCTGAGGCAGCTGAAGAAATTCAACCTGCCAACACGGACGATGATGCAATTCTACACTGCAATCATCGAGTCCATCCTCACCTCCTCCATCACCGTGTGGTACGCTGGAGCCACTATCAGGGACAAACAGAGACTGCAGCGTGTTGTGCGCTCTGCTGAGAAGGTGATTGGCTGCAGACTCCCATCTCTGCAGGACCTGTACACCTCCAGGACACTGCGGCGTGCAGCCCGGATCTCAGCTGACCCTTCTCACCCTGGACACAGTCTGTTTGACCTGCTCCCCTCAGGCAGGAGGCTCCGGTCCATTCGCACCAGAACCTCTCGCCACAAGAACAGTTTCTTCCCCTCTGCTGTTGGACACATGAACAATAACCATATGATTGTCCCCGCCACTAACATATGACCCTACGCTGTGTAACTGCATCATTTCATGTTTGGCACTGATCACCACCTGCACTCATGTATATATCTTTCTACGTAGCACTCATAATTCTTATTCTCATGTATATATCTCATGTATATCTCATGCACATATCTTTCTTTCTACATAGCACTTTAATTCTTATTGTCTGCACTGAAGCACCGCAGCAATTTCCTAATGTTGTAAACCTCAACATCTGGCAATAAACCCATTCTGATTCTGATTCTGATTCTGAAGCACATTCCATTATTTTTTGGACCCTGAGCTTTGTATTCTTGTGTATGCCTGAGATCATCATCATCATCATCATCAACTTTATTTATAAAGCACTTTAAAACAACCACAGGTGACACAAAGTGCTGTACATTGGAACTGTAAAATAAAATTACATGAGATATAAATAAAAAACAAATAAAAGAAGAGTGAAATCATTAATAACAATAAAGTTATTTTTGACTTTGAAAAACCGATTGTATTCAGAGGGGTTTTATTTCTTTCTGCCAAGAAGCCATTATTTAGAATATGAGAACTTAAGAAATAGAGATCCAATTAAATTTCTAAGCCTCAGTCACATGGGTCTTCAGTTGCTAGCGAGAATGTGTATTCTTTGACTGGTTGCTGGAGGTAGTTGTCTTCAGGCAATCTGACAATTCAAAGATATTCAGTTAGTGCTGTTAGGTTAATTTGTGATTCTAAATTGCCTATAGGTGTAAATGTCTGTGTCTCTGTGTTAGCCCTTCGAATGACTGGTGACCTCTCCAGGGTGTACCCCGCCCATTGTACGATGGCGGCTGGGCTAGGATTCAGCCCTTCCCTGTGAACTGGATAAGTTGATTTTGATGGGTAACTGGTCGTTGCCAGATTGTCACAAATATGGTCTGTGTGACCAGAGCATAAATGAACAGATCCATTCAAACTACTGCAGATATACTGTTTTAAATCTCGTTCTTTGAATATCTTGCTAACTTACGCATATGTGTATGTTTATCTGTAGCTAATCAACACAGTCGCCAAATATTGCATGCTTGTTGACTTTAAATAAAGACTCAATTTGAACGAGTTAAAGTTAATCACACTAAAATGTGGTGCACATGCAGAGCTATTTCCAGAGAGGCTTGAACAAAAACTTAGTGCTATAGCTATCTAATATGTTTATACTGCTAACCTTACATCACTCAGTCATCAGAGGGTATATTTAGTATTTATTTTAGTATTTATTTATTTATTGTCATTGTCAAGAACAATGAAATTGCGTTTGGGGCTTCCATACAACCCAAAAAAAAGAAGAAAATAATAAATACCCCTTAAAACCCAAGTGTACATATTTAACCCAGTGTGACTCCAATGCAATAAGACAATCCTTAGCAATAATGTTCGTAGAAATTCAGACAAAGACCTGAGAAACATGACAAAATACAACAATGCAACCCATTCAATATTATTGTACTGTGAGATATGATATCAGATATGATAGTTATCTATTTAAGAAAGAGGGGGGGGGCAGGAGGGGGAAGACAATAAAGATATGATGCACCAATGCAGACCAGTTCATTGCTATTAAGAAGTTGGATATGGTTATTGTCCGTGAGAGGGGGGCAGAGAGTTCAGGAGCCTCACAGCCTGTGGATACAGGCTGTTGGCCAGTCTGGATGTTCTGGCCTGTATAGACCTGTACCTTCTCCCTGAGGGCAGCAGATGGAAAAGGTGGCGCGCAGGGTGATGTTGGTCCCGCAGGATACTGTGCACCCTCCTCAGACAGCGAGTGGGGAAGATATTACTGATCTCTGGCAGACTTGTTCCAATAATTCTGCCAGCTTCTTTCACCACCCGCTGGAGTGCTTGCTGATCGGCCTTGGTGCAGCTGGGGAACCACACTAGAAATCCATACGTCAGAACGCTGCTGATGGCACAGTTGTAGAAGTTCAACATCAGAGATCTGGGAATGTGTGCGCTCCGCAGTCTCCTCAGGTAGTAGAGGCGCTGTTGGGCCTTCCGTACAACTGAGGTGATATGGTTGCCCCAGGACAGGTCCTCGGTCACAGTTACCCCCAAGAATTTAAAACTGCTCACCCTCTCCACCGCCTCACTGCCAATGAAGAGAGGCAGATGGTTGTTATGACCCCTCTTCCGGAAAATATTGAGACATTAATAATGTGAATTTATTATTTAACACAACAAAGTTGAATAATGTATTACATGAACAAACTTTGCTACGGACGAATGAATGTGTGTCGAATGCAGCGTAGACCCTGTGAGCTCCTCAGAGTCGTCCTGCACCACAGTGAAAAAATATATGTCTGAGTGTTTCAGGTTGTGTGTGTGTTTGCACGCACTAATGCAGCTGCCTATTAAATTTAAACACCGTTTTCATGACGGGCTTTGTGAAAACAGAGCACAGGCAGGGCGACAATTTACCCCTTCCACTTAGCAGTCTATCAGACTATCTCTGTTTCCCCGCACTCGTCCCTCTCTCCTCGTAAATCTATCTCTTGTTCTCTCCACTCACAAGTCCATTATAGCCCCCTGCCTGCAGCTCTCTCTGTTTGTTATCTGTCCCACTCACATTATCTCTGCCTCTCCTCTCTCTCTTCATTATATCGGTAAAATCAGATCTGATGTTCTTTGTCCATAACTTGTTTTTGGTTTTCACTGCCATCGATTCATGCTCTCGTGGTCACTACGCTTTTCTTGCCCACCTATTTTTGTCACTTTGAAGACAGCATATGCAGATTGTGTGCATTCTCTGTTATTTTAAACTTTCTTTTCCTCTTCTTCTACCTATAACCCCATTCCCCCCTTTCCTCCTTTGCTACCCACTCCCTCTCCCCGATTCTCCTCCCTGGTGCTGCATACACTTTATCACTTTTGGCAGCACCAACTTAAAAAAGAACAGAATTTATGCAAATGTGGGGCTGAAAAATGAGCGTTCACCTCGGTAGCAATGTGCAGAGGAAAGAAGCGAAGTGCCTCATTACAATATTTTCTCTTTGTTGTGGATCCACGGGATAATAATTAAGAATGATTTGTGATGTTGGAACGAAGTTGAGCCACTTCTTCTCCCAGGAAATGTACCTAAAACTTGAGGTACCATACGACAAGGAGATGGACTTGAAGCCATCAGTGTGACGACACAATACATTTGACATTTCACCGTTTAGCTCGTCTGTCGTAAGAATTTCTCAAATTACAAATTCAGGCAAGAGACAAATCAAAGGAGTGTGTGACGCTAATTTATTTTTGACAAAACTGACATGCTGACACATTTACAAGACACTGGGAAGTGCTGTGAGTGTTCTCGTTTAAGATGAGGTTTCACAGAGGTGTAGTTCGATGAAATCTAACAAACATCTTTCACACATTTGCTCTTTGTGAAAACGCCCCTCTTCACCACATGGTGTGCTGTTAGTTTGTGCACAGAGTCATGATTGTTTTGAATTTTCACTCATCTCTGCTTTTAACACTGCCTATTTAAAGAAGGGTTAGGCTAGTTTAATTCAAAACTTTTAAATCCTGGAGCAGTTTCTAGTTCATTGTCACCTATGTTTTTTTTTCCTGGCAGACCTTTACCTAATCAGCTGATCACACACACACACACACACACACACACCACGTGCTCCATTACTTTCATTTCTTCTCTACCAGATCATCTCGTCATCTTCAGTCAAGCTTTCAAACCAGTTTCATAGCTCATATTCCTTGTGTTGTTCACTGAGTTTCTAGTGGACTCTTATGACCAGTCACAGCATCAAAACATGGGACTGCACACATGAAAACTATAATATTAGAAAAATCACATAATATATGGCTAAAACCAATACAGCTGCAGCCTGTGTGTGTTTAAGCACTTTGCACAGTCAGTAAGATTGGAAAAACTCCATAGAGCCTAAAATAAGGGTTAGGGTTAGGGTCACTGTGGATTTTGCCAAATGGCCTTACTGCATCTGTGTGCCAGCTGTCCCACACTGGCTCTTATATATGCATTACTGTCACGGTGGTTAGCTAGGACTGCTGCTGGATGACAGGATCTTTACTTTTGGGTCAGTGCAGCGCAGTGGAGAGATGTCTGTCTCATTAAGCTTTTCATAGGTCAGGCAAAAATGAATATTTGGTTAACAAGAGTGAATAAAGTTAAAGGAGCAGAGTTTCCAGGGTTTGAACTTGAATTGCTTGTCCCTCAGCTCACAACTGAATTTACTTATAATAAAATAGTGGCAGACGTGGGTCAGTTTGTCTCGGTTTGGGGAGATGGAAATGTCAGTAACTCATGAGTCACTAGTTCTTAGTTTCTGAACATGCATACTTGCATACACACTGTGTAGTGGTGTGGGGGTTGTAAATATGTAAATGTGTACAGTAGTCCTCCTTTCTTCTCCTCAGCACTTGTCTCTTGCCCAGCCTTTACAGTTCTGTCCTTTCCTCGGCGGGCTTGCTGTCATCCCTCTGTTTGCTCTTTGTGACTTCTGAATCTGATGCAGCACTGCTGAGGTCAAATATCAAACGGTCAAGGGTTAAAGGTGCAGAGGTCAAAATGGATATATGGTCTCTTGACACAGTTATATTTGGACACAGACAAAGATATGGTTTGGTGACACACACTTGAATAAATATCACAAGAAACACTATAAGATACAAAAAGAAAAGAAACAATGTGTCAAAATGGGTCTAACTGGGTCTACTTTGGTTGGACCCTAATGGATTCATACAACAAAAGAATGATTGTTTAGTTCAATCAATTAATTAATCAATCAATCAGTTCACCCATCACATTTGGAAGCAAAATCCCAGCGCCGCACGACTGAACTTTCATCTGAGAGACTCTTATCCATTTGTGAATAATTTACAATTCTCCCCAAATCAAATGAAAAACTGCATTTCACTGAAGTATTTCTGTATGAAGGTGATAAAGCTTCAGACAGAAACTCTAAAACTGTAAAATACAGCCGTGCTTCTTCACAAAACAAATATGCCTCTCTATTCCACCAGTGAAATGCATCTGGTTTATGACAATCCTTTTTCACTTTTATCTATTTTCTTTATGAATTTTTAGTTATGAGTTTATTTAGTGTATCTGCATCAGCATACTTAAGGTAAGTCTGCCACTATAAGCTCACTGATGAATATGTAAGAGTTAAGTTGAAACACACACCTGCACATAGATAAGTGTGGCTACCTGCAGTCATTAATAAAGAGAATGACTGGGAGAAGGAGGAGATGTAGAGAGGGACAGGACAGCGCAGACAGGAAGGAAAAATAATAGCCAATTTAGCCTTGTCTTCTTAAAGCTACACCTTGGCATTTTGAATTTTTGCCTGGTTATTTTCTGTCACCAGACATTTGTCATATTGTGGAGGGAAAAAGTTTCACTTTCCCTAAAAACGGCTTGTTAGCATCACTAGAATGCCACATTGAAACCAAAGGTCCACAGTAAGCGATTCCTTTAAAATCCTTAAAAAGAGAAGCAGAAGATGGAAGAGAGAACAGGAGGAGGAGGAAGCAAGACGGATGAAGAGGAGAGGAGGGTCACAGAGTGTGTCCTCACCCTGTTTTTCTTCTGCAGTTGCTGTGGCAGTGGAGGATAATGAGGAGAGAGGGAAGAAGGTATCAGAGGGATGAGGAGGAAGATAGGAAGGAAATAGTTTTAGGAAAAAGAGTTAAAGAAAGTGAACAAGTTGGACCAAAGGGCAGATTTTATGTAAAATATGTGTATGTTCAAAAATATGAGAACTGAAAGGGGATTTTAACAGGTCAAAGAGAGGACAGGAGGAGGGGGCTTGGGGAATGAAGGAAGTCAGCCTCACTGTAGCAGTTATGCATTTCTCATATCTGCAAGCTATATCTTGTCATTTTTATCTGTGCATGTGTGGGATAGGGCTGAACGTGTGCTGTGTTGCATGCTTTTTGTATGTCGGAGTACACTTGTGTGTGTGTTTCTGTGTGTGTGTGTCACCTTTTATGTAACCCAGCATTTCAATTAAAGGCTGAAAGCAGTTTTTGTTTGGCATACTGTTGAGGAGAGAAAAAGAAAGCGCGAAGCATATTACTCTATTCAAACATTCAGTAGGAACGAAAGAGAAGGATTCAATTCTGTCCCTGTCTGCCTTGCATGAAGGACAAACTCTTTTCATTGGTGTTTAGAGGACCAGACACACACACACACACACACACACACACACACACACACACACACACACACACACACACACACACACACACACACACACACACACACACACACTCCTCCACACATTCAAGCACATACAAATACAGACATAACCTTTCCACCCATATGCCAGCTCCCTCTATCCAATCACACATATACATTTACAGTATGTGTGCAGTAGGTGCTCTGTATGTGCTGTACTGGCTCCACTTATAAAGATAAATGTGAATCCTTCTTTCTGCGTGCTGGAACTAAACTAATAACAGAGGGTGGGAAGCCTGTTCTCCTGCTAGAAAAATGGAGACATGATTTGTAAAACTACATTCTGTGGCTATGAAAACACAAGACACTGGCATTACACACAGTTTGAACATTACCGGTTAACATTTCTCTTTAAACAAAGTACGTGATGTTTTTAAGAAACCTGGAACACAATGGCAAAATGCAGTATTCATCTTTACATGAATATGCCTTCTGAATTATTTCTGCATAGTTTCCATCATGCATATATTTTGCAGGGCAAAATGTGAAAAGTGAAATCCAAGAATTCCCAAAACATGTTGGGGAAATTAGAAGGTAATGTCCAAAACTGTGGAAGATTCATGGACTATTTTTCTAACTCTATCACCATTCACTGACTCTTTGCAAAGCTCTGTTCAGTCAAATGTTATATTCCCTCGTACAAACATACATGCTATTTAGAGATGCGCTGATTTTGAGATTCTGGTCTCATCTCTTAAATAACAATCTGAACGATTTTAAAACGAAATGTTGACCTTCTCATTGACCTGTTTTCAAATATTTATCCATGCAAAACTGACGTGGCAGAGAAATAATGGGTGCAGAAACATTTTTGCATATTTTCTGCTATCAATTTAAAGAACCAATATATTGATATTTAGGTCTCATATCAACTACAATATCATTGGTAGACTCTACTGTATTTGATATAAGGAGCCAAAGTCTTGATTTAATATCTGGGCTGCACACAGTCCCACTTCTTCTGCTGTAACTCAGTGGACTGACATCCAGGCCTCCATTCATGGACCTTTTTTAAAATTAAACATGTTCCACTAAATCATACCCTACAACTCTTCCTGGTAGTAACATGAGCTTTTGTAAAGTTGCGAGTTATGAGTTTCTTAACTGTGCCTGTAAAAAGCAGAAACCTTGTATTTTGCTGATATCCCCGTTAGGTTTGTTCAAGACTGTCTGCATCACTCCCTGCAAGTCTCAGAGCACATGGAGGTAATGATTTGCCTCTCCTATTGGATCCTCCCCAGTATGTCACGCACTGGATTAGATCATTTGACTGTCATTTAGGGGAAGTTATTCACTACGCTGTGAACAGGTACATGCTGGCATGAGCCACAGTTCATTTGCACCAAATGTTCTCACTCAGAGGCCTCAAGCATGCTCCCAGCCTGATGCGCCTTCCTTGGCTTGGTCATTGAGGGTCATTGCAGGTACAGAATTTTCATGTTTTCACTCCGCAAAAATTTGAGCATCGTACTGAAATTGCAGAATGCCCCTGCAAGTCTTCTGGTGCACCAGATGATGCACCTCTAGAGGTAAATTTACTTCGGAGATGCAAGCAGCAACCAGGATGTTTTTATATCCATGTTCGGTGATAAGGACAGAGTTGATAACTTAGTGCTGCTTTTGTCCACATTCATAAATATATCTTGTAATGTAAATGGTTTTTACAAGTGGCTACAGCTTATAGAGCAGGGGTGTCAAACTCAAATACAGAGTGGGCCAAAATTCAAAATGGAACAAAGTCGCGGGCTAACGTTAATATTTATTGAAAAAAAAATCTTCCTCCAGATATGAGAATGAATCTTTTCTTATGGACTCAAACAAGTTTAGCTGAAAAACTGAATATGGAACAAGCAAAGCTTAATACTAAACAATATATATATTAGCTGTATAATACCAGTAGGCCAGCTCTAATAGTAATTTGGTATGGCTTCGCAGGCCAAATGTAATTAGGCTGCGGGCCAAATTTGGCCCGCAGGCCAGAGTTTGACACCTATGTTATAGAGACTTCATATTTTTGCTAACCACAAACCCTCAACTTCCTGACAATCTTCCAGTTCAGTCATAACATTCACCCCATCTTAAGTCTTGGCTTTAATGGAAATGTGTCCATGCAATGCAGCATCAGATTGTTGGAGCTGTTGGGTAACGCACGTCTCACTGAGCTGTGTAATGTTGGGGGTTAAGTAATAACATTAATATCCTAATGTAAACCTAATGCTGTGTACTAAGAAGTGGAAAAATAGAATAGAAATATATTTTACTTGCAAATTGGCATCCATGTTCCTGAGGCATTATGGGACACCTATTGTTTTAACACCTTACCAATAATTACATGGTGTGTCAAAGTGTCAGCAATTAGAACGGAAACACTCTTAAGTACGTGACGAAAATTTGATGAGATTGAGAGATTTGATAAAAATGCCAAATCCAAACTTTCCAGTTAACCTTCCAGGTCTTTATTTGCGTGTATCCCTAATTGCTGGTATTTTAGTTATAGCACTGCTTTTGCTTCTTGTAAAATTGTTGGAGAATGAGGCGAGGGATAATAGACCTTTAGATGAGTAGTTTGTCTTGATCCTGGTTAAAATTACACATGCAGGTTCTCTTTCATGATTTATTACTTTTTTGTGTTTTCAAGCGTGCGCTACCCCTGAAAATATTGCTGGTGCTCTTAGATTGACACCCTGACACTTCCAAAAAAAAAAAAAAAAAAAAAAAGATTGACACCCTGTCACTGTTGTCACAATGTGTGCATTTATTTTCCTGCATCTTTGTGATCTTGAAGTGTCAGTTATACTTGCCTTCATTTTACACCTGCCTCATGTCTGTTTTTTCCCAGAGGCATGAGGGATTGTGTGGGTGTGGGTGTATGTTTGCAAATTGATGAATGTTTCTAAATGAATGGGTCAAGTGAAACGCAAGGTGATTTTGTCACCAGTGAGAGAACTACTGAGATTGCAGTAAATAAGAATTTCAGCATAATAATGTCTCTTTTCATTTTATGGCAATTATCAGTAATAGCCAATTTTCTGGAGGAAGCTGAAAAAGCTGTTATTGTAACAAACTAACCCAAGGGTTTCCTTAAAGAATGGAGTACTGAAAGTGTAAATGCTCGTACGTTGCCAATATGTTGCAGTAAGACTTGTTGTAGAAACAGAGTGGGGATTTCTGGCACAACTTCACCTACTTTCAAGGTCCAATGAGAAAAACATAAAATTTAGGAGGTTGAAAATCCAGCAACACATTTATCAAGAACAACCTTGCTGCTGACTTTAACACGTTTGGGCTAGTAGCCTTCATCGAGGTAATCACAGAACATATCATAGACAGTATCTTAAATAGCATATGTATTTGATCTGAAGGCATGTTTAAACTTTCAATCATGGTATTCATCCAACATACAACTCCATCAATGAGGCATCAGCAAGGATGGGGACTAGGTCATGTGGTATAAAGTCAATCATTGTCCATAGAAATAGGGAATTTGTTAATAAATAAAGCTTCTATTTACATCTTAAGTTAATTTTATTTGCTTTTTTTTTTTTTTTTAATCTTTTAAAGTCTCCCTAGTTATGGTTTGTGTGACTGTGGATTAAAACCTTAACTTCTCCCTTTCCTATCATCCAGGCTCCTGGAACATCAAGCCTGATGCTCTCTTCCGCCAATATTCCTCCGATTCCGAATAACCAGAACCAACCACCATCCTTCCTGCCACCTGCAGGGTGGGCTCCCTCACTTGCAACATTGAGGAGGTCCTCCCAGGGCACCCTGACCCTGGTACTGGTCCCTACAGTCGATGTTTTGTTCCTTGCCCTGCCTGGGAAGCGGTCATTCACAGTGGCCCACATTCCACGGTTTTCATGACACCTGGACATGAGTAGAACTATTGCTATGCTTAGATGACATTTCTGGTGGGACTCTTAGTAATAACAATAATAATAATGGAGGACACTGTACACAAGCAATAAAAACAACAAACATAGCAATTTACAAAATAATAAGGATAAAACGTTGAGCAAATAAATAAAATAAATTAAAGTAGCAGGATGGAAAAATTTATGTGGAATAGGCTAATGTGAACAGGTGAGTTTTGAGTCTGGACGTAAAAAGAGGGAGGGAAGTGATATTTCTTATCTCAGGAGGAAGGGAGTTCCAAAGATGGGGGGCAGAGCAGCAGAAAGCCCTGCGCCCCACGGTGGCTAGCCGGAGGGAAGGGACGGAAAGAGAAAGAGCGGAGGAGGATCTGAGACACAGACAAGGAATGGTGATATGAACCATGTCAGAGAGGTATGAAGGCGAGAGATGATGGGTAGCCTTGAATGTGTACAAAAGTATCTTGAAATTGATGCGGTATTTAACTGGAAGCCAGTGAAGCTGCTGCAGAGCAGGAGTGATGTGGTGCATAGAAGGGGTCCTGGTGATGATCTGAGCAGCAGAGTTCTGGACATGTTGAAGCTGATGGATAGATTTTTGACTAAGACCAAAAAGAAGAGAGTTGCAGTAATCGATCCGGGAAGTGACCGGGTTATGAACAAGGATGGCAGCGGCATGTGGGGAGAGAAAAGGGCGGAGACAATTAAGGTTACGGAGTTGGAAATATGCGGACCGAGTGATGTTACTGATGTGTGAGTTAAAAGATAGAGTACTATCAAGGATGACACCCAGACTTTTCACACATGGGGAAACGGAGACCGGCGAGTTATTGATTGTAATAGAAAAGCTATTAGTTCAGGATAGGGTTTGTTTAGTGCCGACCAGGAGAAGCTCAGATTCGTTACTATTGAGTTTGAGAAAATTGGAAGAGAACCATGAATTTAGTTTGGCTAAGCCAGTCCCCGGCCCCCTTCCTACCGCTTAGCGTACAGCCTCAGGGTGCTGGACTTGGGGTGAAATCCTCCATGCATGGTAAGGAGCTTTCTTCAAATCAAATCAAATCAAATCACTTATATTCTCACATCACATGTGCAGGTACACTGGTACAGTAAATGCGAGTGAAATTCTTCTGTGCGAGCTTCACAAGTAACAGAGGTGTGCAAAAAAAAAAATACAATAACATAAAACAAGCAAAATATAAGAATGGCCAAATCTTAGAGTAATAAATATATGTACAATATAAGAATAGAACAGAATAGAATAGAATTCAACTTTATTGTCATTGCACATGTCACAGGTACAGGGCAACGAAATGCAGTTTGCATCCATCCAGAAGTGCTTTAGCCATGATATAGATATATTACAATATATATTTGCAATATTATAGATATGTAAGTATACTACAGAAATGGGTCTATTGTGGTATGTTATAATGTACACGGTATGAAGTATGTTATGAATGTGCTATAACTATAAGTATGTACAGGCTGTAGTGAGTACAAGCTATGTACAGGCTATGAACAGGATATGAACAGGATATAAATATGAAAAAAAAACCTATACAGAATATGAAATAAAGAACTATACAGAAATATGAGATAAGATTGTATGCATTACTGGATGTGTATACTAAATATGTTTTTCTACGTGTGTGTGTGTGTGTGTGTGTGTGTGTGTGTATACATATGCTGAACATATATGACGTGTTCAGCAGTCTGATGGCCTGGTGGAAGAAGCTGTCTCTCAGTCTGCTGGTTCGGGACCGGATGCTGCAGAACCTCCTTCCTGATGGAAGTAGTCTGAACAGTTTATGGCTGGGGTGACTGGAGTCCTTGATGATCCTCCCCGCTTTCCTCAGGCACCGCTTCCTGTAGATGTCTTGGAGGGAGGGAAGCTCACCTCCAATTATCCGTTCAGAGCACCGCACTACTCTCTGGAGAGCTTCGCCGTTGTAAGCGGTGCTGTTGCCGTACCAGGTGGTGATGCATCCAGTGAGGATGCTCTCAGTGGCACAGCGATAGAAGGTCCTGAGGATGCGGGGGCTCATGCCGAATCTCCTGAGAAAGAAGAGGCGCTTTCTTGTCTTTATGTCCGTGGCTTCTATCTCCTCCTTTGGCCAACTTATACCAGCAGGGTACTTGATCACGGGCAGGGCATAGGTCTTGATAGCCCGGATCTTGTTCTTACCGTTCAGCTCACTCCTCAGGACTTGCCTGACCCTCTGCAGGTACTTGGTGGTTGCAGTTTTCCTAGCGACCTCTTCCTGGTTCCCATTTGCCTGCGGGATCCCCAGGTACTTGTAACTGTCCTCTATGTCTGCAATGTTGCCTTCTGGTAGTTTGATCCCCTCAGTTCTGACTACCTTCCCTCTCTTTGTTACCATTCGACTACATTTCTCCAGTACGAACGACATTCCAATGTCATTGCTGTATAGCCTGGTAGTGTGGATCAGTGAATCGATGTCTTGTTCACTCTTGGCATACAGCTTGATGTCATCCATGTACAGGAGGTGGCTGACAACTGCTCCATTCTGTAGTCCGTATCCGTAGCCAGTCTTGTTAACAGTGTTGGGTAAGTTACTTTAAAATAGTAACTTAGTTACATTACTAGTTACTTCTCTCAAAAGTAACTCAGTTACTTCAAGTTACTCGTTACTTTCAAAGTAACTAGTTAGTAGGGAAAGTAACTTTGGTTTTACTCAGACTTCTCTTGTTAATGTGTTGCTTCCATAACTTTGCCAGTCTTCTAGCTTGCTTACTTGCCACAGTGCACTGTGCCACCTACCAATAGAAAGAAAAAGATAATGTGCATATTTCCACGAGAGAAATCCCACGCCTGGACCGTCATTGACTGCTGCCATGATTCTAGCCTACGTCACAGCGTCATGTGCGCCTTTTACATCCAACACAAAAACTGCAGTCGTGGTGCTTTCGATTGTACTCAGAACTCGGAAATTCTGCCTTCTGAATAGGAAGATGTAGGTAACAGCAGACTGCAGATGAGCTGCATACAGGGCTGAACTGGGACAGAAAATAGTCCCGGGCATTTTGACCAGAGACCGGCCGCCATTATAGGAAAAATCATAAAGCCTTTGAATGAAAATAAACACTGTTGTGACAGTGATGTTCACTGTTTTGATGGTATATATGCATCAATCTATCAATCGTTTGTTGTAAGATTCAGATAATTATTTTTTAAAAGCGAGACATTTTAAATGAGAATAAGAAAGAAAAGTATTTCTTTGTGCCCCCCTCTCCCTGTTAATGCCCTACATGCCCCCCTGGCAACACTTTGCTAGACCCGCACCTGCACAGTTACCAGCTGTCAGCTACTTAGAAAAGGATCCTGGTGTTATTTGTCTCTTAGAAACAGTTCATAACTTCCCTTCAACTCATTCATGTCACCTAAAAGGTCAACCTGTTTCTCCATCACCTGTTCAGCTCTGATGATCCAGTAAGGACATCTCCTGGTTTCATCTTCATGTTTCCCTCTCACCACATAAACAAACCATATCATGACCAGCAGCTTTACAGCTGTGGCTCCAGCCAACATCAGCTGATACTAGAAATTAATATTAAATAAATTCTAACAACAGCTGATCAAGCTTAAACGTGCTGCTGTTGCTTAGCGCGACATCCGCTGGTTTCCTCTTTCGGCGCAAAGTGAGCGATAAACAAACAAGAGAGACGATCAGCTGATCATTGATCAGTTTTCATGATTGAAGTAGAAACGGGAGAGGGAGGGGGGAGAATGAGAGAAGAAGAGGCAGCTGTGCAGCATAAAGACACAGAATAACTGCAGCTTTGTGCCTTTTTCATTGTAGCTGAATTACGGGACAAACTGTTCCTTTTCACCTCAATAAGAAACGCGTAATATTTTCTCTGAATACCAGACGGGACGGTTGGCAACTCTAATAACTTATGAACAAAATAAAGTTCAACATCATTAACTTCATAGCACCCACCCAGCTGTATAGAAACTCCGTCATGCTAGCTAGCACGCAGTACGGAAAAAGTCAGAATAATGAAAATAAACTCCACCTAAACTTGGTTTATATCTGACCCAGAGAGACTGCAGGTCATAACTTCTTTTTTTTTTTTTTTTGGCCTGTCCCGTTTGGCTCTTTTGCATCAGAATTGTTGTCTAAAGGCAAAGAAAGATGCCCAACGGATTTACTTTACCAAATTGACCATCCCAGCCTTGCCGTAATGGTCCATTTGATTCACCTTTTATTGTTTATTTTATTTTCATTTAATGAATACGGGAAAGACTTGACTGGGGGAAAGAAGGGGAGAAAGAAAGAGGGAAAGAGAAACAGCTGAGAAGAGGGACGGGGGAGAAGGGCAAAAGACAAAAACCAACAGAACGGGCAGAGAAAAAAAAATGCATATATCAATCACCTGGGTCACCTGCTGAGAAAGAAAAAAGAAAACAAGCAGAAGAGAACAAGAGTAATAGAATAAACAACATCACAATGATATATGGGAATATGACAGTAAATACTAAATATTAAACATTATTGTGCAGCACATAAGATCAACAGAACACAGTGTGCTTTGAGGTAGGAGCCAAAAAGGGTGTAGTTTGTGGGTGTGATCACCCGTGTGTACACCTGTGAGCATGGACGCGCTTGTTTCTTGTTTTTTTAAAAGGTTCCTTCATGTAATGACCTGCTAGAGGGTGTGGGGGGGCCACAGCCCCGTCCTCCAGGGCAAAATTATGATCCAAGATGGCGCCGCGTATGGCAGCCTCGTCGCGAGCTCCCCCAAGCAACAGCTTTTTTCTGTGTTTAATTTAACTTTTCCTTCATTTTTTCGCGAGTAGCACATGTCTCCTTGTGTACGACCGACAAACCTTACTGGACATAAAAGACGGTCTTTCTTATAACTTTCCGGAGTTCAAGTTTTGCAACACGGACGCTCCGTTTGCAGACCCCCCATTCATCTCACCTGAGACGCCTTTGTTCTCTGGCCCTGGAGGCCGCAAACGCCGATGCAGAGGGAGAAGATCTGGCGTTCTGGTTCGACTGAGACGGCGCACTAACAGACCACCGTGACCCAGTTTATTACTGGCTCTGGAGAACAAGCTGTGCGAGCTTCGGGCACGGATCTCATTCCAGCGAGAGATGCGGGACTGCTGCGTGATCTGCCTCACAGAAACCTGGCTATCGGACAAGGTACCGGACTCCGCAATACAACTACCGGGGTTCTCCGTGCATCGCGCGGACAGGTCACAGGATCTTACTGGGAAAAGCAGAGGCGGTGGTGTATGTTTCATGATCAACAACAGCTGGTGTGATTATGCGAACGTGCACCCGGTCAAATCCTTCTGCTCACTGGACCTGGAGTACCTGATGATTAAGTGCCGGCCATTCTGGCTACCGAGGGAATTTACAGCAGTGATTATTACGGCTGTTTACATTCCCCCACAAGCCGACACTGACGAGCACTCAGGGAACTGTACAGCGCGATCAGGAGTGAGGAAACCGCACACCCAGAGGCAGCGTTTATCACAGCCGGAGACTTTAAAAAGGGAAACCTGAAGAAAGTCTCACCCAAACTCCACCAACCTCAGACATGTAACTGTGTCTGAGGAGGATGTGCGGAGGTGCTTCAGGAAGGTGAACGCACGCAAAGCTACTGGTCCGGACGGGATTCCCGGCCGCGTCCTCAAGTCATGCGCGGCTCAGCTGGCTGGAGTGTTCACGCACATCTTCAACCTTTCCCTCTCTCTGTCTGTAGTCCCAGCCTGCTTCAAAATGGCCACCATCGTCCCTGTACCCAAATCCTCCACCATCTCCTCATTGAACGACTGGCGACCTGTAGCCCTGACCCCCATCGTAAGCAAATGCTTCGAGAAGCTGGTCAGGGACTTCATCTGCTCTGCACTACCCGACTCACTGGACCCTCTACAGTTTGCATACCGCCACAACAGGTCCACTGATGATGCCATAGCCCTGACACTACACACTGCCCTGTCACACCTGGAGAAGAGAGACACGTATGTGAGAATGCTGTTTGTAGATTACAGCTCAGCATTCAATACCATCGTTCCCTCGAAGCTGGACAGGAAACTGCAGGATCTAGGACTGAGCAGCTCCCTCTGCAGCTGGATCCTTAGCTTCCTGTCTGACAGACGCCAAGTGGTCAGACTGGGCAGCATCACCTCATCCCCCGTCACACTGAACACTGGTGCTCCACAGGGGTGTGTACTGAGCCCTCTCCTATACTCACTCTACACCTACGACTGCACAGCCACTAACAGCTCCAACATCATTGTGAAGTTTGCGGACGACACTACAGTGGTGGGTCTTATCACCAATGGTGATGAGACGGCTTACAGGGAGGAGGTCAGCGCCCTGACCCACTGGTGTCAAGACAACCATCTCACCCTCAACGTCGCAAAGACAAAGGAGTTGATAGTGGACTTCCGGAGGTGCAGAGAAGTACACACCCCCATCACCATCAACGGCGCTGCTGTGGAGAGAGTGAGCAGCTTCCGGTTCCTTGGTGTACATCTGGCTGAGGATCTTACGTGATCAGTACACACAAACAAAACAGTGAAGAAGGCGCAGCAGCGCCTCTTCTTTCTCAGGAGACTGAAAAGATTCGGCATGAGCCCCCGCATCCTCAGGACCTTCTATCACTGTGCCATTGAGAGCATCCTCACTGGATGCATCACCACCTGGTATGGCAACAGCACCGCCTACAACTGCAAAGCTCTCCAGAGAGTAGTGCGGTGCTCTGAACGGATAATTGGAGGTGAGCTTCCCTCCCTCCAAGACATCTACAGGAAGCGGTGCCTGAGGAAAGCGGGGAGGATCATCAAGGACTCCAGTCACCCCAGCCATAAACTGTTCAGACTACTTCCATCAGGAAGGAGGTTCTGCAGCATCCGGTCCCGTACCAGCAGACTGAGAGACAGCTTCTTCCACCAGGCCATCAGACTGCTGAACACGTCATAGACACCTCAGCTTCACTACTGGAACTTTAACATTATGCACTCCACACTGTACAGTAATGCCACTGTTTTGCACATGTCTCAACTCTGTATATTTTTATATATTTTATTTATTGCTTACTCTATTTAATTTGTAAAATATGTGTACACACACACACACACACACACACACACACACACACGTAAAAAAATATTTAGTATACACATCCAGAAATGCATATACTATTATATATTGTACATATATTTATTAGTTTCAGATGTAGCCATTCTTGTATTTTGCTTGTTTACATTATTGTATTTTGCACAACTCTGTTGCTTGTGAAGCTCGCACACAAGAATTTCACTCACATGTGCTGTACCAATGTACCTGCACATGTGATGTGACAATAAAAGTGATTTGATTTGATTTGATGAAGCAGGTATGGAGGAGATCAAAACTCCAGACATCCAGAGGCCCCCAGAACACAAGAGACCAAGGAAGACCAACAGAGGTCATAACTTCTTACCTGAAGTTCAGTTCACACTTGGACCGGCGGCCGCCTCGGGTCTCTTTTCCTTCTGCGTCCCTTTTCCTTCATCCACCTGCTGCCCTCCACCACTTGCTAATGTTACTGAATCTGTGGAAGCTCCGCGATAGCCACCACACGAAGTAACGAGTAACGACCCTATCTAAATCCCAGCAACGACTAACGCGTTCCTGATTTTGGCATAATAACTAGTTACCGTGCTCGTTACCACAATAATAACGTAGTTACTGTAACGCGTTACTTAATAACGCGTTAGTCCCAACACTGCTTGTTAATGATCTCACTGAGGGGGTTCAGGCCTATGCAGAACAGCAGTGGGGAAAGAGCATCTCCTTGGTACACAGCAAATCCAGCATGTCCAAATTAACACTGTCGGATTTGATTTCAACACTATTAAAGTGTCTATATGGGTCCACACCAGAGAGTGTTAATTTAACTCTTTTTGGAGAGTTGGTACGTTAACTCTGATTTAGTGTTAAACACCAAATCTGTCTGGAGTTGATAATTTAACACTTGGTGTTAAGAGTTTATATATTAACTCTCAAAGAGTATTTTAGTTTAACTACGTAAGAGTTATCTTCTAATTCATTCTAAAAAGCGGGAATTTTACTGTTCTGAACTTCTAGAAATTTCTTCTGGAAATAAACATTTACTAAAAAGACGCAATGGTTTTTGAAAAACATTTATTCTGAACTGTGCACCACAATTTCAAAACATTTTCTGAAAGATGTAACAGTGTACATGTTCTCACTTTCATTAGAATTTTGTTTATCAAAAGGTCTGACATGGTAAATGCAAATAACAGCGTTCTCATCACTTATTTCTTCAATACAATATGCATGTCCTTCATTCATCCCTTTGTGGAACTTCAACGCACTTCTGCTCTCCCCCATATTCCATCTTCACAAGCATATCCTGTGCGGAGATTGAATAAAAATTAGTTGACACTAATTAATGGCACAAATAATCCAGTAAACAATTGCAGCACAGTGAAAAAAAAGGAATCCTCTTTGAGCCATTACTTGTGTAAAGTATTTTCCCGAAAGACAAGGACACAGGCAACAGGTAATACTGAACTAAATGTAAAACCTCAACCTTTTTCATTTTTACCTAAACCGTGTGCACAAAACTCTGGAGGGATCTATGCTAACGTAGAATCCAGTCAGGACGTCAGCTACTGCTGTTTGCTCGTTTTTTTATGGGCGATCGTTTTCAGGCTTCAAGTAGCACCATTATACCAACATTTCACATTCTACACATTGTTTTAGGTGTATTTGACCAAAAGTTTGACTGAAAATTCACATGCAAGCTTTTTTTCAAGGCTGTGGTATTTGCCCGCAAACAATACCTTTCAGCTAGCTAAAACAGAATATTATGCTATCACCGAGCAACATGGCTAATGCCTTTCACACAGCTTTGTCTCAACTCCAAAGAGCCACAGAAGTAAAAGCTCATAATAATAATTGAAACGATCTTTGAAAAAATGACTTACCAAGCATGGCAAACAACTCAAATATGTAGAGCAAAATGTTCTGAAACGGCTTCACTTCAGCTTCAATTGGAGCCGTGCTGGGGGCGGAGTCTGTGAATTTACTCTGTTGGTGTCATAGCCCCTGTAGGAGTTCAGAGTTAAGAGGTCAAGAGTTAATGTTTCCATTGTAACACCTCCAGATTTGACAGAGAAACACTCATTTTTAACACTCGATTTTAACTACTATCATTTTACACCTCAGAGTTACATTAAAAGAATGTGACTCTACTTAGAGTAAAATTAACTCTACTTTTGCAAGAAGACTATTAACACCAAAACATTTAACACTTTTGAATTTGCTGTGTAGATCCAACACTTGATGGTGACTTGTAAATGGTAAATGGCCTGTATTTATATAGCGCTTTACTAGTCCCTAAGTACGGTGGCCCCGAGAGACAAAGCACGTACAAACTCCAAAACTCTTGCAAACTCCAAAACACTTGCAAAATCCAAAGCACATGCAAATTTCCAAAACACAACGGAAGTGCTCCAGGACGCTAGAGGCAGTGTTGAGCTTTTGTTACCTAGTAACTACACAAGCCAGGAAGTACCAATGACCGGATTTGGGCTGTATCCCAATTCAGGGTCTGCAGCCTTAAAGGCCGCATTTCAAGGCCGATTACGGCACAGTGACACGACGAAGGCTGCCCCAATTCAAAGGCTGCTCAAAATGCGTCCCTCAAATGCGTCCTTAATTTCCCTGAATTTTAAGGATGGGCCCAACATATCCCAGATTTCACAGCGCGGTGGTGGTGTGGATAATTTTGCCAAAAAAACGGCGGAAGCGGAGCCGCGAAGAGTAAACTTTCAGAAGTAAGTACTGAATATTATGTCACTTATTTATGCGCAAATGTTTTTATAATGAAGAACATTAAAACATTACTGTTGGCCACATATCGGGAAAGTTATGTGACATTAGCGATGTTTGTACTAACTTGGTTTTAAAGCCTTTACTTCAAAATATACGCCGTTCAATAGTTGACCTTAATCTTACTGAGAATGTGATGATTTTATGGATAATTAAAGTCAGTCATATATCCACAAACACAACAGGCTGAAAGTCAGTGATGCTTTTGGTTTGCAGTCCTGAATATCACGGCACAAGCAGGATTCACTGCACTGTTAATGTTAGCTACGTTATATTGCTTCCTCTGTTCGGTGGTGTTGAGCCAAACGGACTTTAACGTGTGTTTGAACGAGCTGACGATTCACTCGTTAAGCTGAAAGAAAGATGCTTTAATCACAGGAGTCACACATGTGTCCACTGTACCATCTGGGAACTCTTTTTGTTTCGTAATAACACAAACACTAAATCCTCCTTCTTTTGTGCTGTTTTGCAGCAGTGTATACACCTGAGACTGTCACCTGTCTGTCTGTCCTGCACTCTCTCTCTGTTTCTTTCTCTCTGATTGTGTAATAAAAGTATGAACATTCATTTATAAGTTACACTTGTGTTTGAATCCTGCAGCTTATCACACATTTGATTTCCATGTGTGACGACTGCAAGTGTCCAGAGTGAGGACAGACTGAGGGAGCCACTGCTGCACATCATCTGTGAGGCTTTGCACCCCTGATTATCCACCAGGACTGACAGATGGAGAGAATAGACAGACTGTTCCCTGTTTGTGAAGGACTGCTAGAAAAGTTTAGAATCACTAATTGTCTGTCCTGAATCAGTCTTATTAGGTAATGTTCAAATAATGTGATCATCCCAGTGTTTTCAGTGTGGGAGGAAGTACTCAGGGCCTTCAAGTTACACACTATGAAAGGCAGCAACAAGTTTAATGTTCAGAAACCTAAAGGCTGTATCAGCAGCAGAATGGAGCTAAAAATAAATGTTGGTTTCAGTTCTATGAAGCTTTGAGTATTTTGGATCAGCAGCTGCTGTGTTTGTTGCATCATATTGCTGTAATTGTTTATATGCTTTATATATTCTGAGATAAGTTGATCTATAGTGTTACATCTTATTCTATAAGGATGTTATGTGTTTGTAGACTTTCTGCCCAGTTTGACCCATTTTGTCACGGACCCGGCTCTGGAGGACTCGGGGGTCCGTGAGCAAATCAAATCAAATCAAATCACTTTTATTGTCACATCACATGTGCAGGTACATTGGTACAGCACATGTGAGTGAAATTCTTGTGTGCGAGCTTCACAAGCAACAGAGTTGTGCAAAATACAATAATGTAAACAAGCAAAATACAAGAATGGCTACATCTGAAACTAATAAATATATGTACAATATATAATAGTATAGCAGGATGTAGTATTATTATTATTATTATTATTATTATTATTATTATTATTATTATTAGTGTTGTTGTTATTTGGGGATGTGTTTTTCTGCACTATGCTGTTTCCACTCATATGTAGAGGCACGGTGTGTACATGTGTGGCTGGAGGATGGAGAACAGCCACATGCAGGCCTGATGGGTGTGGCCCTGCAGGAGGACTGGCCACACCTGAAGTTCCTGCCACACACCTGTTGGTGATCAGGGCTCGTCGGGGGAGCTACTTAGGAGAGTGTTGGAGCTGCCACCGGCGCGGGATCATTAAGCTAAGACTCCAAGTCAGTGTGTAGTAGTAGGAAGTGTGCATCGTGTGTGCGCGCGGGTTCAGTGTTTAACGGCTGCTTCTGTATTGTCCTGCATGTGGAACGAGGGACCAGAAGGGCAGCACGCACAGGGTGTGCAGAAACACAACTGCCGGGAGCACGAGCACGGACGTCGGAGGGGAACACACATATGGGAGTCTAGGGAGCAAAGGGGATTTATTGGGCATCTGTTATCTTCACTGTAAATAAAGTGCACTGTTTGCATCGCAGAGTTTGCGTTTTGGGTCCTCATTCCCCCATAGCCCCACGGTCTGTCAGCCAGACCGTGACAGATTTAGCAGAAGTCAGCCTGTTTAAGGCTCTGATATCTATTCTGTATGACTTAAAGCAGTTATGACATGGTCTGATTTTCTCACCCAATAAAGGAATATTCAATATATCAGTCTACTCTTCATTTTATCAGAAACAGTTATCACAGCTTGTACATTTTCTTTTTATAAATATATACAGTGGGGCAAAAAAGTATTTAGTCAGCCACCGATTGTGCAAGTTCCCCCACTTAAAATAATGACAGAGGTCAGTAATTTGCACCAGAGGTACACTTCAACTGTGAGAGACAGAATGTGAAAAAAAAATCCATGAATTCACATGGTAGGATTTGTAAAGAATTTATTCGTAAATCAGGGTGGAAAATAAGTATTTGGTCACCTCAAACAAGGAAAATCTCTGGCTCTCACAGACCTGTAACGTCTTCTGTAAGAAGCTTTTCTGTCCCCCACTCGTTACCTGTATGAATGGCACCTGTTTGAACTCATCATCTGTATAAAAGACACCTGTCCACAGCCTCAAACAGTCAGACTCCAAACTCCGCCATGGCCAAGACCAAAGAGCTTTGGAAGGACACCAGGAAAAGTATTGTAGACCTGCACCAGACTGGGAAGAGTGAATCTACAACAGGCAAGCAGCTTGGTGTGAAAAAATCAACTGTGGGAGCAATCATCAGAAAATGGAAGACATACAAGACCACTGATAATCTCCCTCGATCTGGGGCTCCACGCAAGATCTCATCCCGTGGGGTCAAAATGATCATGAGAACGGTGAGCAAAGATCCCAGAACCACACGGGGGGACCTGGTGAATGACCTGCAGAGAGCTGGGACCAAAGTAACAAAGGTCACCATCAGTAACACACTACAACGGCAGGGAATCAAATCCCGCAGTGCCAGACGTGTTCCGCTGCTGAAGCCAGTGCATGTCCAGGCCCGTCTGAAGTTTGCCAGAGAGCACATGGATGATACAGCAGAGGATTGGGAGAATGTCATGTGGTCAGATGAAACCAAAGTAGAACTTTTTGGTATAAACTCAACTCGTCGTGTTTGGAGGAAGAAGAATACTGAGTTGCATCCCAAGAACACCATACCTACTGTGAAGCATGGGGGTGGAAACATCATGCTATGGGGCTGTTTTTCTGCCAAGGGGACAGGACGACTGATCCGTGTTAAGGACAGAATGAATGGGGCCATGTATCGTGAGATTTTGAGCCAAAACCTCCTTCCATCAGTGAGAACTTTGAAGATGAAACGAGGCTGGGTCTTCCAACATGACAATGATCCAAAACACACCGCCCGGGCAACAAAGGAGTGGCTCCGTAAGAAGCATTTGAAAGTCCTGGAGTGGCCTAGCCAGTCTCCAGACCTTAACCCCATAGAAAATCTGTGGCGGGAGTTGAAAGTCCGTGTTGCTCGGCGACAGCCCCAAAACATCACTGCTCTCGAGAAGATCTGCATGGAGGAATGGGCCAAAATACCAGCTACTGTGTGTGCAAACCTGGTAAAGACCTATAGTAAACGTTTGACCTCTGTTATTGCCAACAAAGGTTATGTTACAAAGTATTGAGTTGTATTTTTGTTATTGACCAAATACTTATTTTCCACCCTGATTTACGAATAAATTCTTTACAAATCCTACCATGTGGATTCATGGATTTTTTTTCCACATTCTGTCTCTCACAGTTGAAGTGTACCTCTGGTGCAAATTACTGACCTCTGTCATCATTTTAGGTGGGGGAACTTGCACAATCGGTGGCTGACTAAATACTTTTTTGCCCCACTGTATCTTTGCTCGCTTTGAAGTCCAAAACAGCACCACTGCACAGAAGACCCCACCCCCTCCTGGTGACCAGGTGATGACTCTGTCACCGGACAGCGTGAGGAGATCCCTCAGCAGGATCAATGCACGTAAAGCTCCGGGTCCTGACAACATTCCTGGTCGTGTACTGAGAGACTGTGCAGTGGAACTCACTGATGTCTTCACAGACATCTTCAACATATCACTCATCCAGGCTGTCGTCCCCACATGTTTTAAAGCCACCACAATCATTCCGGTTCCAAAAAAGTCATCTCCCTCCTGCTTTAATGACTACCGTCCTATTGCACTTACTCCCATCCTGATGAAGTGCATCGAACTACTAGTCATGCAACACATCAAGACTGTCCTGCCCCCCTCCCTGGATCCCTTCCAGTTTGCGTATCGGCCCAACCGCTCAACCGATGATGCCATCTCCACTGCACTCCACTCGGCACTCACACACCTGGACAAAAAAGACTCATATGTTCGAATGCTGTTCATAGATTTCAGTTCAGCATTCAACACCATAATCCCCCAACAGCTCATTCAAAAACTGGTCCAGCTGGGGCTCAACACCTCACTGTGCAACTGGCTGTTGGATTTCCTCACCGGAAGACCTCAAGCAGTACGGGTTGGCAGTAATACATCCAGCACCATCATTTTAAACACAGGGGCCCCGCAGGGATGTGTGCTGAGCCCCCTCCTCTTCACTCTGCTGACCCATGACTGCACTCCATCATACAGCTCCAACCTCTTCATCAAGTTTGCGGACGACACAATGGTGGTGGGTCTCATTAGCAACAGGGATGAGACCGACTACAGAAGTGAGGTGAGACGCCTGGCCACGTGGTGTGCTGACAACAATCTCTCTCTGAATGTGGAGAAGACGAAGGAGATTGTTGTGGACTTCAGGAGAATGCACACCCAACATGCTCCTCTGACCATTGACGGAGCGTCTGTGGAGAGAGTGAGCAGCACCAAGTTCTTGGGTGTGCACATCACAGAGGATCTCTCCTGGACGTACAACACCACAGCACTGGCCAAGAAATCACAGCAGCGTCTCTTCTTTCTCCGCAAACTAAGGAGAGCAGGAGCACCAGCCCCCATCATGTACACTTTCTACAGAGGCACCATCGAGAGCATCCTGTCGAGCTGCATCACTGTGTGGTTTGGAGCCTGCAATGCGTCCTGTCATAGAACCCTCCAACGCATAGTGAGAGCTGCAGAGAGGATCATTGGTGTCTCTCTCCCCTCCCTCCAGGACATTTACAGCACCCGTCTCACTAAAAAAGCCCTTTGCATAGCGGCTGATCCCACGCACCCAATGCAAAGCTTCTTCAAGCTGCTGCCGTCGGGGAGGAGACTGCGGAGTCTCCAGGCCAGGACCAGCAGGCTGAAGGACAGCTTCATCCATCAGGCTGTCAGGAAGCTTAACTCCCTCCCGATTCTGCCCCCTCTCCCCTCTCTCCTCCACGGTCTCACTGAACTCTGTCACACACACACAAACACACACACTCTCTGACTCACTCACTGGCCTGCACCAGTTACCAGTCACTTTGTGGAGCATTGGACTGCCATTACCTCATAAGACTTTGTTGTTACACTTTCTCTTACCGTACATTACTAAATCTCCATTTGCACTATTTGCCTATTTGCACTACTCTGCCTGGTTTACACTCAATGTCACTTACCCATTATATTGTATATTGTATAGCTTTCTTGTTATATGTAAAATTGTATTTATTTAAATTTTTACTTTTTAATTATTTTACTTGCATTTTTAATCACTTTTATATTTAAATATATTTAAATGTTCATTTGCTATTTATCTAGGGATTGAGAGTAACGCAATTTGTATTCTCTGTATGTCCTGTACATGTGGCAGAATCGACAAATAAAGTTGACTTTGACTTTGACTTTGATATGTAAGCAATGAGCCAAATTTAGTAATGCCAACATACTGAAGGAACAACATTTGTCTCTTATATACAGTGTTGGGTAAGTTACTTTAAAATAGTAACTTAGTTACATTACTAGTTACTTCTCTCAAAAGTAACTCAGTTACTTCAAGTTACTCGTTACTTTCAAAGTAACTAGTTACTAGGGAAAGTAACTTTGGTTTTACTCAGAATTCTCTTGTTAATGTGTTGCTTCCATAACTTTTCCAGTCTTCTAGCTTGCTTACTTGCCACGGTGCACTGTGCCACCTACCAATAGAAAGAAAAAGATAATGTGCATATTTCCACGAGAGAAATCCCACGCCTAGACCGTCATTGACTGCTGCCATGATTCTAGCCTACGTCACAGCGTCATGTGCGCCTTTTACATCCAACACAAAAACTGCAGTCGTGGTGCTTCGATTGTACTCAGAACTCGGAAATTCTGCCTTCTGAATAGGAAGATGTAGGTAACACCAGACTGCAGCTGAGCTGCATACAGAGCTGGACTGGGACAGAAAATTGGCCCGGGCATTTTGACTAGAGACCGGCCCACCATTATAGGAAAAATCATAAAGCCTTTGAATGAAAATAAACACTGTTGTGACAGTGATGTACACTGTTCTGATGGTATATATGCATCAATCTATCAATCGTTTGTTGTAAGATTCAGATAATTTTTTTTTTAAAGCTAGACATTTTAAATGAGAATAAGAAAGAAAAGTATTTCTTTGTGACAGTTAATGCCCTACATGCCCCCCTGGCAACACTTTGCTAGATCCGCCCCTGCACAGTTACCAGCTGTCAGCTACCTAAAAAAGGATCCTGGTGTTATTTGTCTCTCAGAAACTGTTCATAACTTCCCTTCAACTCATTCATGTCACCTAAAAGGTCAACCTGTTTCTCCATCACCTGTTCAGCTCTGATGATCCAGTAAGGACATCTCCTGGTTTCATCTTCATGTTTCCCTCTCACCACATAAACCAACCATATCATGACCAGCAGCTTTACAGCTGTGGCTCCAGCAAACATCAGCTGATACTAGAAATCAATATTAAATAAATTCTAACAACAGCTGATCAAGCTTAAACGTGCTGCTGTTGTTTAGCGCGACATCTGCTGGTTTCCTCTTTCGGCGCAAAGTGAGCGATAAACAAACAAGAGAGAAAAGACGATCAGCTGATCATTGATCAGTTTTCATGACTGAAGTAGAAACGGGAGAGGGAGGGGGGAGAATGAGAGAAGAAGAGGCAGCAGTGCAGCGTAAACACAGAATAACTCCAGCTTTGTGTCTTTTTCATTGTAGCTGAAGTCCGGGACAAACTGTTCCTTTTCACCTCAACACGAAACGCGTAATATTTTCTCTGAATACCAGACGGGACGGTTGGCAACTCTAATAACTTATGAACAAAATAAAGTTCAACATCAATCATAGCTCCACCCAGCTGTATAGAAACTCCGTCATGCTAGCTAGCACGCAGTACGGAAAAAGTCAGCACAATGAAAATAAACTCCACCTAAACTTGGTTCATATCTGACCCAGAGAGACTGCAGGTCATAACTTCTTACCTGAAGCTCAGTTCACACTTGGACCGGCGGCCGCCTCGGGTCTCTCCTCTTGCCTCCCTTTCCTTCATCCACCTGCTGGCCTCCACCACTTGCTAATGTTACTGAATCTGTGGAAGCTCCGCGATGCCACCACACGAAGTAACGAGTAACGACCCTATCTAAATCCCAGTAACGACTAACGCGTTCCTGATTTTGGCATAATAACTAGTTACCGTGCTCGTTACCACAATAATAACGTAGTTACTGTAACGCGTTACTTAATAACGCGTTAGTCCCAACACTGCTTATATATGATACACCTATATATGCACTGTCAAAGACACTTGTCTTTGAGTGAAGATTTAAGGTGATAAGACATATAAATAACTGCAACTTGAATCTGTACTGAGGCTGACACAGAGTTCATGTTCACTGCTGTAATAGCTAATAATGATTAATATAATAACTATAATATTGGCCATATTATATTTACATTACCAAAGTGATATGACTTTAGTCTCATGAACAACATTAGCTAATTGTTATTTACTAGCTAATCTTAAATAACTGTTCAGTACAGAAATGAAGCCCAAAAATCATGTTTTACTGTCCTGTGGTCTCAGCCTGAGATACTTATCAAATCACACAAAGCTCTTGTAGAAACAAACAAACAAATTAACAAAATATGTTCTCCCTCATTTCTGTCAAACAAAGTTGTATGACACGTTTCCAGCGGTTAGTATCATGGTTGCTAGGCAACCTGGGAAGCGCGACGGAGACTAGACCGTCCCATACAGACAAACTTGCCGTTTATTTTGCAAATCAAGCTCAACACTGCCCCTGGCGTCCTGGAGCACTTCCGTTGTGTTTTGGAATTTGCACGAGTTTTGGAGTTTGCAAGTGTTTTGGAATTTGCAAGTGTTTTGGAATTTGCAAGTGTTTTGGAGTTTGTACGTGCTTTGTCTCTAGGGGCCACGGTACCTAAGGACCCCAAAGCGCTTTACATATCCAGTCATCCACCCATTCACACACGTCGAGCGCAGATCCACTGAGCGCTCAACACAGACAGCATTGTCAGAAGGAAAATTGATAAAATAAATTAAAAATTTTGTATTGTTCGATACATATGCGTACCGAACCGAAAGCACTGTATCGAATGGTTCAATATCGATACGAGTGTCATTGCACCTGTAACCCGTTCATGTGTTACGCCTGTTGTTCTTGCGTTGTGTTCTGGCGTGAAAGTAAGAGGCAGGAGACAGTACTGGGTCTTTGGCCGTTTACTGCACATCTGCAACACAGAAATATGTGTCTGATCTGTGTGTGTTACGCGCCTGCCAGTACACCTCTCCTCCGGCCATGCTGAAAGGAGCTGTGACCGGGGTACACATGCACGCGCCTACGTCACCACGCAGCGCACACACACACACACGAACGCACACAGACTCAGGTCACACAGGTAGGAGATTGAGATGCAAAAATGACATATTTAATCCAAAAAAAAAATGTGTTTTGGGTGAAATTCACAAGTATTTAACACATATGTTACATTCACCCCTAATATATATATATATATATATATATATATATATATATATATATATATAAACACCCAGCACGCCCCTGCGGGCGGTTTATCCTTCAAGCTCGGGTCCTCTACCAGAGGCCTGGGAGCTTGAGGGTCCTGCGCAGTATCTTAGCTGTTCCCAGGACTGCGCTCTTCTGGACAGAGATCTCCGATGTTGTTCCCGGGATCTGCTGGAGCCACTCGCCTAGCTTGGGAGTCACCGCACCTGGTGCTCCGATTACCACGGGGACCACCGTTACCTTCACCCTCCACATCCTCTCGAGCTCTTCTCTGAGCCCTTGGTATTTCTCCAGCTTCTCGTGTTCCTTCTTCCTGATGTTGCTGTCATTCGGAACCGCTACATCGATCACTACGGCCGTCTTCTTCTGTTTGTCTACCACCACTATGTCCGGTTGGTTAGCCACCACCATTTTGTCCGTCTGTATCTGGAAGTCCCACAGGATCTTAGCTCGGTCATTCTCCACCACCCTTGGGGGCATCTCCCATTTTGACCTCGGGACTTCCAGATTATACTCGGCACAGATGTTCCTGTACACTATGCCGGCCACTTGGTTATGGCGTTCCATGTATGCCTTGCCTGCTAGCATCTTGCACCCTGCTGTTATGTGCTGGATTGTCTCTGGGGCATCTTTACACAGCCTGCACCTGGGGTCTTGCCTGGTGTGATAGACCCCAGCCTCTATGGATCTTGTACTCAGAGCTTGTTCTTGTGCTGCCATGATTAGTGCCTCTGTGCTGTCTTTCAGTCCAGCTTTGTCCAGCCACTGGTAGGATTTCTGGATATCAGCCACCTCCTCTATCTGCCGGTGGTACATACCGTGCAGGGGCCTGTCCTTCCATGATGGTTCCTCGTCTCTCTCCTCTTTCTTGGGTTTCTGCTGCCTGAGGTATTCACTGAGCACTCGGTCAGTTGGGGCCATCTTCCCAATGTATTCTTGGATGTTCGTTGTCTCATCCTGGACTGTGGTGCTGACACTCACCAGTCCCCGGCCCCCTTCCTTCCGCTTAGCATACAGCCTCAGGGTGCTGGACTTGGGGTGAAACCCTCCATGCATGGTAAGGAGCTTTCTTGTCTTTATGTCAGTGGCTTCTATCTCCTCCTTTGGCCAGCCTATTATCCCAGCAGGGTACCTGATCACGTGGGCCACATTGTTTCAGAAAATGGTGTTGAGACAGACCCACAAAAAGGTTGCCACCTTGAAATCTTTTCTGGGATTCGCTGGCTACTATAGGCGTTTTATTAAGGGATATGCCATGATCGCCAAGCCACTCAACAACCTCACACGTGGGTACCCATCCTCACACAAAAGTTCTAAAAATGAGACTTCTGAGAGCTCACAGTTTGATCCCAAGCACTCCTTTGGTTCCAGGTGGAGTCCTGAATGTCAGTTGGCTTTTGATACTCTCATTGACAAACTTACCACTGCACCAGTTCTAGACTTTGCTGATCCGGCACTGCCTTGCATTCTCCACAGAGATGCCAGCACCACCAGATTGGGCGCCGCCCTTTACCAAGAGCAAGAGGGGAGACTTAGGGTGATAGCCTATGCTAGTAGGGGTTTGTCATCCAGTGAAAGTCGTTACCCAGCTCACAAGCTTGAATTCTCTGCACTGAAGTGGAGCGTGACAGAAAAATTTCATGATTACTTGTACTGAGCAAGTTTTACAGTGGTCACGGATAACAACCCACTTACCTATATCTTGACATCAGCAAAGTTGGATGCTACCGGCCATCGTTGGCTGGCTGCTCTTTCTACATTCTTGTTCAAGATACAGTATCGAGCTGGCAAGCAAAATCTGGATGCAGATGCACTTTCCCGTCGGCCCCATGATGGTACTTCCTCTAGTGAACCTGCTCAAAAAGATGAGGAGCTAATTAATCAGTTTACTCAACAACATCTCTCAAGCAGCAGTGATGGTGAAATATCAGCTGAAGTTGTCGATGCGATTTGCCAAAGCGGTGTTGTCAGGACCCAAGCTGAGAATAGTTTGGTCGAATCCCTGTCCATCAACACAGCAGTGCTTCCTGAGAATTACTCAGAAGATTCCCATGGACTTCCTGTTATTTCCACCATATCCCATTCTGAGCTTTATGAAAAACAGAGAACTGATCCAACTCTCCCCGAGGTTATTCACCAGTTGGAGTCAGGAGAAAAAGTTCCTCTGACAGCCAGGAAAGAGCTTCCTGAAATTCCTCTTCTCCTTCGAGAACTGAACAAATTGGAGCTGATTGATGGTATCCTCTATAGGAAGAGATATGAAAATGAACAACCATCATACCAACTGGTCCATCCGACAGAACTGCGGCAAACTCCTCTCCCCAGGAACTCTCTGCAGGAGGGGGAGATACAGGAGAGGTGGAGGAAGATCTCAGCCTGGGCGTCTGTTGTCTCATGTAGTCTGGAAGATGAGTGGATGGTGGGGTGGGTGCAGTTTTCTCTGTGGTGGGGTTGGGCGGACTGTCCCGGGCTCTGTGGGGCCGGGGGGCGCTGCTGCACTGGGCCCCGGTCTGGATGGGTCTGGGCCCCCTTTCCCTGGGGGGTCGCGGAGTATGGGAGTGCCTACTGGGGTCAGCGGGGGAGCTGGCCCCAGGGAGGGGTCACCTGCCCCTCCCTTCCTTCCCTCCCCATCTCCAGCTGCCTCCCTCCTCCCGCTCCACCACAACCACCCACACATGCAGGGCCTTGGAGTAGGGGTAGGTCACCAGGGTGCAGAGGAGGCTACCCCCCCCCCCCCCCCTGTCCCCTTCTGGCTGCCTCTGCCTCAATTTTATCCCACAACTTAGACATTCACATTACTCACACTCTCATTACACATACATATAGGATCTTGGGGGTGGGCACGATACACGAAGTCCAAATTGCCATCAGGGTGTACACCTCACCCCTGGCGTCGTTGCCCACCTCTCAATTTTAAATACACGTAGACATTGAGGGCTAGCAGGAGGGACCATGCGCTTACCTGCTGCTCTCTGGCAGGTAGCTCCATGCCCTCCTGGGTTTTAATTGCACCTTAGAACACACATGCATCAACACTACAATGAGCGGGTGGAGGGAGGTTTGGAGTCTTCTCTCACCCCCGTTCTCTGCGGCCTGCTGGAGCGGGGGGGGGGGGGGGGGGGGGGGGGGGCTAGGAGGAGTTGGCCGTCCGACTGTGGTCTGGAGTGTGGGGCCTCCCTGCTGCTGCGGAGTCGGGGCGGTCTGCCTCTCCCCACCGCAGAGAAAAGGGTAACACCACCTGGGTCTGGGTGCAGTTCCCCCCTCCAGGGGCAAGGGTACCTAGACCCGGTTTGTAGAGTACGCTTGGGGAGTGTGATCGTGTGTACAGCGTCTCTTTATGTCTGTCTCTACGTTGGTTGAGTGTGGAGTAAGTGCATATGAGAGCATGAGGGTGGGAATGGATGTTTGTGTCTGTGTGTGCCTGTATGTCTGTGTCTATATGTCAGGTTGGGTATCAGGCGCCACCTCTCTGGGGACATCTCAGGCCCTCCAAGGTTTGGAGGCCTATCTCCACCCACCACCACTTCCCCTGCCAGTGGCGGACTCCCTCAGGTGTCGGTGCATTGGTGGTTCTTTGTGTCGGGGGTGGGCGTCCGGGTACACACCGGCTCACTCCTTGGCGGCCGCTTATCGGGGCCTGCAGCCTGGGGCTCGCTCGGGCCACTTCGGAGGTGGGGTGCCCCCGGCCTCTCGGCCTGGGGCTCGGTCACTCAGGCACAGCTGGCTGCCGGCGGAGCTCACGGGCGCGTCACTGCAACTCCCCCTGGCTTCTGCTCCGCGGCTGCTGAGTGAGCCCTCATCTGGGACTCTCCTCAGCTCTTTCTGGGACAGTGGCGCGGCTGCCCCTCTGTTGGTCTTCCTTGGTCTCTTGTGTTCTGGGGGCCTCTGGATGTCTGGAGTTTTGATCTCCTCCATACCTGCTTCATGCCCTGGAGGACGGGGCTGTGGCCCCCCCACACTCCCTAGCAGATCGTTACATGGAGAAACCTTTGGAATGCAAGCATGCTGATCCACACAGGTATGCACACAGGTGTACAAACGGGTATTCACAGATGTGGACTACAGCTTTCTTGGCTGCTGCCTCAAAGCACATTGTGTGGTGTCTATCTTGCGTGCTGCACAATATCGTTTATTACTTAGTATCTACTGATATCTACTGCTAGCTAGTTTATTGTGATGGTGCCGTTTTTTTTTATTATGTTGCTCTTTGTTGTTTGCGTTCTCTTCTGTTTTTTTTCTCCATACAGGTGACCCAGGTGGTTTTTTTGTTTGTTTGTTTTTTTTCTTTCTTCCCCCCCTTCTCACCGTCTCTTCACCCCTTTGGTTTTCTTTCTCTCCCTCTCTTTCTTTCATTCTTTCTCCCTGTCCTGTCCCCCAGTCACGTCTGTCCCGTTTGTAGCAACTGAAAATAAAATAAATTCATAATTATAATAAAGGTCAATCCAATGGGCCAATATGGCAAGGCCATGATGATCCACTTGGTAAAATAAATCCGCTTGGCATCTTTCTTGGCCTTAAGACAACAATTCTGATGGCTAAAGATCCAAACGGGACACACACACACAAAAAAAAGAACTGCGGCAAACTGTTCTCCACAGCCTCCACAATGATATGGGCCACCTGGGAGTGGAACAGACCCTTGACCTTGCCAGGACTCGGTTCTATTGGCCAAGAATGGCAGTGGATATGGAAAATAAAATAAAGACCTGTGGCCGGTGTATTCGCCGGAAAAGCTTGCCGGAGAGAACTGCTCCTCTGGTTAACATTCGGACATCATGTCCACTTGAACTCAATTGTATGGATTTCCTCAGTCTCGAGCCCGATACCAGCAACACCAAAGACATCCTGGTACTGACAGATCATTTCACCAAATATGCCCTTGCCATTCCAATACCAAACCAAAAGGCAAAAACTGTGGCTAAATGTCTTTGGGAAAACTTCATCGTTTTATATATAGCACAGCCCTATGGAAAGCTAAGATACTGCGCAGGACCCTCAAGCTCCCTGGCCATCGGTAGAGGACCCGAACTTGAAGGATAGATCACCCGCAGGGGCAAGAGGTGAATTTTTATATATATGACTCTTAAAATCCTCGAATATCCGAGACCGAACTTTTGCTGCTTAATTCAGCAACAGTTCCTAATTTAACAAGGTTTGGAGCTCTTTGCTCATTTAAAAGCCCCCCCCCCCCCCAGCTGCGTGTGTCTTGAGATTTGAATTGTTGCTTTTTGCTTTGAGACACTGTCCTTGCTTACAAAGATCTAGAAAGCGTTTTTCTAGTTAAAATATTTTTATTATGTTTGATCGTTAGGCTTAGTTGAAAATCTCCATGCCACTGTAAATCAGATATCATCAAACACTGTGCTGAGAAAAAAACTAATGTCAAATAATGTAATATAAGGTAATGGTATTTCAAACGAGAGTTCATTAAGTTGCAGTCCATCAAATTAATCAAATCAGTTTTGGACTAACTTTATAATCAGATGTCTTCTTATTTTAGATTCTTAATGAATGGCCAGATTAGGTATCTATCCATTCATCTGTAAAGACTTGGCGGTCTTTATCCTTTAAGCATTTTGTGCTTCCCATTCTTCTGACTCCTCAGCACTTGGCTTACACTCTGCATGTATTTAGCTGTTGTGGCTTTTCCTAGCGTAGTGGTGGTGGTAGTGCCGCCCCTTCGGTTCTGACTACCTTCCCTGTCTTTGTTACCATCCGATTACATATCGTCAGTCTGAATTACATTCTGATGTCATTACTGTAGATCCTAGTGGTGTTGAATTGATTGGTCATATTCCCAATGAAGGCTCGTAGGGTTATTTTGGTCTTATAAAGTTCTAGGCATACCAGGATCCATGTGTGAGGCATTGAGTTATAGGTTTCTTGTAGTCAGTCCAGACAGTGCACCAGTCTGGAGTGACTGCTCTGTCTACCAGGAGCTGGTGTTTAGCCCCTCAAGTGTTTCTCCCAATTCCTTTCTGGGCCCTGCTTGTGTATTGTTCATTTTAGCCACTACGATGCCTTTCAGGAGCTTCCATGTAGTGCTGGGGCAGGTTATTGGCCAGTAGTTGGATGGGACTAGTCCCTTATGGGGGAGGACTGTCCAGCCTTCAGTTAAATATTCTGGGTCCATCCCATCCATAAGCAGCTGGTTCATTTGTGCTGCTAGACACTCATGGAATGCAATTAGCTATCATATCATGACCTGACACTGTCCAACACTTAATGCCTTTTTCTTGGATGTCACTGTGATAGCTACTGGATCCTGTTCAAGCAGGTTGCTATGATCTGCTGTTAGCTCTCCCATATGCTGTCCCAGTATTGCTCTGTCTCCCATCTTGGCAAGGCTGTTCTCATATTGTTCCCTTGCTGCTGAGAGTACACAATGGATGGTTCAGCGGAGAACAACTGGTTTATTCTGCTGACTTCTATCTCTCTGGTATACTTCTTCAGGTGGGTAACCAAGGCAACGACTCTTTGCTTGTTTCCAAGGCCTCAGGAATAGACACTTTGCTGTGTTTTTAAGGCACTCCTTTCTTCATCACACCTTTCTGCAGTTCCGATAATTGGCTAACTTCCCTCTGTGCTGCCTTCATTTTGACCTTAGCCCAGCATCTTAAGGATCACTGTTGCCTGGTGTAGATCAGCTGGATGGTTTCAGTGAAGGTCGCATTAGGAATTGTCTGTAATTCTGCACTGACATCTTCTAATAGACTTTCAGAGGGTACCTTATGTAGTCTAAGTAATCAGCCACAAGGGTCCTGGTTTACAGACAATCAAAATAAGAAGACAGCCCACTTTGACCACAGTGGCACCACACATGTGCCTGTAGGCTACAAGGAAGCCATGTTTACTGGGTGGAAACAACAACAGTGTACAATATGCAGCAGAGACCATGACACACAACCTCTGTACACATACAAAATATGGGTTAGACAAATGAGATCCTCTTCCTATTAGAAGGGAAAGAATGGAGGTTTAGTGGACAAATTAGACTCTAAAACACCAAACCCATCTTCAAACGCACTAAGGTCCAGTTCTCTATATTGTGAATATTCTGAGCAGGAGTTTAATGTATGTTTTGCAGTTCAGAGAAGACAGAGTCTCAGCATGCTGGTCAGCTAATTAAACGAATGCTTGGCCTCGGCAGCAGTTAATGCTTTTCAATTATGAATGAGAAAGATGGGGTGAAGAGGGCAGTGCAATCAATGGGAGGGAAGGTTGTATGGATGGACGTAGGGTTGGTGCAAAGACAGAATAATAAAGGATAAGAAATAAGAGAAAGAAATGAGAGAGGGGATGGAGGGGGAAATCAAAGAGAAGGACGAGTTTGAAATCACAAGCTAGGGGAAGAAAGAAAAGGAGAGACAGAAGGAGAATTGTTTTCAAACAAACAGGCAGAGGTTCACACTGGATGTTGTGTTGGTGTTTTGCTGCTTTGAACGAGACAGTAGAGGGTCTAATTTAGTGTCAGTCTGGCTGAATCAGGCCCTTTGGCAACATGGCACCCAGTGTTTGTTTTGGTCCACCTACAGCCAGAGGCACCTCTGTTTATCTCTCTTTCTCACTGTCTTTCTGTCTCTTGTCACATCTTTGTGGGTTTAAAAGTCATTTTTCCTCTGCTGCTGTCACCTGTTGTTTCTGTTTGACCTCACATTTTGTTGTCTATCTTTAGAACAGAGGAGAATGCCTTTGTTTCCGTCTCTCTTGATCCTTCTCCTTTCCCCTCATTTGAGTCTACTGAAATGAGTCTTATGTAATTACCAAAACAATCTCAAGAAACCTAATAAGAGGAATTGAGCTCCAAGGCAGTTTACAAACTTATTGATTTTAGATTTACCATTCAAAACTCTCATTAATTTTTCAAACAGCTGATTTTCATTTCACACAGTAGCAAGCAATAGCAGCAGGCTTCTCATTTCTAGCAATATAAAGTGTGATCTTTAAGTATTGGAACTCTAAACACAGAGGCTTACATGTACAGCAGAGGGAGGGATGCGAGGGTGGGGTAGGGTAGGTACCACGAAATATTTTTAACCTCAAAATTTGCTAGCATTCCTAAAAAGTTACATTTTTAAAGTTTATTTCAAACCACCATATTTCCCATTAATGAGCCCACTGGCACTGTCATTTGTAAGGGCCAATGAAGAGTCAAACTAAAATGACTTGCAATCATCTTTATATTCTGTTGTTGTAAGAACAACAGCAGAGTGTGGCTGAATTTGCTGGGTAATGATGTCAGACAGCAAGCATCTACAAAATGGCAAGACTTGAAAAACTACCTCCCTACAGCTTGCTTTAGTCCTATGTATGCCAGTTCCCGTTTTCCCAAATCTTTACAGTGGAGGTGGAAAATTCAAAGTCAGCACGATCCATAGATGGGAATTTGTGTGTCTTCTGGCCATTTGATTTGAGAAAATTAGAAATGGTCCATGTTTGATTTTTAATCTCTCTGATTCATATGTTGAGGGAGTTACTTGATAGGCTTGGAACAAATACACCTTTTCTTTTCCAAGAATGTTATAATGTTATAAATGTTATAAGCCTACACTAATGTGAAAAGATAAAAAAGCTGCTATGGATGCACACTGCACATAGACAACAACTGAGTCCTATTTGTTTATCTTTTGGAAATATAATACATAAACAAGGAAGTTTTTGCTGACTGACTGATTATTTGTTGTACTGACAAGTATAACTAAATGATTTTACCCAAAAATAAAATGACTGTAAAATACACTGTTTATAGAACCACATTAGTCAAAATAGACTGGTATTTTATGACCATTGGTGGAAAATTATCAGCGAAACATAGGATTTACAATGCTATTCATTTTCTTCAGTAAGAAATCTTGTATCATGGCTGCTACTACTACTTTTACTTAGTTTTTGTTAAATAAAAAATCTCATCGGGTAATATCTCATGTTTTATTACTTATCTGAAGACCTGAAGGGACCAGACTTTTTTTCAATTATGTAAAAATCACATTTACATGATATACTGTAACTAGAACAGTGCAAAAATACAACACATGCCAGTCTCATAACAATCAGCTCAGCTTAGACCTAACATAACTGTGAACACATGCAGCTACAGTAGCCACGAAGAGGTGAACTCTCTCTGAAGGATACACAAATCTGTATCCAATGCTGCATATGTAGTACAGACACGTAAGCACATACTGTATCTATAGACAAACACACAGAGCAACTACAATCTCTACCTCGCACACACACACACACACACACACACACACACACACACACACACACACACACACACACACTGAATTAAATTAGTGTACAGCTTGGCACTTGTGCCTCTCTGGCCCCCAACCTGCTGGCTGATTCAATTTTCTGGGCAAATCTGCCGACAGTGACCGCTAACATTCACCTTTAGATGGAGAGAGAGGGAGAATATGTGAGTGAGAGAGGGATGACTGAGAATGACTGAAAGAGAGAGACAGGGAGCGCATGGCTGGGTTTGGCAGGGTGGAAGAAGCAAAGAGTGGGTGAGGGAAAAAAAAACCCTGGACTGTTGCTGCATACTTCAAGAGTTAGCTGGGGGTGTGGGATGAAGGTGCGTGCCAATAATATTCCTGAAGGGAAGTGGATGGAAAGGAGAATCTGCCAACACTCGGGTTTACTCCAGAGAAAGCACTGGGCAAGCACAGAAAAAAGTAATACTTTAATTCTGAAAACAAATAAGCAAAAAAGTCTAACGCACTGTCTTATTATGATCTTTCTTGGCTCCTTGTTTTTTATTAATTATAAATGGAGCCTTTAGCTTTTTAAATGCAAATTTGGAAAAAAAAAAGTTTTCAGAGGACTCTATGCAGCGCTGTGAAAACTTTACGCAAGCTCTCTTAAGGTCTCTCCACAACATTTCCGCCGGGTTTAAGCCTGGACTTTGATTAGGATGTAGCTTTTATTTCACAGATTCATTATGTTGTAGATGTACAGTGTGGGTCATTTATATGGATACACCGTAATAACATGGGAATCAGGGCTGGACTGGGACAAAAAATCGGCCTGGGCATTTTGACTAGAGACCGGCCCACCAAAAATGTGACGTCATTCAGGGGTAAAACCGCAAAGGATTCTGGGAACTTGTGGCACGAGGTACTAGCGCATGCAGGCTTCCAATTGAACTCAGTTACACAGCGATAAAAAGAAACACAAAAAATGGCAAGAAGCTGTTGTATTATTAACTGCAATAGCCGGTGTTGTGCCAAAAAGTGATTGTCTGCCAAAAACTGATTTCCGGTATTTGCCAAAAACTGATTGCTCGTATTTAAATTGCTGTAAGTAACTTGTTGGGCTATAATATGTGAAACATATGTCAAATGCGTCCCTCGTGGATGACATGAAGTCATCTCTCCATCTCTCTCTGCTGCTCTTCTGTCTCCTCTGTCACAGATTTCTCCACTTTTGATGATAAATCAGCCTGGTGCAACATGTAAGGATTGGCACAATTTGTTAAGGTTTTGAGGAGTTTGAGAAACTAACCTTAAGCATAAAATAAAATTTACTATCAGTAACTTCATAGCACCTGGCCCAGCAGTATATAAACTCCGTCATGCTAGCTAGTACGCAGTACCAGTTATTCTAAGCGACTGTAAAAAGTCAGCACAACGAAAACAAACTACAACTAAACTTGGTTTATATCTGACACAGACAGCAGGTCATAACTTCTTACCTGTTTCTTTTTGGCCCAAATTTTTTCTGCACCTCCATTTTCTTTAGTTCGTCTATAAGATTGCTAAACAAGGGGGGACCTCCTCGGCTGTAATTGGTCCAGCCGAGAGTCGATCATGACCAATTGGCCAATCCAACACCTTTCATTATTTATACCCTTCCCAAAAAAAAAAAAAAAAATCGATCGGCCCATAAAAACAAAAAATCCCGATGCCCCCAGTCCAGTATGCCCGATGGCCAGTCCAGCTATGATGGGAATGGTTGGTGATATTAAAGTCCTGTTTGTGGTACATTAGTATATGTGAGGGGGCAAACTCCTCAAGATGAGTGGTGACCATGGTGGCTATTTAGAAGTCGGCCATCTTAGATACAACTTTTGTTTTTTCAATAGGAAGAGGGCCATGTGAGTCTGGCTGACCTGTAAATTCCTCTAACGTTATATTTGTTATATCAGACATTTTACTAATATGCTTTCATTCCCTGAGTTTAGAATTATTACTGATTGTCCAAACTCTTCTCAATTTATGTACTGTCTGCTCTCTCATTGAGCACAGCAGAGAAATCACAATGCAAGCCATGTCTGAGAACCTTTAAATTAGTTGTTGAGTATATAACATGCCAGCCCAAGATCTAAGAGCCCTGCCTCAGCACACAGCACCTTTTCCTGTTAAATCTATGAGTTAATGGGCTTTGCTTTTGCTTTCTGAAAACCACATCCCTTGTCATCTCTTAAAGGTGGATCTATACGAACTGTGAAAAAGGTAAAATGTCTCAAAGCAGACAGGCAGTCAGACAGAAAGCAGAAGAAGCAAACCGTGAGAAAGACAGAACGATACATTGATAGACAGATAGAATGACAGAGAGGCAGGTGTAGGGGGGGGCGTGGAAACAGAGGAGGTCACATATGCTCACTTCCATAGACATAAGCCCTGATTAAATTGAGTGTGTAGTAGCTGGCCGCTTTTCAGGTGTGTGTGTGTGGGGGAGAGTGTGAGTCCTGTAATATTGTTTGTAGTCCCATGGGCTGTAGCTGAGCAAACTCAATCAACTCCCACTCACCTCTGTGGCCCTCCCTCCACTGTCAGGCCAGGACTAGACACTGGCCTGGCTTCTCCTCTGAACTGAGCGAGAGCGTTTTCACTGTGTGTATGAGTATGCATTGTGTGTGCCTGTGCGGGGGCGTGTGTTCAGGTGTGTCCTTGAAAGAATCAAAAGCCTCTGCAGATTGAATGCATTAGTATGAGAGACAGGTTTTCAATAACTCTAGCTTGCACGTGTGTGTTTGTCATGCTTACAAGATTAAAACCAACATTTTCTTATTCCTACTCTATTTTTCCCCTCTGAGTTATTATTTTTTGTTGATCTGTCACCCGTATTGAATCCAAACGATGGGTTTACGAGAGTATGGGCATGTGCACGCGACCTCTACCATCGCGAACCTCTGGCCACACATACACACCTGTCAATCAGAGACATCTACCATCAAAAGCGTCTGCTGTGCTAATTTAAGGTCTACTTGCAAAGAGAGAAAAATCAGCACATGCAGACAGGTTGCACTGGCAAAGACAACACCAATCAATCAGCTGATCAATCATAATTGGCTTATTTGCATATTTGCCACATATTCAAAATCATCCTTCATTTATGCAAATGTGCAGCAGAAAACGAGCTCCAGGGAGAGAGGGAGAGTTCAGGACTGAACTTGGACCTGTTGGTTGCTGAGAGATCAAATTAGAGCTTTATTTAGATTTATGCAGATCTTAACAGTAATGATATACAGCAGGCACGGTGCCCTTGGGTGTCAACGAAGACATTAATGCATCTACGGCCAGAGACACACTGTCCCACTATTCAAATACTGTGTCTTTGAAATAAAGACAAACCTGTAAGCCTCATTTGTACTGCACCCTAAAGCAGGATTCATATATTCATGTCACTCGGGTCTCATGACTGAAACATTATACTGCAGGGCTCTCTCAGAGTATGTCAGACAGGGCTCTCTTCTAGACACTCTAAACCCACTGGCAAAATGTACTTTTCAAATTTTTTCTTAATTTTAAATATGTTCATATTGTCTATTTTGTAAAATGTTCAGATTGTCTATTCTTATTTAATTCACTTAATGTACAGAATTCACCTGCTTGCTTCATACAATGCTACTACTGCACATTCACCTAATGTATATAATATATAATGTTCTTCTTCTCTCCCCCTTTTGCACATTTCACTGCGTGTTATACTTGTATAACTATGCATGTGATGAATAAAGAATCTTGAAAAAAAAAGCAGGTAGTCCCAAGGTTGCCCCCCCCCCCCCCCCCCCCCCCCCCAAAACAACAAACCTGAGTCACTTTTGCATTTTAAAATATGCAGCAAAGTCAAGATAATTCTAGGAAATTCTCCTGTCAGTGAAAATCTGATTTACAAATACACTAATAAACCATCGAGTAATGAGATAATTATACACAGTTTATTTACCACTACTCAGTGCTGCTAGCGTTTCATGTTGTGGGTAGTTGCTGAATTTATCACCAAAATCTGCTTTGCTAAATAATGACCTTGCCCAACAGCAAGCAGTTTTGACAGCACCTATTATTGAGGTAAGTGTGAAAGTCCAGAAAGGAAGATGCTGCAGGACTTAATACATTTGCTGTGTTGTAAAAAATATTTTTATTTCGCCGTAAGTCAAAGTGCAAACTGCTCCACAACGGGAATGGTAAAAAAAACAACAGGAGGTGAAGAACAGTGCAAACACTCTTTAAAAGGCCGAATGGGAAACAGGAAGACCGGAGAAACCAGAAATAATCTCACACAGTGCTTCAGTCATTTAGCTTACTAGCCAGCTCTGACTTGGCTTGAAGTCAGTTGGACTCAGCCCGGACTACCTACTGACTATGATCACTGGCTTCATAACTTTTAGGGACACATTGTCAACATGTAGCCAAGCGATGGAAGATTTCCAGTTTGGTGGCCCAAGGATTATCTCTTTGCACTTTACAGATGATGTAGTGCTTTTGTTTTCATCCACCAGGGACATGGAGCGCTCACTGGAGCATGTTGAAGCCAAACAATAGGAATGTTAAAGAATGAGAATTAGCTCTGCCAAAGGTGAGGCTAGGAGGTCGTCAGGAGAAAAAGGATGGAGTGCCCACTCCAGGTCAGTGAGGAGTTTCTATCCCAAGCTTTAACTATCTTGGAAGACAGATTGCTGTGGCATCTACAGACATGCACATGTTGTACTGGTCTTTTGTGGTGGTGAAGGAGCTGGCCAGGAGCCGTGGTAGTAACTGAAAAAATAAGACTGTGGCTATAAGCACTTGAAATGTCCTTCTTTGGTGTGTTGGCTCACCCTTTGAGATCATAAGCTCTGTCATTTGGGAGGTGCTCAGAGTTGCTTCTCCATACCAAAAGGATCCAGATGTGATGGGACAAGCATCTAATTAGGATACCCCTAGGCACTGCTTAGGTGAGGTGTTTTGGGCACCTCCTTCCAGACGGAAACTCTGGTGTTGACCCAGGACATGGTGAAAAGTTTACATCTCTCCGCTATCACTAATGCATCAGCGTCCCCAGGGAATAGCTAGAGGAGCGAAAGCCAGGAAAAGAGAGGTTTGGGCATCTCTTTGGCTGCCCCCACAACCCAGACCTGGATATGTTGCAGGAAAGGTTAGATGGACTTGCTAATCACAGTAATTTAAAAAACTGTCTCCCTGTGATGGGTCCCTATATCCCTATTCTTTAGGACCACAGATGTACTTGGCAAAAATGCACAGAGGAATTCTATATTCTCATGTTATTGGGCCATGACAAAGTGCATTCAGCAGGCCTACCACCAGAGTCATTGGAGGTATCATTGTTGTCGTCATCACCATCATAATCATCTGGGGTAAAGTGAATATACCTTGGGCTATATCTGTCCACCTCTAACACAAATAAACACATGGAAAAATTAAGAATAAGTGAACACGTGATTATCACTAACTACTATTACTATTTTCAATTTTTTAATATAACTGGAATCACACTCTGTAACACTTTATTAGTAATGTCTTAGTCTATTGTGTTGATTAAATGCATAAAATTTTATGCAGGAAAATTATTTGGTTATATTTTCACCATATGCTCCTATTACGGGCCTGCCTTTGATTTCAGATGTGATGCCAAAGAACATAAGGAAATGAAAATTAGATTAGAAAATAAGTCCTGCCCGCTGAAAGATTATGTGTATACGTTTTCACACTGTGCACAACTGTGTTGGTTACATGTAATCTATAAAATGTGTACTAAGATTTTATAATGCTTATATGTGGTAATGGCCAATAACATGATGATCTATAGATAAAATGTGTGTGTGCGCAAGCTTGAACAGTACTTACTGTCCAAGATACACAGAAAGGTTATTGGCTTCAAAACAGTTCAATATGTCAAATAAACACCCAGCTCAGTGAGCAGCTGGAGAACAGAGTGCAGAGAGGAAGTGAGAGAAACAGGGTAGAAGGACAGAGATGAAAAGCGATGAGAACAGAGGCAGTGAGAGCTCGGGGAGGGTGACAAAACTGGATAGAGAGGGCAAGAATGAGAGATGACTGTGAATATGAAAATAAAAGAGGTAAGGACGAAGGTAAAAGGAGGAAGACTGGCATTGTCTTTGTAATTATAACGATTTCAAACATGTCTTCTTGTTCCAGATGCTTCAGTTAATGGACCACTTTATAGCAGAATCTGTAGCAACAATACATCAAAGTGTATAGATTTGAATTGAAGTTGTACAGTCACATCAAGGACGTCCAGATTTCTGATGCCATTCTACCAAAATGTCATTCCTGGTAGTTAAAACAACCACAAATGCAGCCATAAAGAACTACGTGATTAAAAGCAAGTATTCCTGCAACAGATGGCTCGACAGCAAATAAAGCAAAATGTGTCGAGTCCTCCAAGATGCTTGAAACAAGCTACCAGCCAAGTAGTTTGAAGAACTGTGAACCGGTGCTATTTTACCCGTGACAAGCAGTCGCACTAAAATTTGATCTAGGATTTTTCCGTTTACTGCACTTTTTATTTGCATCGATTTAAAAACAGTCACACAGTGCTACCTAGCAGGCTACCTGGGCAGTTGTCATAGTGACCAAGGACGAACTAGGAAAGACGGTATTATTTTGGACAATATGTCAGAGTAAACACAAGATGAACGAGTGAGCAACTGTAGTGCTGCAGTCAAATACAGGCGTGTGTGCGAGTGTGTGTGTGGACTATTGCCTGTGGGTCAGTGTGTGAGAGCGATCAGATTCTCTGTGACTCATACTGTTATCTGTCGCGTCACACTGACACCCATTATACCATCTGTTTATCGGGGCTTTGATAAATGACAGCTTGACACCAAAAATGTCACCCAAATCAAAACAGAAGGATTAACACTTCTGCTGAAGTCAGAGGGGCAGAGTTGGTGAGCAGGCAAGTCTAATCTTCAACTCCTACAAAGTATAAACACATGAGCAGATTCAGGACCCGTTTACACTGAAAACAAACTTAAATCCCGTTAGGCAGTCAGTAAGCTGAGAAAACAAACACACATTCATTTGAATCTCGAATAAGAACATCAGTTTTATCTGATAAGTAAATCATTTGATGACGTGTGTGTCCTGAAACATTTCATATAAAGACATTTCTCTTATGCAACATGAACAAAACTACTTGTACTGCAGAAACACATAAAGATACCAGAGGTTAAGCACTTATTACTGAGTGTGAAACAGAATATAAGGTAGATGTATTGTACTTGAATATCTAATCACACACCTACACAAAGCTGCACACAGCAGCCAGCACCTCTTGTCAACATTTCCTACTGATGAATCCATTTAGATGTGACCCCGACTGCGATGCAGAAAGAAGCACGACAAAGTAAGTCTGGGTCTGCGAGGACTGTGAATCCATATCTATGTATGAAGCCAAACTTTGTGTGTATCTGCAGGCTGTCAGTGAAAGACGGCACTGTCTTCTCAGTACTCTCGATACTTGGAAGCAAACCAACAACCTCTGCTTTGAAAAGTCAGTTTAAGGCTGCTCCATTCTATTAAGTTTACTCTATTTAATTTTTCTTTTTTATGTCAAGCACTTTGTTGCTGTTTCTGCTTTCATGTGGCGTCCTTGTTCCTGTGTTTTGTGTGAGAGAAAGTGGGTGGGGGAACGAGCTGTACCTGCCTGTGAAAGCACGCAGAGAATTATAGGTCATGCGCAGGGACGATGAGTAAGCTTCCTGAGAACAAGACGGTGCCTTCGTGTTTTTGCATTTACGTTTTTTTTATCCCTAAATGAGACAAACACGGAATTGGACGCTATTCTTTCAAGATGAAAAAGTCACTTGTTTCAGTATGTGCCCCAATTAAAGCAGTAGTACATGTGACATCAGCAAAAGTGAAAGCAAAGGGTACAGAGGAGGTCAAGGTGGATCAGTGGGCGAGGAAAGTGCTGAGGATTATCACACAAGACAACTTCTCGTTTCCTGTTTCGAAAATGCCAGCTGTTTCCTGCAGGGTTGTCACTTAAAACGGTGGTACAGTTATGATTGGAGCATTTCGGAAGACAAAGTTTTTGCTGCTGTTTAATTTGTTTTCAGCAAAGGTCTCAACAAACAGGGTTGTTAACAGATGTTTTGATGAACTTGGTGAGTCACATAATACAACATAGAATCAAAAATGAGAAACCTTTTGAGCTCACGTTTCTATTTCTGTTTTAAACATAAAATCTTTAGAATTTCTGCTGCAGCAAACAAACATTTATCAGCTGGGAATGAAATTTTCACAGAGCGCTATCATCCTCAAGAACAGAGATAAATGATTTTATTAAAACTGCCCATAGAGACAAGGTTACAGCTCTCCTTTATACACACTCACTCTCAGCCGTGACCACGTCTTTAGTTTTATTCTCTCTGCTGCTGTCGGCCTCAGGCTAACAGCTACCAGCTCATGGACTTTATGTCTTTCATTTGAGCTCTTCTTCCTACTGTTTGTTGTTTAGACTTAAACATTTATAAGTAGATTTTTGGTCACCTTACATGGGCAGTATTTATGCTGCCGGCTTTATCTGAAGGTTTGAGTCATTGCATGAATTTAGAAAGAAAAATACATGAGACAGAAATAACTCATTAGAACATGCGAGCACACGAGCACACATGTACATCTATCTATGGGATGTTGCACATTTTTTTCTTACACAGATTTAAATGAGTCAATGCAATCAGAAGTGTGCACTCGAGAGAAGACAGGAGGATGCTGACAGTATGACAGAGAGAGGGATATTTGACAGGGAAGAGTGCAGACTGGCTGATGCTGAGCGACCATCTGCCAAAGTTTTTCTTCCCTGCACTGTGGTTTCTAAATGATAGCATCTTACTCTCCAAATCTCTTTGTTGCACAGTCACAGGTACACGCTCTCTCTTTCTCTGTGTGTCTTTGATCTTTCATCTCTCTTTCCTATCAGTCCATCACCCAGTCCCTGTAAAAACACAGCCTGTTAATGGTAAGAAGGAAAGCGTACAGTAGATCCCACCTGTGCTATGACTCACATGTTAACCCCTAACACAAGGCTTTAAAGCCACTGTTCACATGCACCGAACACTTTCTGCACCATCCCTGGTGATTTTGTGCATCCCTGAGGGTTGTGTGTCTTTATCTATTTGATTTCTAGTTTTGACCTGTTATACCACTTGTAACACTGATGAAGCGCTAATGAATTAATACAGGCTTCACAAATGATGAAATCCCTGTGTTATTAGCTGAATCACATGGTGTTACTATCAGCAAACGTACTCGCGAAAGCGCCAATTTGTTGGGATCCGTTTTTGAGTGCGCGTTCCTCTGCGCCATATGCTTCAAGAAAGCAAGAAAGCGACCTCATTCACGTATATTTTTGATTGGCAAAGCTAACTCGAAATTTTGAGAAAAATAACTCAAAATCTCGAGTTATGGATACTAGCTGTTTTGTTTTTATTTAGTGGCGGAAACGGGCTTCCATACCAAGCGCTGTTGTCCATAAACGGCAGAAATGGAGTGTATGATTGTGGAAATCAGTGTATTCAGAAAATGGGGACAGAGCGTCGTCTTTGATAGCTTCCTACCAGTCCAGTGGAAGCTTCAATGCAGAATGAGTCCTGCTACTAGCCGTTCATTGGCTCGCCATCCTTTTCCATACCCAAAAAGGTTCACCTGGCCTGCATTAAATAAACAAGGCCATTAAGAAATCACAAGAATAATACAAAATGTCAGTCAGTTAAGCTAAATACATTAAGTTATTCTTGTTCCTGTGTACACAATTTATAAATAAATAAACAAACAGTACCAATAAGGATTTAACTAAAACATTTCAACTGCTATATACATATTATATAGCTTCACAACATTTGTTATTCAACAACTATCAGTCAAATCAGAAATCAAAATCAAATTGTTTGGACCAGCAGCAGCCAATTAGCGTCAGCTGGTAGCAATACAAACAGTCAATTAAAAGTTCAAACTCACCAATTCCGTTCTGTTCAGTGCACAACAACATTATGGCTCTGGCTCACCGTAATCAGCACAAGTTAGCTGACCCGCCGGCGCCTCAAAATCACATGACCAATTTAAGACGGCACAGCTACAAGATGCAGCATGTCAGAGTCTCCATTTCAACTTGGGTCGAAAGACTTCAAACTACATGCCAGTTTTTGAATTGTGTCGATGGGCCACGTAAAACCACACTGAAAAAATGGGAATTGGCAGGCTTTTGAATTTGCACAAATGAATTTAGTTAATGCTACACAAGCCTTTCATGTTTCTCTTATTTACATTATTAAATAAAGTACCATTTACTTGATTATAAACAATACTGAGACTACTCATTTGTCTTGTATTGATTTAAAGTGACTAAATTAGAATACTAAAACCATTGTAATCATGTTTGACCACAACCGGAAATGATGCAATTTATTCAAAGACAACAACTAAATATGATTGGATAATAAGACCTAGAGTCTTATCCAATAAGACAACAACATAATTTAAGGAGAGCGCGATTGACCGCCAGATTCTGGAAGACTGTTTAGCCACATGCAACCTTTGGCACCGAGTCAGGCATACTGAGAAGGTAAGTAATTTAAATACATTTGTTTTAGTTGGGTACGTTTTCACAGAATTGTTGTAGTGCATGCTATATAAAAAGTAATCTGTAATGCATCTACATGTTGTTTTTACAGTGCTAGCTAAAGTTGGTATTAGCTTTGTGGCTAAAACTGAAAAATAGTAACAAATTGCAGCTGTTGCCGGTCGGAATTTATGCATGTGACAGATAGCCAGTGTTGGTCAAGTTACTTGAAAAAAGTAATCAGTAACTAATTACTGATTACTTCCCCCCAAAAGTAATCCCGTTACTTTACTGATTACTTATTTTCAAAAGTAATTAATTATTTAGTTACTTAGTTACTTTTAAAAAACCCGATTTACAACCTGAATAGGTGATAAAGTGACAGATCTTTCAGCCCAATTCTACTTTTTCTGCATAATCCATCATACAAAATGTAATCAAATGGAAAAGTATCTTTTTTAACTTGTTTTATTAGTTTTAATCTTTTAACTTTATGCATCAAGCAAAAATTTAATTATATGCAACATTCTGACTTGAAGAAATTAGTTTAACATTGAAACCTATTTTCTGCACATTCCAGCACATAAAACAAAATATTTTTTGTGTTTACACTCAGTCTTTCAAATAGATGCAAGTAAAACACAGCAGAAAATAAATAAAGTCAAAGACTCAGCGGTCCTGTTGCTCTATTTTCACCTGTAAAGCAGGAGTGGGGCAGGCGGAGGTTTACCCTGGTGCAGGTGTGCCGCGGTCAGTGGAAGAATCCGCGAGTTTCTCTGTGAGTTTCCCATTACGTCGTAGCTACTCGGTGCTTGTTGGAAGTTTAGGGGTTTTTTTCGCTGTAAAAAGAAGTTTTCTTCCCACGCACAGCGGACACTAATGTTTTTGTCACGTTTTATGGAATCAAACTCAAAGTAAGGTCAGTACTTCCACGCTTTAAACGCTGCACGCTCATACTCTCTCCCGCACTCGATATGTGATCCATTGTTGATCTGCACACAGCTGTTGTCACGAATGGCGCACTCGCTTACGTCACTGTCGTGAGACATTCTCGCAAAAAATCACGGTTTTAGTAACGCAGTAACGCAGCGTTCCTATGGGAAGTAACGGTAATCTAATTACTGTTTTTGCAATAGTAATCCCTTACTTTACTCGTTACTTGAAAAAAGTAACGCGTTACTGCCCATCTCTGCAGATAGCACTGACGTTTTTGATGGCTTAGCAAGTTAAAACGTCACTGAGAGAGCGCAGTAGTGTTTGTGTTACTCGTGCTAGTTATGGCTACAGTGGCTAATTAGTCCGGCTGTAACCGTCAGAGTTTAAGAAGCTGAGAGCCCCACAGTGCCATACCTTAATTCTTGCTGCTGACACACACTCAAGTTATAATAAGGATCCTGCCACCTTAGACGTGGGTTTAAGAACCTGTGCCCATAAATGCCAAATCATTTTTCCATTTAGTCATTGTTTTAGGTGAAGTGTCACTTACTTGACTATTCTATTGGTCAAGCCCAAATAATACAGCAGATATCTACAAGGAGATACGTTTGTTCAACAGACTATGTCTTATTAAGTGATGTATTGTGAATTTTCCAACATCGTCCTAACAAAAATTAGGACCCCCCCCCCCCCCCCTTTTTTTTTTTTCTACTTTGTGTAGAACATATGTGAGCTGCTTCTCAAAACATTATGTATAAATGAGGGGAAAATTGGTACTTTAAAAAACCATTGATGCTCTTCTGGACTGGAATACCTTTTTTCAATTAAAATTAATGTTTTTTGTGATGGTGGAATTTTTACCTTTATGATTACAGAAGTCAAAACATCAGATGATGATAGCTTACCATTTAAACTCCCCATCTCTTGGCAATTCTGAATTAGAGGGCTCAGCTGTATCGGCCTTTCTAGTGGATTTAAAGAGTTAAAGACTTAAAGAGGAGATAGCTTAAGTCATTAGGTACATATTGTCACTGCGGGTGAGGAGAGCCGTGTAGAAAAGGAAAAAGGAGGATCCAAGTGCAGGCAGTCGTGAAGGTGTAAAGGTGGTTTATTGAACATGAAAGTAAACACAAACGGCAAAAGGAGCTGGAACTAAACTATACTGGGATCAACTAAACTACAGAGCACAAACCTTAACGAGAACGACCAGAAGAGACTAACGGCGGACAGCAGGGAGAACACGCAGATGAGGCAGGGTGGAATACACAGACGGACCAGCAACTACAATGACGGAGGACATGACTTAAATACACCCAGAGAAACACAGGGGAATTACACACAGGTGGTGGACACAGCTGGGAATGATCAACAAGACGAGACAGAGGTAAAACTGAACACACTCACATGAGACCCAGACCTGACACTGAGAGACAGACAGAATGACACATGGAATCAACTGAGGATCTCATCGTTGAAGTCAAGAGACAGTGTTGTCTTCAGGGCAGTTTCAGACTTCAGTTTATGGATTCCTTGTTTGGGAATGAGTTTTTTAACCTCACCTCAGTTTCAGAAGTAGCAGACAAAGGGACTCTTAAAGCTATTGACATGCCAAAGCCCACCACATGGACATAAAAAAGAGTAACAGAAAACTTTTTCATACAGAAGACATGAAGACATGAAGTTGTTCGTGATGCACCAATGGTGGAGGCTTTCATGGCAAGATGGCCTGATCTATTTGATTTCCATGAGGTAAGGTTTGCCTCATACACGGTGTTCTTGTGGTATTAGCCTAAAATGGTTAAGGCACAGTTGTTATTTGACAGCCCATTTCTTCAGCATGAGTGATTGCAGCCTTCTTCCAGGTATTAAACCTTTAAAGCTCATTTCTCTGTGCTCATGTTTTCAGATCAACACTGAGTTTAAGAGAATTGCCACCATCCCCCCTCAGACAAAGTTCGTGGCTCAGCTGGCTCTCCACCTGGACAACCTGGTGAAGTTGGTCAACAGAAGAGCAGAGCTTGGACTAATACTGAAAAGAATTGTGGCATGAATGGATAATGTAAGTGATTAAGCCTCAACATTCACTTAACATGATCCTTTTTGGATGAAACTTTATAATTGTGGAAGATTTCAAATGTTTCCCATGATAAATTCTCTCATTTTGTATTTTTATATCTGCTTGTTTTTTTAACCTTCACTTTGTCAACTTATTATTAATTGCCAGTAAATCTATTATTAATTTGTGTGCCTTTACTTTAAAAACATTCATGTAAAGTACACTATTAAAACTTAAATGAAGGACAAGAGCTGAATGAAGATGCTAATTACATACATTTCATTTCAGTGTGAAGATGTTGATGCTGAGTGTGTCAAGGGAGTGTGTATCAAGGTTAAAGGTTCAAGGTTCTTTATTTGTAACATGCATAGTTATACAAGTATAACACACAGTGAAATCTACATGGGTGAAGACCCTGGCATGCTTATCCGGGAGTACGTGGTATGTACTTGTCTTTTTTTTCTTTTTTTTCGGACTTTCCACAGTGTCATATTACTTACTTGGCATGAAATGACTAACATGGCTTCTTTTTTTACAGGGCATGGAAGAACGTGCCATCAGTGAGACTGTTGAAGACACCACTGTTTGAATTTATCTCCTTAAAGAGCAAGCTTCAGCAGATGAACAAGAGTTGTCCTTGCAGGCATCAGGGTGGCGAAGAATTTGGATAATGTAGCATTTGCTGTGATAATGCTATTTGGACTCATGTATGCATTAAACCTTGCCTACCCTGCGGACCTTCGCTACAACTTTGACGTTTTCCAGAAGGTTTTCATGGAACTGGATGGAGCTAAACTCTCTAAAGTTCTTGCTTTCAAAAACCATCTGTTTGGTCCCGCCTTCACTGTTGTGATTGGGGTGGGGGTAGGGACACGCTTAGGGCGTCGGGGGGTTCCCCGGAGGCATCTTCCTTGGGGGGCTCAACCCGGGGTAGCGGTCATGTCCGGTTGGGGGCTCTTTTGGCTCTCGGGTGACTGTTTCCTCGTGGCTGCGTGCAGCGGGGCTAGGGGAGGGTCTGTGCTGACGGACGTGGGTTACTGACCTGGTAGCCTGGCTGTCCCCTGGGTGGGTCCGGGATGGGCGTGAGGTTCTGGGGGCGCTCCGTCTCTGGGCTGGGGCCCTGGCCGGGCCTCGGGGCCTTGGGTCCTGGTTTGTGTGTTGCCGGGGTTGTGGGCGGGTGGGTGCATGGGGGCCCATCCCTGGCGCAGGGTGCCGCCGGTGCGTCGAGCCACCTGGGGGGCTCTTCAACTGGTGGGGGAGGTTGTTACACCTTGCAGGAGCTTTCCTCTCCTCAGGAACTCTCTGCAGGAGGGGGAGATACAGGAGAGGTGGAGGAAGATCTCAGCCTGGGCGTCTATTGTCTCATGTAGTCTGGAAGATGAGTGGATGGTGGGGTGGGTGCAGTTTTCTCTGTGGTGGGGTTGGGTGGACTGTCCCGGGCTCTATGGTGCCGGGGGGCGCTGCTGCACTGGGCCCCGGTCTGGATGGGCCTGGGCCCCCTTTCCCTGGCGGGTCGCGGAGTATGGGAGTGCCTACTGGGGTCAGCGGGGGAGCTGGCCCCAGGGAGGGGTCACCTGCCCCTCCCTTCCTTCCCTCCCCATCTCCAGCTGCCTCCCCCTTCCCACTCCACCACAACCACCATGGGTGTTACACCCCACCCCCGGCGTCGTTGCCCACCTCTCAATGTTAAATACACATAGAGGTTCAAGGTTCAAGGTTCAAGGTTCTTTATAATTTGTCACATGCATAGTTATACAAGTATAACACACAGTGAAATGTAGCCTGACACGCTCCTCGACATGTGCAAAATGGGGGGGGGGGGGGGGGTGTAGAGGAAGAACATTATATATATATATATATATATATACACATATAGTATATACACTGGGTGAATGTGCAGTAGTAGCAGCAAGCAGGTGAATTCTGTACATTAATATGAATAGATATCTGACTATTTTACAGGATAGACAATATAAACATATTTAAAATTAAAGGAATTGAAATGTACATTGTGCCTTGGTTTAGTGTCTGGAAGAGTCCTGTCTCAGTCAATTATAGATGATGTGAGAGGGCGGGTGTGTGTGTTTAGGGCACGGATGGCTTGGGGATAGAAGCTCCTCTTGAGTCTCTCTGTCCTTGCCCGGAAGATGCGGAACCTTCTACCAGATTGCAGAAGTTGGAACAGTTTGTTGCCAGGATGGGACGGGTCCTTCAGTATCTGCGCTGCTCTAGTCCGGCATCTCCTGGTGTAGGTGTCCTGAAGCGGGGGGAGAGCAATCCTGCAGCAGCGTTCTGCTGTACGGATCACTCTCTGGAGAGCTTTTTGGTCCTTCACACAGCTGTTCCCGAACCACGATGTCATGTTCTGTGTGAGGATGCTCTCCACAGCGCCTGTATAGAAAATCCTGAGGATCTTTGGAGAGACCCTGAACTTCTTCAGTTGTCGTAGGTGATACAGGCGCTGCCTAGCCTTTTTGGTCTGGACCTGAATGTGGGCAGCCCATGTCAGGTCTGAGGAGATGTGGACACCAAGATACTTGAAGGACTGCACCCTCTCCACTGGAGTTCCATTGATGATAATGGGCTTGTAGTCTCTGTGCTGACCCCTTCTGAAGTCCACCACCAGCTCCTTGGTCTTGCTGACGTTCAGCTGGAGGTGGTTGTCCTGGCACCACGATGCCAGATTCTTCACTTCATCCATGTAGGCCGTCTCATCGTTGTTGGAGATGGCACCCAACACCACTGTGTCGTCAGCAAACTTCACAATGGTGTTGGAGCCGTGGGTGGCCACACAGTCTGAAGTGTAGAGGGAGTAGAGCAGTGGCGAGAGGACACATCCCTGAGGTGCTCCTGTGTTGATGGTGATGCTGTTGGAGAAGCACCTGCCCACCCTCACCATCTGAGTTCTGCCAGTGAGGAAGTCCAACAGCCATGCACACAGACGGCTGTTAAGTCCCAGATCCCTCAGCTTTGTGAACAGTCTGCAGGGCACTATTGTGTTAAACGCTGAACTGTAATCAACAAACAGCATTCGCACATAGTTACCCTGTTTCTTGTCCACGTGGCTGAGAGTGGTGTGTAGGACGTGGGCGATGGCATCCTCTGTGGATCTGTTGGATCTGTAGGCGAACTGCAGCGGATCTGTGGTGTCTGGGATGGAGGAGGAGATGATGTTCTTCAGCAGCCTCTCAAACACCTTCATTACTACCGAGGTTAGTGCAACTGGCCGGTAATCGTTCAGGGATGAGGGTTTGCTGTTCTTGGGCACAGGGATGATGGTGTCATGATCCTGGGTCTGTTGACCCAGCGTTTTGAGTTTTAGTTTATGTAAGCCCGTCAGGTTTCCTAAGTTCATTTGTTATCATGCCTAGGTGTTTCTAGTTCTTATTATTTCCCCCTTGTGTTTCCAACTATGTTAAATCTCCCCTGCTCTTCATGCGTTTCATGTCTGTGTCTTACGTTGTCAAGTTCGGGTTGTCATGTCTATGTCTCTTTATGTTTCCTGTTTTATTGTGAAGAGGTCTGGTGTTTCTGTGTTCATCGTGTTCAGTTTTACTCTCCCACGGTGACGTCATTATGTTCATGTGTGCCAGCTGTTTCCCCATGTGTTCCCACTTCCCTCATCATCCTGTGTGTATTTAGTCCGTGTGCTTTCAGTCATTTGTTGTTTGTTGTCAGGTCGTCTGCTCATCCATGTCAGTTCACTATGGTTAAGCTTTTTCATGTTTTGTTATTAGTTCACCCAGTTTGGGTTATTGTTTAGTTTTCACCGATGCCCGATTATTTTTACCCTCATTGCTAGCCTCAATAAATGGCTTGTTTTGTTTATCCACACTACGTTTTGGTCTGCGTTTGAGTCCTCCTCTGCAACACATACGGTCTGCCCCAGCCAGACCGTGACAGTTGGTGGATCTTTTGAAGCATGTGGGGACCACAGACTTCGCCAGGGACTCGTTGAAGATGTAAGTGAACACACCTGCTAGCTGGTCAGCACAGCAGCGCAGCAGACGGCCGGTGATACCGTCTGGCCCCGCCGCTTTCCTTGTGTTCACTCTCCTCAGTGCCGCTCGGACGTCATGCTCCACGATGCTGGTCACCGGTCTCTCGCTGATGACGTCACTGTCCTCGGTAGTCAGGCGGTAGATAGCATTAGCCGCCTGGCTAACCTCGAAACGGGCGTAGAACCGATTCAGCTCGTTGGTGAATGCAGAGTCGGCGTTGATCGGCGCAGTGTCCCTGGCTTTGTAGTCCGTAATGGTGCGTAGTCCGTGCCACATACTCCGTGTGTCGCCCTGGTGGAAGCGGGACTCCACACGTTCCCGGTACCTGCGTTTGGCATCTCTCACCGCACGCCGTATGAGGCCGCTTTGTAGGCGCTCATATCGCCAGTGGCGAGACCCGCGTTGTAGGAGGCGGTCCTGGCGTTTACTGCAGTGCGGATCGATCTGTCCATCCACGGTTTCTGGTTTGGGAATGTGGTGACTCTCGCAGTGGGGATAATCTCCACATAGACATTGAGGGCTAGCAGGAGGGACCATGCGCTTACCTGCTGCTCTCTGGCAGGTAGCTCCATGCCCTCCTGGGTTTTAAATGCACCTTAGAACACACATGCATCAACACTACAATGAGCGGGTGGAGGGAGGTTTGGAGTCTTCTCTCACCCCCGTTCTCTGCGGCCTGCTGGAGCGGGGGGGGGGGGCTAGGAGGAGTTGGCCGTCCGACTGCGGTCTGGAGTGTGGGGCCTCCCTGCTGCTGCGGAGTCGGGGCGGTCTGCCTCTCCCCACCGCAGGGAAAAGGGTAACACCACCTGGGTCTGGGTGCAGTTCCCCCCTCCAGGGGCAAGGGTACCTAGACCCGGTTTGTAGAGTAAGCTTGGGGAGTGTGATTGTGTGTACAGCGTCTCTTTATGTCTGTCTCCACGTTGGTTGAGTGTGGAGTAAGTGCATATGAGAGCATGAGGGTGGGAATGGATGTTTGTGTCTGTGTGTGCCTGTATGTCTGTGTCTATATGTCAGGTTGAGTATCAGACGCCACCTCTCTGGGGACATCTCAGGCCCTCCAAGGTTTGGAGGCCTATCTCCACTCACCGGCCTCTCGGCCGGGGGCTCAGTCACTCAGGCACGGCTGGCTGCCGGCGGAGCTCACGGGCGCGTCACTGCAACTCCCCCTGGCTTCTGCTCCGCGGCTGCTGAGTGAGCCCTCATCTGGGACTCTCCTCAGCTCTTACTGGGACAGTGGCGCGGCTGCCCCTCTGTTGGTCTTCCTTGGTCTCTTGTGTTCTGGGGGCCTCTGGATGTCTGGAGTTTTGATCTCCTCCATACCTGCTTCATACCCTGGTGGACGGGGCTGTGGCCCCCCCACACTCTCTAGCAGATCGTTACATGGGGAAACCTTTGGAATGCAAGCATGCTGATCCACACAGGTATGCACACAGGTGTACACACGGGTATTCACAGACGCGGACTACAGCTTTCTTGGCTGCTGCCTCAAAGCACATTGTGCGCTGTCTATTTTGCGTGCTGCACAATATCGTTTATTATTTAGTATCTACTGATATCTACTGCTAGCTAGTTTATTGTGATGGTGCCGTTTTTTTTTACTATGTTGCACTTTGTTGTTTGCTTTCTCTTCTGTTTTTTTTCTCCATACAGGTGACCCAGGTGTTTTTTTTTCTTTCTTTCTTCCCCCCCTTCTCACCGTCTCTTCTCCCCTTTGGTTTTCTTTCTCTCCCTCTCTTTCTTTCATTCTTTCTCCCTGTCCTATCCCCCAGTCACGTCTGTCCCGTTTGTAGCAACTGAAAATAAAATAAATTCATAATTATAATAATGGTCAATCAAATGGACCAATATGGCAAGGCCATGATGATCCGCTTGGTAAAATAAATCCACTTGGCATCTTTCTTGGCCTTAAGACAACAATTCTGATGGCTAAAGATCCAAACGGGACACAAAAAAAACCAAAAAAAACCCCATCTGTTTCATTGAGAAGTCAAAGACTGCACTTCTGCAATTCTTTGCAGTTTTTCATTTTGTGTTCAGTAACCTTGTGAGTTTCGTACCTGGCACCCGCCATTTCACAGGTAATCTCCTCCCTCTTAGGTATTTGGTAATGCTCCCATTTGATGTTTTCATTTAGATCCTTCGGATCCATGCATATTCTCAGGTCACCACTCTTTTTCTTTACACACACCATGGAGTTGACCCAGTCGGTTGGCTCTTCAACCTTTCTTATCATTCCCAGGGCTGTCATTCTGTCCAATTCCTTCTTCAACTTATCTTTCAGTGGCACAGGAACTCTTCTGGCAGCATGCACAACTGGCTTTGCATTTTCCTTCAGTGCGATTTTGTATGTGAAGGGTAAGGTGCCCAGTCCTTTAAAAACATCTGCAAAGCTCTGAACTATGTCGCCTACAGAGTCAGGTGGCGAGTCCACATCTGTGTTGATGTAATACACGTGTCTCACCAATCCAAGATCTTCACAGGCTTTGTCACCAAGCAGTGACTCATGTGCTTCAGCAACGATAGAGAAGCACAGGTGGTGCACTTTATCCTTTACTGCATGTGCCAAAACTCTCAATCTCCTGTCCATTGTAGTCTTTCAGGGCCGATTTTGCTTTTTGTATTTTGGGCTTTTCTTTCATTTCTTTGATGTCAGATAAACTGATCAGATTTGCTTTAGCACCAGTGTCTAGTTTCAATGTGACAAGCATCCCATTAATCGCCAGTGGCACTGTCCATTTGTCTTCCACTATGGCATTTATCTCTGTGTCTGGCTCAGTTTCACAGTTAACCAGACCAACAAAAAATGTGTCGCTGAGATCAGCATCTTCAACTGTGTTTATTGGTCGTTTTGTCTTGTTCTCTTTACCTTTTGAGAAGCATTGCTTGGCAAAGTGGTTCTTTCCGTGGCAGGCGGAGCATATTTTACCATAAGCTGGACACTTTTTGGGCATGTGCTTCAGGCCACAGCGCTTGCAATCCAACATCCTGCTGTCAGATCGTGGCAGTATGCGTTTCTTTCTCTGACTGGAAACTGCTCCCACAGTAGCGCTGTCACCGATGGCAATGGCACCCGTTTCACTGAAAGTCTTAACATGCTGCTGTGACAACTCACACGCTTGACAAATCCGTATGGCTCCCTCTAGCGTCAGGTCAGTGTCTCTCAGCAGCCGTTCCCTGACTTTTCTGTCCACCACGCCAAAAACAATCTGGTCGCGGATCATCGAGTCACGTAGTGTAGCAAAGTTGCACGTTCGCGCTTTGAGTTTCAGGTCCGTCAAAAAGCTGTCAAATGACTTGCATGATTGCTGAATCCTCGAACGAAAAGTGTATCTCTCATAAGTCGCATTCTTCTTAGGAGAGCAATGGGCATCAAACTTTCCCATTACAATGTCAAACTTATCTTTATCACCCGGCTCATCGTATACAAATGTGTTGTACACTTCAATAGCTTGGGGCTTGATAGAATCCATTATCGCCGTCCACAATGCACCTCAGCCCAGATTTAGTTTTACTCCTGGTACCATGTTTTGTTTGTCTCCTTATTTATGAAGAAAGAGTCCTTTTGTGATCTGCGACATACTTTATTAACCATGCTTGGTTAGCCGGAAAAACAACAACCACCCCTCACCTCTTAGCGCTCATGCCCATCTTCTTTAGAGATAGTGCCACCTTGTGGTATGGCATGAAACTACGTTAACTTACAGCAACAGCTGCTTATCATTACAGTGTTTACAGCAGGAAGAACGGTAAAAACGGCGTTTTCTACAGACAGCGCTAGCAAACACTCTCCACTTGCGAGTGAAAAAAGAAAAAGAAAAAACACCTCTTCCCTATTGGTGTTAGTTTACTATGTCAGCCAATCAAAAAAATGATATGGCAACATGTGACACTTGGTTGTTTAGGAAGAGGGGACAGATTTAGGAGTGACACCCGCGACGGAAAGCGGGCGAGCGAAAGACAGAGAGAAAGCGAGTTTTCATATGTGAGACATTAGTGACGTTTAGCGTGTTTGGAGGCTGTAGTTAGTGTGTTGTGTAGTTATTGTTTTGTATTGTGTGTCAGTTATACTGCTGAATTTCACATTTTCTCCAAAAAAAAGCCGTCAAAGGCAGATTCCAGTGTAAACGCTGTTCCCACATGGAAAACTGGACTGATGCACCTCCTGCTGTCAGACCTTCAGGTTTAGGCCTGTGGTGTTCTCCTCTGTCTTATACTGAACACAAACTACATTTTTTGGACTGGCACAAATAATTTGTGTGCCTTCTTATTTGATGCAGCACACCTGATTGTTCTGGAAATAGATTTAAATGGTTATATAAAAACCGCCTGAGGCCTTGGCTGCATTTTTAGGTAAATAGTACCATATAACTTTGTTGTTTGCAAAACTTGTGCATAATTTTTAGAAATGTACAATTTCTATTTGCATTTCAAGTTATGACAATGATTCATTAAACATGTTTGTGGGTTTTACAGTAAGAAATATAACTTTTTTCTACTCGGATTTTGAATTTTCTGTCTTAATTTAGATCAACTGTGCTAATATAGTATACTAAAATGAAAAAAATAACTCAAATTTCAGATATTTGAGGTTGTGCTGAAAATAATGGTACCAAACAAGGCAAGAAAAACATATTTTAAAGGTGAAATATAGAGTTTAAATCAAAATTTGTCAAAAACGGCCAATTATATCCTGGACCCCAGAGGGTTAAAACGGGAAAAGCAAGTGTTTGCCAATACAAACCTGCAACAGCTCTGTCACCTGGCTTGCCTCCACGCATCTGACGGGAGGAAGCCGGGACAGGCTTACTATGACCTACATGCCATCCGATTGGCTGAGCAAAGTCATGTGGTTGGAGTCATGTATTTGTGATGCGTTCATTGGCAGGCAATAAGTGCAGGAAATTACTAAATTCTAGTAAAACAGATTTTACTCTGGGTTACACACTGTTAATTAATTAATCAACTTGGTCTCTTCACCTCTAGAAGATTTCTTGGTTTCTGGGTGTCTGGAGAAATAACGAAACTGATGTGTACAGTGGGGTCCCTTAGGAGGTTAATCTGCCCATGACCTTACCAGTGCTATTTATGACACTTAGGAAGCTAGCTGCTTGAGAGCCTTATTCTCCCTTTTCAATTAATTTTTATTGAATCAAACGATGAAAAAATGTCAGGGGGCAGTAAATGCCACATTAAAGAGGAAAATCACACTTGAAGAACTTTTTCTGACTGATTATAGCAAAGATTCCCAGCATGCTAACATGGTAGTTTACCATTTACAGTGAAGACATTTGCACAACTCTGTTGCTTGTGAAGCTCGCACACAAGAATTTCACTCACATGTGCTGTACCAATGTACCTGCACATGGGATGTGACAATAAAAGTGATTTGATTTGATTTGATTTGAAATGGTGTTTAAACCCACAAACTCAACGTTTTTAAATTGTTTCAGGTAGTACTGTGTTTGATTAAAAACTAGCCTACAAAATATGTCTAAGAACATGTTTAGGAAGGGATATACCAAACACATACAAGTAAATATGAACAACATCTGTGATCCATCCATTCTGCCTGAATGCATGCATCGTATTCCACATGTGCATTTATGTTTAGGCTCTTTGCCTGTAGGACAGCATGACACAGTGATCACGGTCCAGCTGATTAATGCTGGTTTCTGTCAGCTCACATTAACTTCCTAAATGCAATATTTATCAGTTCTGTTACACTAGGTCACTGATTCCCAATTAGCTGGAAGCTGCAGAAGGGATTTGACTCCATCCCTCAAGCTGTACCATCAAATGAAACAGGAGAAAGTTCAGCCTAATCAAGCAAATCATTTGGAAAAAATGATGGTGTTGTTATGATTTGTGCCACTGTCTTCCAGCAAAAATAGTAACAATGAAAGGACAATGAATGACGCCTAGAATAAAATCAGAGCTACTGGTACCTGTTTGGTGTTTGGGATGGTTTTCTTACCAGGTCATTTTCCCAAAATAACTGTTGACAGCTGACAAATATTTGTTACTGTGAACAAGTACAAGTCTTAAACAATGTGAAATTTAAATTCTGCTTATTGTCTTAAAATGTCGACTGAATCACAGTAATTTCTAATGAAGTAAACTTGCCAAAAGGTAAATGCTAGAGGGTGGCTGTAGCTCAGGAGGTAGAGCTGGTCACCTACTGACCTACTGCATGTCACGTATCCTTGGGCAAGATACTAACCCCAACTTGCTCTCCAATGCATCCACCGGAGTATGAATGTGTGTGAATGTACTTAGAAAGCACTATGTATACATAAAGTGCTTGTGAGAATGGGCGTGATTGGGTGAATGAGACATGTTGTATTGAGCGCTTAGAGTACTCTGGGGGAGTAGAAAAGCGCTATATACGAATCAGTCCATTTACTTATAGAGCAGTCTAAAACTGAAAGAAAGAAATAATTTATTTAACAAACATTAATCCAAAATGGAGACACAGTGTATGAAAAACTAAGTAAACCCCTTGTTGTTCCCAGAGGAATAAAGAGGGTAGGCAGCAGTCTGGTGCTGCTAATCAACTGTGCTTGGTTAAGCAGTGGTGGTCTGGAGCATTGTGAGCAGTGTGTGTGTTGACTAATTGCAATTGTTGCTGCCCATGAGTGCTGAAAGGGTTATAAGGCTATCGTCAAACAATTTCAGGTCCATCAATCTACAGCAAGAAAGATAATTCACAAGTGAAAACATTGGCGACAGCTGCCAATCTTCCCACAAGTGGATGTCCCAGCAAATTCTCCTCAAGGTTAGAATATGCATTGCTCAGAGAGATTTAAATAAAATTCCCAAGAGCTCTACAGGCCTTACTTAGCATGTTAAATGATAAAGCCAATGACAATAACAACAGAAAAAGGATGGCATGCATAGCTTCTGAAAGCATGAAAAGTTTAAATAAAAACAACTAAACAACGGACTCATATCTATTTATTTTATTACTTCATTAACTTAAGACATACTTCATCATCATCACCTTTATTTATAGAGCACTTTAAAACAACCACAGCTAACGCAAAGTGCTGTACACTGGAATTAAATAATAAAATTATATAAGATAGAAATAAAAGCCAAATAAAAGAAAAAAGTAAATTAATTAGTTAGTTTCTCTTGTAATTAAATTAGTTATTAACTAAGTCTCACTGAGGTCAAAAGCCAGACTGAAAATGGGTTTTAAGTAGTGCTGTCAGCGTTAATGTCGTTAATACCACGTTAACGGGGATTTGCCGCATTAATGCGGTTAGCTTGTTAATGCATTAGCGCCGTGCAGTGCTCGCACGGGGTGATCCGCGTTAACTCCCTAACTGGGATTTGCTGTGTTAATGTGGTTATGGTGTTAACGTTGTATGAATGAGATTAATGCTGACAGCACTAGTTTTAAGACATGTTTTAAAAGTGGACAGTGAATGATTCTTTCTAACGTGCAAGGGCAAGTTATTCCATGATTTAGGAGCCACAACACCACCTGGGTCTGGGTGCAGTTCCCCTCTCCAGGGGCAAGGGTACCTAGACCCGGTTTGTAGAGTACGCTTGGGGAGTGTGATCGTGTGTACAGCGTCTCTTTATGTCTGTCTCCACGTTGATTGAGTGTGGAGTAAGTGCATATGAGAGCATGAGGGTGGGAATGGATGTTTGTGTCTGTGTGTGCCTGTATGTCTGTGTCTATATGTCAGGTTGGGTGTCAGGCGCCACCTCTCTGGGGACATCTTAGGCCCTCCAAGGTTTGGAGGCCTATCTCCCCCTACCACCACTTCCCCTGCCAGTGGCGGACTCCCTCAGACATCGGTGCGTTGGTGGTTCTTTGTGTCCGGGGATGGGCGTCCAGGTACACACCGGCTCACTCCTTGGCGGCCGCTTATCGGGGCCTGGAGCCTGGGGCTCGCTCGGGCCACTTCGGAGGTGGGGTGCCCCCGGCCTCTCGGCCTGGGGCTCGGTCACTCAGGCACGGCTGGCTGCCGGCGGAGCTCACGGGCGCGTCACTGCAACCCCCCCTGGCTTCTGCTCCGCGGCTGCTGAGTGAGCCCTCATCTGGGACTCTCCTCAGCTCTTTCCGGGACAGTGGCGCAGCTGCCCCTCTGTTGGTCTTCCTTGGTCTCTTGTGTTCTGGGGGCCTCTGGATGTCTGGAGTTTTGATCTCCTCCACACCTGCTTCACGCCCTGGAGGACGGGGCTGTGGCCCCCCCACACCCTCTAGCAGATCATTACATGAAGGAATCTTTTAAAAAGAAGCGCGTCCCTGCTCACAGGTGTACACACGGGTGCTCACACCCACAAACTACACCCTTTTTGGCTCCTACCTCAAAGCACACTGTGTTCTGTTGATCTTACGTGCTGCACAATAATGTTTAATATTTAGTATTTACTGTCATATTCCCATATATCATTGTGATGTTGTTTATTCTATTACTCTTGTTCTCTTCTGCTTGTTTTCTTTTTTCTTTCTCAACAGGTGATCCAGGTGATTGATGGATGCATTTTTTTTTTTTTTGTCTGCTCATTCTGTTGGTTTTTGGTTTTTGCCCTTCTCCCCCGTCCCTCTTCTCAGCTGTTTCTCTTTCCCTCTTTTTTTCTCCCCTTCTTTCCTCCAGTCAAGTCTGTCCCGTATTCAGTAAGTGAAAATAAAATAAACAATAAAAGGTGAATCAAATGGACCATTACGGCAAGGCTGGGATGGTCAATTTGGTAAAGTAAATCCGTTGGGCATCTTTCTTTGCCTTTAGACAATCATTCTGATGCAAAAGAGCCAAACGGGACAGGCAAAAAAAAAAAAAAAAAAAAAAAAAAGATTTAGGAGCCACGATAGAAAATGCCCCGCCCCCTCTGAGCTTCCTCCTGGATCTTGGTACCTCCAGGAGCAGCTGGGCAGCTGACCTAAGAGACCGACAGGGTGTGTAGGGATGGTCAGCGAGGTAAGACGGGGCAAGACTGTGAAAGCATTTAAAAAAAACATGCGAATTTTAAAATGAACTCTAAAAGACACAGGCAGCCAGTGCGGCCAACACAGGATTATATGCTCTCTTTTATGAGTTCCTGTTAGCAGTCGTGTAGCGGCATTTTGAACCAGCTGAGAAAGTGAGTTACAGTCGTCCAGACAGGAAGAAATAAAAGCATTGATCCTGTTTCAAAGTGCTGCCTAGAAAGAAAAAAAAAGTTTACTCTTGCCAGTCGCCTTAAATGACAAAAACTGGACTTCACCACTGCTCTGATTTGGCTATCTAACTTAAAATTACTGTCCAACTTAAAACCAAGGTCAGTAACAACAGGTTTAAAATAAACTTCCAGGGGTCCCAAATCAAACAGAGGAGGACTCACAGGGACCACTGGGTCCAAACAATACCATCTCTGTTTTCTTTTCATTAAAATGTAAAAACTTTAAAGCCAACCAAGCTTTAATGTCATCTAGACATGTCAAGAGAGGTTTAATGGAGATGGCATCCTTCTGCTTTAGTGGCAAATAAATTTGGCAGTCACTTGCATAACAATGAAAAGAGATCCCACGCCTTCTAAGGATGGAACCCAGCGGCAACAAATACAGGAAAAACAGCAGTGGCCCTAAAATTGAGCCCTGTGGGACGCCGCTGATGAGAAGCTGAAGATGATTCGGAACCAAGAAGGCTAACAGAGAGATATTTTGGATTACTAAAGTAGTGACGCACAAGGCAAGGCAAGGCAAGGCAAGTTTATTTGTATAGCACAATTCAACAACAAGGTGATTCAAAGTGCTTTACAGAGACATTAGAAACAAAAACAAATAAAAAGCAGGATTTAAAATTGATTTAAACAAGCAAACTAACTAACTAACTAATTAACAAACAAACAAACAAACAAACCTGTATATAAAATCAAAACAGATAAAATCAGAACAATAGATAAATCAATAGTTAAAATGTTAGTTTTAAAATTTAAGCTTAAAAGTGTGGATTTGGTGCTTTATTCAAATGCAGCTGAGAACAGGTGAGTCTTCAACCTGGATTTAAATTAACTGAGTGTTTCAGCTGATCTGAGGCTTTCTGGGAGTTTGTTCCAGATATAAGGAGCATAAAAGCTGAATGCAGCTTCTCCGTGTCTGGTTCTGACTCTGGGAACTGATAAAAGACCGGACTTATATCAGTTCCCAGAGGACTTTTAATTCCTAAGGAAAATTTAAGTGGCGATATCATCTGAATTCCAGGAGCGGGACCACTCCTCCTTCACGCCCCCTCTGGCCTCAGGCTATAAAAGCCCCCCTTCACCTGCTGTTCTATTTTTTTTTTTTTTTCCCCCAAGCGTACTCTACAAACCGGGTCTAGGTACCCTTGCCCCTGGAGGGGGGAACTGCACCCAGACCCAGGTGGTGTTACCCTTTTCCCTGCGGTGGGGAGAGGCAGACCGCCCCGACTCCGCAGCAGCAGGGAGGCCCCACACTCCAGACCGCAGTCGGATGGCCAACTCCTCCTCCTAGCCCCCCCGCTCCAGCAGGCCGCAGAGAACGGGGGTGAGAGAAGACTCCAAACCTCCCTCCACCCGCTCATTGTAGTGTTGATGCATGTGTGTTCTAAGGTGCAATTAAAACCCAAGAGGGCATGGAGCTACCTGAATATCATCTGAATTCCAGGAGCGGGACCACTCCTCCTTCACGCCCCCTCTGGCCTCAGGCTATAAAAGCCCCCCTTCACCTGCTGTTCTCATTTGCATGCCCCACCCTTCCCCCCCATTTTCCCTCTCTTCTCCTCTTCTCCTCTCTTCCTTTCCTTCATTCACTTCTCGTTAGTACACGGGATCTGCCCGGCCCGGGAGCCGTCGCCAGTCCCCTTCGAGGCCTTCCCCAAACCGCAGCACCAGTTCATACTCCCTCATCGTCCATTGTTACCGAGGATGTGGTCCCAGCTAGGGAAATGTGTAAAATGTCTTAATGCTATCGTGTAGTTGGCTTGATTGGAAAAATAAATATAGCACTTTCATTTTTATTGGGTGCCAAACTACAATTACTGCAACAAAAACAATGAACGCTGCACATCTGTGCCTGTTAAAAAACATGCCTCTATAACCAAAATACAAGCACTGCATGCCAGTGTTCTGTAGTCCCAGTCCAAAGCATGCATAAAAGGGTAGGGCTGCGTCAGGAAGTGTATCTGGTGTGGAACTGGAGGCAGCAGAGTTGAAGATGTTAAGATTTTCACTATGAGCAACCAGAATGGACCTTTTTGGAGCAATTTAGAGACAAAGTTCAGGAGGCAAGGCTGTGACAGCTTGGACATGTGCAGAAGAGGAATATTGGGAAAAGGATGGTGAATATGAAGCTGCCAGGCAAGAGGAAAGAAGGGAGACCACCGAGAAGATTCAGGGATATATTAAAGGAAGACGTGCAGGAGGTTCATGTGAAAGAAGATGATCCAAGAGATAGGATGAGATTAAATGAGACAATTTACCCCAAAGGGATCTGCTGAATGAAGAATATAATATATCAATCCACAGATTTCTTTCCAGAGTTGCACCTCGCTGGTCACTGAAAGCGAATGCAGGTTTAAGGCAGTTGAGTAATGTGCCTTGTACAACCATCACCCACTCTGAGCACCTCCCACAGACCCTTACGAAATCTGAGCTACAGAGTTGAGCCACATGGGTCAGACTGTATACACTGGTTGATTTTTTAAAGGACTGGAGATTAGGATCTCAGTATGCATGATAAAGATTTTTGAATAAATGGTTAAAGATTATTATTATTATCATTATTAGCATTACATAAGCAATAAAACATAGTACCACTCCATTGGGATTTCTTCGACCAATAATCTGTCTGTTGGTAGCAGACTGCACTGATGTAATATGATATAAGTGGGGAACCAATAAATCTCTCTTAATGTCTGCTTTTCAAATTAAAAAACATGTGTGCAGGGTGGTTCTCTGAGGTTCAAAGGCTTGCCAACAGGATGAGAGAGTAAGAGTAAGAATTTTTTATTTCAGGAAGAAAAATTGGAAAGCCAGACATAAAAAAAATGAAATTGGCAAGATTAAAAAAAAAGAGCTACAATAAGATTTGAAGAGGAGAAAAGCAAAAGAAGATCAAGGCGTGGTGAAAATGACAGATAAATCAGTAGAAAACAGAGATGGGTAATTATTAGCAGAGGAGCAAACTGGGACTGTAATAAGAAGAAGATATAAACAATGAGCACAGGTAATAAGAAAAATATAAAGTTTAGAAATAAAAATTAAAAAACATAAGAAGATCATAATGAAGTGAAAGAGGTAGAAAATGTATTTTCACATATCAAGCAAATGTGCTGAGGATGTCTCCGAAAATAAGGAACAATTAAAAACAACCAGTATTTAAAAATAATTATGTTTCCTATAAATAGTACAGGGTATACTGTAGGACAACTGAACCAGGAGCAGTGATGAACTCTGGAGCACGAGGTTAGGGTCTGGTATACAGTATGAAGTAAGGATTAATCAGCGCAGCGATAACATAAATGAGAAATTCAGAAGGTGCACCTGGCTAATTACTGTCTGTCAGGTAGACCTCTCACACAGGTCTTAGACCTCTCACAGACCTCATCACGGGACTCTTCCTTGGTATTTATTGTAAACTGTGGATAGCTAACTGGAGGTTAGTCTCCAGAGTGTTTCCTTGTATGTCAAGGTGAAACACACACACACACACACACACACACACACACACACACACACACACACACACACACACACACACACACACACACACACACACACAGTTAAAACCATGGTGACAGTTTCTCAGAAAAGAAAAGGTGTTTTGTTTACTAAGTTACTGCCTTATTTGATTTGGTAGTCATTCATCTGTCGTGTCTTGGATTTAGTTTTGCATCCCCATGTCTTGCTCTCTAGATTCTGTTTACCTTGTTTCCCCCAGCTGTGTTCACTTCCCCTGATTACCTCATTCTTGTCATGGATCAGCCCTTCCTTTGGTCTGTGTTGTGTTTTCTGTGTGGTCCATGCTTGGATGTTGTTTGTGGCTTTATATATTTTTTATCTTTTTGTATGAACTTATTTGGACAGTTTAAAGGTGGGTTAGAGAGTCTACATGTGGGTTCTTCTTTCCCCTCTGCGTTCCCTGAGGTGGTGCTATAATTACTGTGGCTGCTGTGACAAAGACGGCTTTAATATTCAAGTTACTGGCTATTTAAATCAATTCAAAAACAAAAATTCTATTTTATTTATATAACACCAGATCACTACCACAGTTGTTTAAAGTTTAAGTTTAATCGAGAGTCACTCAGCACACAGATTTCTAGATAACTTACATATTCCCTGGGGTAAGGCATGGAAGAATGAAGAGAAAAGATGGGATGGAAACACTGACATAGTTGACATTTACCTTTTACGATCCAAGATGGCGCTGCGTATGGATGCCCTGGTGCTTCAGTGCGTTACTTCTGTCTTGTTTTTGTGCATAACTTCTGTGTCTGGGCACTCCTCTGGATATTCTTACACCAGAGAAGAGCTTCTTAACTACAGGACTACAACACCTGTGGATTTACTTCCAATATTTGTCGCATCCGCGGCAGATTTACTGCAGACTCTGATCAGGAAAGTGAGACGCCGAAAGAGAGGTAAGCGAGCCGACGCACTCGTGCGTCTGAGGAGACGTGGACTGCGAACTGCTCTTCCTGGGATCTTCCTTTCCAATGTACGATCACTCAGGAATAAGACAGACGAACTGGCCCTGATGAGAAGATCACTGGACTAAATGACTACAGACCCGTGGCTCTGACATCTGTGGTCATGAAGTCATTTGAGCGCCTAGTTCTCTCCCATCTCAAGACCCTCACGGCCCCCCTCCTGGACCCCCTGCAGTTTGCATACAGAGCCAACAGGTCTGTAGACGACGCCATCAACATGGCCCTACACTTCATCCTGCAGCATCTGGACTCCCCAGGAACCTACGCCAGGATCCTGTTTGTGGACTTCAGCTCTGCCTTCAACACCATCCTTCCAGACCATCTCCGAGGCAAGCTTTCCCAGATGAATGTGCCTGATCCCATCTGCCGGTGGATCACTGACTTCCTGACGGACAGGAAGCAGCATGTGAGGCTGGGAAAGAATGTCTCGGACTCCCGGACCATCAGCACCGGCTCCCCTCAGGGCTGTGTTCTTTCTCCTCTGCTCTTCTCCCTGTACACCAACTGCTGCACCTCCACCCACCAGTCTGTCAAGCTAATCAAGTTTGCAGATGACACCACCATTATCGGACTCATCTCGGACGGGGATGAGTCTGCCTACAGGAGAGAGGTTGAACGTCTGGTGTCCTGGTGCAGCCACAACAACCTGGTGCTGAATGCCCAGAAGACAGTGGAGATTATTGTGGACTTCAGGAAGCACACAGCCCCACTCCCCCCCATCATCCTGACTGACACCCCCATCACCTCTGTGGACTCGTTCCGCTCCCTGGGTACCACCATCACCCAGGACCTGAAGTGGGAGCCCACCATCACCTCCGTCATCAAGAAAGCCCAGCAGAGGATGTACTTCCTGAGGCAGCTGAAGAAATTCAACCTGCCAACACGGACGATGATGCAATTCTACACTGCAATCATCGAGTCCATCCTCACCTCCTCCATCACCGTGTGGTACGCTGGAGCCACTATCAGGGACAAACAGAGACTGCAGCGTGTTGTGCGCTCTGCTGAGAAGGTGATTGGCTGCAGACTCCCATCTCTGCAGGACCTGTACACCTCCAGGACACTGGGGCGTGCAGCTCGGATCTCAGCTGACCCTTCTCACCCTGGACACAGTCTGTTTGACCTGCTCCCCTCAGGCAGGAGGCTCCGGTCCATTCGCACCAGAACCTCTCGCCATAAGAACAGTTTCTTCCCCTCTGCTGTCGGACACATGAACAATAACCGTATGACTGTTCCCACCACTAACACATGACCCTACGCTGTGTTCACTGCATCATTCCATGTTTGGCACTGATCACCACCTGCACTCATGTATATATCATGTATATATCTATCCACTTAGCACTTTTAATTCTTATTCTTATCTTATTTTTATATTTTTATGACAGTATGTTTGCACTGAAGCACCGCAGCAATTTCCTAATGTTGTAAACCTGCTCAACATTTGGCAATAAAACCCTTTCTGATTCTGATTCTGATTCATGATCTTCAGTAAACAAGCACAGGAGAAGGGTGAATGAATATATGACTGTTACTTTGCAGCTGGATAAATATTGAATATATGCAACACTCCTGTCACCCAGTAGAGGGACAGTCTTTAACTCTGATAAGGAGTTTATAAACAATGTGGTATTCACGTCATTGAAGGAAGCTCAATAACCACTTTACCTTGTCTCCAATCCACCACTGATTTTTTTTTAAATTTTTTTAATTGTAATAAGATAAGATAAGATAAGATAAGATGACCTTTATTAGTCCCACAGGTGGGAAATTTGTTTTGTTACAGCAAAAGTGCAAAGTTATGTAGCAGAAATTAGAAAACACTGGAATGCAATAAAATAAAATAAAATAAAATGCTATATACAATAGAATAAAATAGAATAGAATAATATATACAATAGAATAAAATAGAAATGCAAATGCTATATACAACTGAGTAAGAAAATACAAAAGTACAACATCGTCAGAAGAAGAATTGCACAGATAGCAGTCTTATTGCACGTGAGGTGAATGTGAGAGTGAATGAATAGTGGAATTGTAAAGCGCTTTGGGTGCCTTGAAAAGCGCTATATAAATCCAATCCATTATTAATTGTTCTACTTTTATATACATGCTGTTAACACCAGAGATGGGCAGTAACGCGTTACTTGTAACGCGTTACTGTAATCTGATTACTTTTTTCAAGTAACGAGTAAAGTAAGGGATTACTATTGCAAAATCGGTAATTAGATTACCGTTACTTTTCCGTAGGAAAGCTGCGTTACTGCGTTACTAAAACCGTGATTTTTTTTGCGAGAATGTCTCATGACAGTGACGTAAGCGAGTGCGACGTTGGTGACAGCAGCTGTGTGCAGATCAACAATGGATAATATATCGAGTACAGGAGAGAGTATGAGCGTGCAGCGTTTAAAGTGTGGAAGTACTGACCTTACTTTGAGTTTGATTCCATAAAAAGTGACAAAAACATTAGCGTCCATCGTGCGTGGGAAGAAAACTTCTTTTTACAGCGAAAAAAACCCCTAAACTTCCGAGCAAGCACCGAGTAGCTACGACGTGATGGGAAACTCACAGAGACACTCGCGCAGATTCTTCAACTGACCGCAGCACACCTACACCAGGGTAACCCTCCGCCTACCCCGCTCCTGCTTTACAGGTGAAAATAGAGCAAAAGGACCGCTGAGTCTTTGACTTTATTTATTTTCTGCTGTGTTTTACTTGCATCTGTTTGAAAGAGTGAGTGTAAACACAAAAAATATTTTATTTTATGAGCTGGAATGTGTAGAAAATAGGTTTAAATGTTAAACTAATTTATTCAAGTCAGAGAATGCATATAATTAAATGTTTTGCTTGATGCATAAAGTTAAAAGATTAAAACTGATAAAACAAGTTAAAAAAAGAGACTTTTCCATTTGATTACATTTTGTATGATGGATTATGTAGAAAAAGTAGAATTGGGCTGAAAGATCTATCACTTTATCACCTCTTCAGGTTGTAAATCGTGTTTTTAAAAAGTAACTAAGTAACTAAGTAACTAAGTAATTAATTACTTTTGAAAATAAGTAATCAGTAAAGTAACGGGATTACTTTTTGGGGGGAGTAATCAGTAATTAATTACTGATTACTTTTTTCAAGTAACTTGACCAACACTGGTTAACACTGATGCAAACGCTGTTTTTACTAGAAATTGGTTATACTGAAGCTCACTTAAACCACCAAACTAACGCTAACAGCAGTAGTGTCCATGCAGTGATGAAGGGATCATCCCTTTTCTGCAATGGCATGGCGTGCATTTCTGTTCTACATTTCCTATGTTTTGTTCATATTTGCCTTTTGAATGAATACAAGACAAATACACAGGTAACAAAAGTCATAATAAAAGCCCAAGAATTCATTGTCTTTGAGTATTCAGGAGAAGACACTCACAAATGTACCTGTACCTCTATCCACATTATTTCAGTGTGTATGGCTGGGTCTTTATAGATATGTATGGTTTGTTATTCTGCACAATGAAGATGCGTAACTGTAGGTGTGTGTGTATCATAACCTGTGAGTGCACTCCTGTGCACATGTGTATGTGTGCGTTAATGTTTTGTTTATCTTCCTAAGAGAGGTGACTAGTCACTGATTCAGCAGAAATGCCCAGCGTGGGATGCGATCTCTCAGCGGTCATACTGAAAAACGCACGCACGCACGCGCACGCACGCACACACACACACACACACACACACACACACACACACACACACACACACACACACACACGCACGCACGCACGCACGCACACAGTTAAAACTATGGTCACAACTTCTCAGACAACAAAAGGGGTTTTTATTGTTGCTTCCTCCTTCCTCATACTCTCCAGTATGTTCAGTGTGTTAACCCTCCCTCTGTTTTTGTCTCTCTTGGGTCTTCCTCAGCCAAACCTGAAACCCAGACTGGCCTGCGGCTGACAGAAATCTCCCACTGTGAACACTTTAAGGGCATTCTTCTCATCCTCTCTGAATGTTGGTTTTCTTTGGTGAACGTGATCGTAGAGCAGCTTTATGCTTTATGCTTTATGCCCACATCAAACCAGCTTTATGCTGGTTTGAAAAAATAAATTCATTACAAATGCTAATCTTTTCTCTTGACATTCTCAAATCAAAATTCAAATTCAAATTTTATTTGTCACGTACACAGTCATACACAGTACGATATGTAGTGAAATGCTTGGACAACTGCTCGTGACCTAAAGAAAACAAAAAAGGAAAAGGCTATGAATAAGATAGGAAATAAATATGAAAAATTAAAAAGGGTAAATTTAACTAGGAAGGAATAAAATATAAATTAAGGTTAAAAATGAAATAACTGTACAACACAAATTAGAATGAAGGGTAAATCTCAACTGACCAGACGTTCTCTTCCACTTCCATGTATTTTTTAACTTTGACTTTTTTTTTACTCTGTAATCAAGAAAACAACTCACAGCAGTCAAATGACAACAAATACATTTTGCACTGTAAGCCTGCATAATACATTATTTTGAAAATAGAAAACAGGATTGGGGTGTTCCACTTTGCAGACAAAAGAGTTTAAGCAGGTTGGGGGTGGGAGCTGGCTTAGCTGACTGGGATGAGCAGGCGACCGTATGCCACTTGGCTGAGAGCAGCCAGCTCGGGTTGGAATCCAACCTGTGGCCCTTTGCCGCATGTCCACTCCGCTCTCTCTCCTTTCCTCTCAGTCTTCACTGAGATATATATATATGTATATATATATATATATATATGTATATATATATATATATATATATATATATATATATATATATATATATATATATATATATATATATACTACATTCACCTATTCATTTATGTACCTGGTTGTAAAAAATAGAGAGTTGTGTTATGATGGTGAAGCTGTTCGGGCTGAATGTGGAACATCAAAGATGTGAGTGTTTGCTGGAGTTAAATCCAAGCTGCCTCTTCATGAATCTGCTAATAATCTGATTTATCCTAGTTTAGATGGTCATTAGGGGAGCAACATGAAATGGTGTAATGTGTCAGTTATGCACATGAAAGAGTTCTTCGTGGTAATCTGTGCTTTCTAAAATCTCACAAAACCTTTGGAACATATGTGTCAACTCTTAGGCTGTGTCCGCGTGTGCGTGTGTGTGTATCTGTGTGCGTGACGTCCTGATCACAACATCCTTGGTCATAAGGGGGTAATCTCCCCCACACCCAATATATGGTTCAATTCCTGTATTGGTTCACCATACACAACACAGTGAAGCCATAAAAGGGCAGGAAGCTGACCAAGCATCAAACAAACCTTCACAAGGGATGTGCTTGTGATAAAACAGAACCTCGAGAGGCTGGAGAGGTGGTCAGGCAAAGGAATGTCTTTGATCCTATAGTTTAAACTAAGACTTTACAAATTTAAGAAACACAATGACAACATTCAACAATTTGACTTAACAACGGGATTTAAAAAAAAAGCGAAAACAGAAAATCTCCGTCAAAACTACCCGTGTACGTCTGGACGTAGTCTTAGACTGAAGATTATTTCGAGTCTCTTTTATTTCATTATCGTTATTTCATTATCGGTAGTTTTTACTCTGAAACAGTGGAGCTTAGTGACTCCATGAAAAGATGAACAGGATCAGAAACATCCCCCCCTCCAAACCCCCGTCTCAAGCAGTGTCATGTCTGCTGTCACAGATTTGTTCTGAAAGCTGAATTTACTGTTGTTTGGACTGTCGACTGTTTCAAGATACCACGTGGGATAAAAGAAATTAAGCAGAGAAAAGCCCCTGGGAAGGAATCCCCCCGGCAAATCGCTCCCTGAGGTATCGTATATAGTTGAGCATTTTAGTATGCTGATGGCATCTAGCACAATACATGGATCCTACTGTGAATCTCATATAGTCATTAGCTTGGCACCTTTAGAGAATCATGCTCACGTTCCTGACGGCTTAAAGGTGGCTGGTTTCAGTTGGGCTGAAGCTCCTCCTCGCTGTCACAGGGGGAGCGGCAGGGCACGCCCTGAATAGGCTGCCAATCTGCCACAGTGCTGTGCTCAGTTATTATTAATCAAAATATTATTAATCTACACACTGGCACTGTAGCTACTGTAACAGCTCCAAATCCCCATGCATCTACACAAGCATCGATCCTTATTTATCCTTATTTATGTGCAAAGGATCGGTGCAGTTGCCTAAACTTTTCTAATGCATCGACATTTTTTTAGGGATTTTAATCCAAGGGATTAGTTGTAATTGATCTGCAAAAAAAGACAAATCTTCTCAGTCTTCTTAAGACAACCTGAGTGTTTCTGCCTGAGAAAATAGGATTTCTACAGCATGGTGCACAACAATCAACTGGCCAAGTCTAGGATTCATAATATTGCTGCATACTGCACTGTAAAGCACACAATCTTAGCATGATGTTTCGTTTCTTTCTTTTTTTTACATACATGCAATATATGCAAATACGTGCATGTAGTTTTGTTTTTAAGCTTGGTTTTAACACTAACTGTCATCAGTGTCATTCATGTTAAACTGAGTTTGATTAATATGTCCTTTTAAAATAAACAAAAAAATCTCTGCAGGGTTGCTGTTCAGTTTTCTGTCCATGATCACCTGACGAGCGTGAGCATCTGCTGCTAAAATACAAAGGTTCAAGCCAGAAAACACAGCGCAGAGGCCCGAGGCTGCACCTGTTTTCCGTAGTGTGGTTTAAAAGGTAAAATTTGCCTTCACTTCTTTCTGTTACCAGTTTTCCCTTTTTGTTTCACTGTTTGTATTTATCCCCATCTCTTTATCCTTGTGTGCTTCCGTAGCACTCATCCCTCTCTTTTTCGGTCTCACCTCCACAGGTGGCTGAACAGCTGGGCAGAGAAGCAAAGTACTCTGATCCTGACGA